>NC_136272.1:112383021-112895521 GCF_964187855.1 Myxine glutinosa
TCTTGAAGAACATTCTGGAATCTGCAAACATGACAAAAGACAAAGCGTGGCATTATGGACCATTTTACGGCGATGACGACGCACCAATCACAATAACATCCTTTTGTTGTGATTGAGAGTTACAGAAATCGCACCCTCTTTCACCACCTGCTTCCACCACCCTCACCCACCCTCCCGGACATTCTAATTGGCTCAGTGAGTAAACAAGTTGTTTAATTCCATGACATCGTTATTTGCTTTGGTCTTGCTGTTCGGACATCGTGGTTTGGAAAATGGAGGATAGAGGAGGCGTGAAGGTTGAGAGTTCGATGTTTTCCATCCTGCCTATTTATCTTACCCCATTCTCCTCGTTTTCACTCCAGGACACCCCTCTTCCCCTCCCTCGAGGCCTAGTAAAAAAAGAGCGTTGCGGCCGGAAACATTGATCGAGCAAAGGTGCGCGTATTAGTGAAGGGTCACAGAGAGGAAGGTGCGGGTAAAAGAATAGAGAGAAGATGCGGGTAAAAGAATAGAGAGAAGATGCCGGTAAAAGAATAGAGAGAAGATGCGGGTAAAAGAATAGAGAGAAGATGTGGGTAAAAGAATAGAGAGGAAGGTGCGGGTAAGAGAATAGAGAGAAGCTGTGGGTAAAATAATAGAGAGAAGATGCGGGTAAAAGAATAGAGAGAGGAAGCGGGTAAAAGAATAGAGAGAAGATGTGGGTAAAAGAATAGAGAGAAGATGCGGGTAAAAGAATAGAGAGAAGATGCCGGTAAAAGAATAGAGAGAAGATGCGGGTAAAAGAATAGAGAGAAGATGCGGGTAAAAGAATAGAGAGAAGATGCGGGTAAAAAAATAGAGAGAGATGCGGGTAAAAGAATAGAGAGAAGATGCCGGTAAAAGAATAGAGAGAAGATGTGGGTAAAAGAACAGAGAGAAGATGCCGGTAAAAGAATAGAGAGAAGATGCCGTTAAAAGAATAGAGAGAAGATGCGGGTAAAAGAATAGAGAGAAGATGCGGGTGAAAGAATAGAGAGAAGATGCGGGTAAAAAAATAGAGAGAGATGCGGGTAAAAGAATAGAGAGAAGATGCGGGTAAAATAATAGAGAGAAGATGCGGGTAAAAGAATAGAGAGAAGATGTGGGTAAAAGAATAGAGAGAAGATGCGGGTAAAAGAATAGAGAGAAGATGCCGGTAAAAGAATAGAGAGAAGAATCCGGCAAAAGAATAGAGAAAAGATGTGGGTAAAAGAATAGAGAGGAAGGTGCGGGTAAAAGAATAGAGAGAAGATGTGGGTAAAAGAATAGAGAGGAAGGAAGGTGCGGGTAAGAGAATAGAGAAGCTGTGGGTAAAATAATAGAGAGAAGATGCGGGTAAAAGAATAGAGAGAGGAAGCGGGTAAGAGAATAGAGAGAAGCTGTGGGTAAAATAATAGAGAGAAGATGCGGGTAAAAGAATAGAGAGAGGAAGTGGGTAAAAGAATAGAGAGAAGATGTGGGAAAAGAATAGAGAGAAGATGCCGGTAAAAGAATAGAGAGAAGATGCGGGTAAAAGAATAGAGAGAAGATGCGGGTAAAAGAATAGAGAGAAGATGCGGGTAAAAAAATAGAGTGAGATGCGGGTAAAAGAATAGAGAGAAGATGCGGGTAAAAGAATAGAGAGAAGATGTGGGTAAAAGAATAGAGAGAAGATGCCGGTAAAAGAATGGAGAGAAGATGTGGGTAAAAGAACACAGAGAAGATGCCGGTAAAAGAATAGAGATAAGATGCCGGTAAAAGAATAGAGAGAAGATGCGGGTAAAAGAATAGAGAGAAGATGCGGGTGAAAGAATAGCGAGAAGATGAGGGTAAAAAAAAATAGAGAGAGAGATGCGGGTAAAAGAATAGAGAGAAGATGCGGGTAAAAGAATAGAGAGAAGATGTGGGTAAAAGAATAGAGAGAAGATGCGGGTAAAAGAATAGAGAGAAGATGCGGGTAAAAGAATAGAGAGAAGATGCCGGTAAAAGAATAGAGAGAAGTTGCCGGCAAAAGAATAGAGAAAAGATGTGGGTAAAAGAATAGAGAGGAAGGTGTGGGTAAAAGAATAGAGAGAAGATGTGGGTAAAAGAATAGAGAGGAAGGTGCGGGTAAGAGAATAGAGAGAAGCTGTGGGTAAAATAATAGAGAGAAGATGTGGGTAAAAGAATCGAGAGGAAGGTGCAGGTAGGAGAATAGAGAGAAGCTGTGGGTAAAATAATAGAGAGAAGATGCGAGATTGCGGGTAAAAGAATAGAGAGAGGAAGTGGGTAAAAGAATAGAGAGAAGATGCGGGTAAAAGAATAGAGAGAAGATGTGGGCAGAAGAATAGAGAGAAGATGCGGATAAAAGAATAGAGAGAAGATGCGGGTAAAAGAATAGAGAGAAGATGTGGATAAAAGAATA
The DNA here is from genome assembly GCF_964187855.1 of Myxine glutinosa. Classification (NCBI taxonomy): domain Eukaryota; kingdom Metazoa; phylum Chordata; class Myxini; order Myxiniformes; family Myxinidae; genus Myxine; species Myxine glutinosa. Next base: position 112,385,423 of record NC_136272.1, read on the forward strand.
GAGAGAAGATGTGGGTTAAAGAATAGAGAGAATATGTGGGTAAAAGAATAGAGAGAAGATGTGGGTAAAATAATAGAGAGAAGATGTGGGTAAAGGAAGGGAGGAAGATGTGGGTAAAGGAACGGAGGAAGGTGTGGTTAAAGGAAGGGAGGAAGATGTGGGTAAAGGAAGGGAGGAAGATGTGGGTAAAGGAAGGGAGGAAGGTGTTGGTAAAGGAAAGGAGGAAGATGTGGGTGTAGGAAGGGAGGAAGATGTGGGTAAAGGAAGGGAGGAAGGTGTTGGTAAAGGAAAGGAGGAAGATGTGGGTTTCGGAAGGGAGGGGAGGTGTGGGTATAAGAAGGGAGGAAGATGTGGGGAAAGGAAAGGAGGAAGATGTGGGTATAGGAAGGGAAGAAGGTGCGGGTAAAAGAATAGAGAGGAAGGTGCGGGTAAAAGAATAGAGAGAAGATGTGGGTAAAAGAATAAAGAGAAGATGCGGGTAAAAGAATAGAGAGGAAGGTGCGGGTAAGAGAATAGAGAGAAGATGCGGGTAAAAGAATAGAGAGGAAGGTGCGGGTAAAATAATAGAGAGAAGATGCGGGTAAAAGAATAGAGAGAAGATGTGGGTAAAATAATTGAGAGAAGATGTGGGTATAGGAAGGGAGGGAGGTTTGGGTATAAGAAGGGAGGAAGGTTTGGATATAAGAAGGGAGGAAGGTGTTGTTAAAGGAAAGGAGGAAGGTGTGGGTATAAGAAGGGAGGGAGGTTTGGGTATAAGAAGGGAGGAAGGTTTGGGTATAAGAAGGGAGGAAGATGTGGGTATAGGAAGGGAGGAAGGTGTGGGTATAAGAAGGGAGGAAGATGTGGGTAAAGGAAAGGAGGAAGATGTGGGTATAAGAAGGGAGGGAGGTTTGGGTATAAGAAGGGAGGAAGGTGTGGGTAAAGGAAAGGAGGAAGATGTGGGTATAGGAAGGGAGGGAGGTGTGGGTATAGGAAGGGAGGAAGGTGTGGGTAAAGGAAAGGAGAGAGATGTGGGTATAGCAATGGATGGAGGTTTGGGTATAAGAAGGGAGGAAGGTGTGGGTAAAGGAAAGGAGGAAGATGTGGGTATAGGAAGGGAGGGAGGTGTGGGTATACGAAGGGAGGAAGGTGTGGGTATACGAAGGGAGGAAGGTGTGGGTAAAGGAAGGGAGGAAGATGTGGGTATAGGAAGGGAGGAAGGTGTGGGTAAAGGAAGGGAGGAAGGTGTGGGTAAAGGAAGGGAGGAAGGTTTGGGTACAGGAAGGGAGGAAGGTTTGGGTATAGGAAGGGAGGAAGGTTTGGGTAAAGGAAGGGAGGAAGGTTTGGGTACAGGAAGGGAGGAAGGTTTGGGTATAGGAAGGGAGGAAGGTTTGGGTAAAGGAAGGGAGGAAGGTGTGGGTAAAGGAAGGGAGGACGATGTGGGTAAAGGAAGGGAGGAAGGTGTGGGTATAGGAAGGGAGGAAGGTTTGGGTATAGGAAGGGAGGAAGGTTTGGGTAAAGGAAGGGAGGAAGGTGTGGGTAAAGGAAGGGAGAAAGATGTGGGTATAGGAAGGGAGGAAGGTGTGGGTAAAGGAAGGGAGAAAGATTTGGGTAAAGGAAGGGAGGAAGATTTGGGTATAGGAAGGGAGGAAGGTGTGGGTAAAGGAAGGGAGGAAGGTTTGGGTACAGGAAGGGAGGAAGGTTTGGGTATAAGAAGGGAGGAAGGTTTGGGTAAAGGAAGGGAGGAAGGTTTGGGTATAGGAAGGGAGGAAGGTGTGGGTAAAGGAAGGGAGGAAGGTTTGGGTACAGGAAGGGAGGAAGGTTTGGGTATAGGAAGGGAGGAAGGTTTGGGTAAAGGAAGGGAGGAAGGTTTGGGTACAGGAAGGGAGGAAGGTTTGGGTATAGGAAGGGAGGAAGGTTTGGGTAAAGGAAGGGAGGAAGGTGTGGGTAAAGGAAGGGAGGAAGATGTGGGTAAAGGAAGGGAGGAAGGTGTGGGTATAGGAAGGGAGGAAGGTTTGGGTAAAGGAAGGGAGGAAGGTTTGGGTACAGGAAGGGAGGAAGGTTTGGGTAAAGGAAGGGAGGAAGGTTTGGGTATAGGAAGGGAGGAAGGTGTGGTAAAGGGAGGAAGGTGGTAAAGGGCAGAAGGTGTGGTAAATGGCGGAAGGTGTGGGTAAAACAAGACGAGAGCTATGGGCATGTGGTAATGGAGGAGGGGGTCGGGGGGAGTTGTCGGGATAAACTCCGCATGGCACTGTCCCGAACAGGCATCCTCCCAGACCATCTGCTCTCGGCAAACGGAGCAGCCTGGCTATTTATTCCCAACCCATCTGCTGGGTGGTGATGGGGGTGGGGGGATGGAGGGCATAGACGGTATGCCAAAGAATAGAACCGTGATGAGAGGAGAGACCATTGTAGGGGGGGATGCAGTAGAGGGGAGAGACGATTGGATGGGGTGGGGGTGTTGGAGGAGAGAGAGATCAATTGGGGAAGGACGAGGGGGGGGGGGCTGGTTATATTGCTAGTTGAGGTTTTTAAGCCAAATTGTGATTGGGAGCCTGCATGGACATTGATGAGGAATAATAGGATTTCTGTTTGTTGTGTAAACCACAAGTTCCTCCACGGATGGACACGCGGAATGGAATGAATGAAGAGATGGAGACGAGTCGGTGGTCCCAGTTCGAGGACCTCGCACGACCGAAACAACATGGCGGTAATTAGATCGATGTCCTGCAGCATGAAAAGGCACTTTTAGTTCGTTTGGAAACGTTTTTCGTGCATCTGCGAGTTTGGCAGCTCGTCCTTACCATAAGGAAATGGCGCCAAAGAATGTCGTCCCGAACGAGGACTGGAAGCTCCTCGGATAACACGACGATGTTCATTGTTTGCCCAGGAAATGAAGCGAATTTCCCTTGCTGTGCTGCAGCACAAAACAGCGCTTAATCTTCCCATTAATCAGGGCCTTATCGCTGCCAATGTCCCTCGATGGTTTCTCTATCTCTCTCTTTCATTCTTTTTCGAGTAAACAATGTAACGCACGTTTTGTTTTGACCTTTTGTCATCATCATCATCATTATTATTATCATTATTATTATTATTATTATTATTATTATTATTTTCTTGGTCAAGTTACATAAGCATATGTACACAAAATCAGAGAGCCAGAGTGGGGTCTTTGTGGTGGGTCACCAAAGGTCAAAACGATGCAGCATGGTCCACATAGCTGTGAGGACCTCCACACTTCAACCCTTCCTCAGCACCCTACAAACCTGGCTCACCATTAACAGACAAAGTCGCCCCCTCAAAATCACCGGTCACTCTTCTAACAAATTACACCAAGGAACATAGCGCTGCACCACACATCACACTGAACGACATCCCTATTCCACACACACATCAAGCAAAAATACTCGGCGTCACTTTTAACACATCCATGTCATTCTCAGATTACGTCACGAACATTTAAAAAAAAAACATGCACTCCCAGGCTGCACACACTTCGGGCACTCACAGGCACCGACTTCGGACACCACGAAGAAACAACGTCACCAACATACAAACAGTACATTAGATCAGCCATCAACTATGCCAGCTCATCTTGGGTCTCCAGCCTATCAAGCACACATCTCAACACCCTGCAGACCATACAAAACAAAGCTATTCACATCATCACAGGTTACACATTAACAACACCCATCAAGCCCCAACTCACAGAAATATAAATGCTAAAAATCAAAGACCACTTAGACATGAGAGGTGCACAGTTCCTTGCAATGGCAAATGCCAACCCTAATCACCCATGCCACTACATATACAACCACCCGCAGGCCCCTAGACACATTACAACTACACCACAAAGACACCACAGTGACATCCTTCATAACATTCTCCCACCAAACAACGGAAACTACAAAAAACACACCACACCCACATCACCATAAACACAATAAACAACCTGGGCTCAAACAGTATCTTGGGCACAAAATCCCCACCCATTGATGACACACAAAAATTACTCCCCAGGTCTGATCGTGTTCACCTTTCACACCTTCACTGTGGACACCATCCACATCTTTTACACTACAAACATAGACTCGACGACACCACGGACAACCACTGAAACCACTGTTAGTCCGCTCCACACACAATAAAACATATCATGGAAGACTGCGCGGTCCTGGCTTCACGTAGGCAAGAGCACAACATCTTGGATTTGAGGGATCTCTGGGTCGCTCCTGTGAGATCGATCAGCTATCTCTGTGCCGCTGGTCTGCTAAACCACAATTGGGTGGGGCAACACAACAACAACAACAACAACAACAACTCCACACAGCATGGTTTACATGTCCACACAGCAGGGTTTACAGGTCCACACAGTGGGGTCTATAGGTCCACACATTGGGGTCTACAGGTCCACACAGTGGGGTCTATAGGTCCACACAGTGGGGCCTACAGGTCCGCACAGCTGGGTCTACAGGTCCACACAGTGGGGTCTACAGATTCACACAGCAGGGTCTACAGGTTCACACAGCAAGGTCTACACGTCCACACAGCAGGGTCTACAAGTCCCACAGTAGGGTCTACACAGTGGGGTCTTCAGATCTAAAAATAGTAGGGTCTAAGGGTGTGCCCAGCAGGGCCTACAGACCCACACAGCGAGTCCCAACAAATAGGACATGAACCATTCTGCAGACATGTCCTGGAGCAGCCATGATGCATTTGTCGAAATCTGAACCTTGACAAAAGTTTAACATTCTCGTGCCCCCCTCCCCCCACCCCTAACTGATGTATTTGTTTTTATTTAATTTAATCATGTTGTGATGTCTGCAAGTCTTGTATAAGCAAACGAACGAGAGGTACAATTAATGATAGAGACGGGACATTGTGACGTGTAGTGCTGCACCTTGGGTAGGTGTGAAAGGGCTACCATATTAAGGACTGGAAAGATCTCCAAAGGGCTAGACCACATGGACCACATGGACCCAAACGTGCAGTGTATAAGTGTGATAAGGACCGTCTTCTAAAGCTTATCCAACCATCAGTCTTTAGCAGCAATGTTGTGCCTAAAGGCTTCCTCCACAGGATAAACACGAAGACTCCTTTTAGCATTCACCACCGATCAGAGGAACATCAGGGTTTGTAAACTCCTTTCAAACCCTCACCTCGTCGGAATGGTACTTGTTTAAAGACCCTCATCAAGCCATCCTTCTGGGCACATTCAAATGCTAATTTCAGCCACAGCAGGTGAAAAGGAATTACAGAGTTGGAGATTTGGGCTTATCCAAATAAGTGTGGACATCTGATGAAGGAGGTGTTATACGTTTCTTATGCAGGAGGTGCTGTGGATGTGTTTAATAGAGGAGGTGTTTTGGCTTTCTTTAATAGATCAGGTGCTGTGGGTGCATTTAATAGAGGAGGCGACATTTTAATAGAGGAGGTGTTTTGGGTTCCTTTAATAGAGGAGTTACTGTCGATGTATTTAATAGAGGAGGTGTTTAAGGTTTCTTTAATAGAGGAGGTGCTGTAGATGTATTTAATAGAGGAGGCGACATTTTAATAGATGAGGTGTTTTGGGTTCCTTTAATAGAGGAGTTACTGTCGATGTATTTAATAGAGGAGGTGTTTAAGGTTTGTTTAATAGAGGAGGTGTTGTGGATGTTTTTATTAGATGTGCTGTGGATATTTTAAAAAGAGGTGTTGTGGGCTTCATTAATAGAGGAGGTGCTGTGGATGTGTTTAATAGAGGAGGTGTTTTGGGTTTCTTTATTAGATGAGGTGCTGTAGATGTATTTAATAGAGGAGGTGACATTTTAATAGATGAGGTGATGTGGATGTGTTTAGAAGAGGTGTTTTGGGTGTATTTAATAGATGAGGTGCTGTGGATGTATTTAATAGAGGAGGTAACATTTTAATAAAGGGTGTGACATTTTAATAGAAGAGGTGTATTGGGTTCCTTTAATAGAGGAGATGCTGTGAATGTTTTTAATAGAGGATGTGCTGTGGATATTTTTAAAAGAGGAGGTGCTGTGGGCTTCATTAAAAAGGGAGATGCTGTGAATGTTTTTATTAGAGGAGGGGTTGAGGATATTTTTAATAGTGGAGGTGCTGTGGGTTTCATTAAAAAGGGAGATGATATGAATGTTTTTAATATAGGAGGCGCTGTGGTGGTTTCTAATAGAGGAGGTGCTATCAGTTCTTTTAATATAGGTTGTGCTGTGGAGGTTTCTAATAGAGGAGGTGCTATCAGTTCTTTTAATATAGGTTGTGCTGTGGAGGTTTTTAATAGAGGAGGTGCTATCAGTTCTTTTAATATAGGAGGTGCTGTGGCGGTTTTTAATAGAGGAGGTGCTATCAGTTCTTTTAATATAGGTTGTGCTGTGGCGGTTTTTAATAGAGGAGGTGCTATCAGTTCTTTTAATATAGGAGGTGCTGTGGAGGTTTTTAATAGAGGAGGTGCTATCAGTTCTTTTAATATAGGAGGCGCTGTGGTGGTTTTTAATAGAGGAGGTGCTATCAGTTCTTTTAATATAGGTTGTGCTGTGGTGGTTTTTAATAGAGGAGGTGCTATCAGTTCTTTTAATATAGGTTGTGCTGTGGAGGTTTTTAATAGAGGAGGTGCTATCAGTTCTTTTAATATAGGTTGTGCTGTGGAGGTTTTTAATAGAGGAGGTGCTGTCAGTTCTTTTAATATAGGTTGTGCTGTGGAGGTTTTTTAATAGAGGAGGTGCTATCAGTACTTTTAATATAGGTTGTGCTGTGGCGGTTTTTAATAGAGTAGGTGCTGTCAGTTCTTTTAATATAGGTTGTGCTGTGGAGGTTTTTAATAGAGGAGGTGCTATCAGTTCTTTTAATATAGGAGGTGCTGTGGAGGTTTTTAATAGAGGAGGTGCTGTCAGTTCTTTTAATATAGGTTGTGCTGTGGAGGTTTTTAATAGAGGAGGTGCTATCAGTTCTTTTAATATAGGAGGTGCTGTGGAGGTTTTTAATAGAGGAGGTGCTGTCAGTTCTTTTAATATAGGTTGTGCTGTGGAGGTTTTTAATAGAGGAGGTGCTATCAGTTCTTTTAATATAGGAGGTGCTGTGGAGGTTTTTAATAGAGGAGGTGCTATCAGCTCTTAATATAGGAGGTGCGAGGATTTTTTTTATCATTAGAGGAGGTGCTGTCTTTCTGATGGAGAGTTGCTACAAGTTTATAACTGAGAATGTGCTGTTCCAAACTGATAGAGGTGCGAGGGATTTTGTAAATAGACGATGTGCTTTCGATTTAGCAGAGGAGGTGCTTTGGATTTCTTTGATAGAGGGGCTGCTGCGGGCTTATTTAATAGAGGATGTGTCATGGATACGTTAAAAATAGAGGAGGAACTGTTGGTTTCTGATGGAGGTGATATGGCCTTTTGCCCACGTTGACTCCGTGCGCACCGACATTGCAGAACAAGTACGTGTTGAACATCCAGCGCTTGAGAGCTTCACGCAAGGGGGCCATAGGAGCCGTTGGCTGGCACAGAGTGGTCCCGCTGCGAGTTCGCTTCGTTTTAAGAGGCCCCCCACCGCAACAATGAAATTGCTTTTTTTATCAGATGTTCTCAGCGGTTAACGCTAAGACGGGAAAAGCAAGCAAATTATCAGCGACTTGCTCACGTCCGACACGACTCTGCTCTATGGAGGCAAAAAAGAGGCACATCCGACCGTTTGGCCTCTGATTGACTCTGTGACTTTTGCAGAAACCCTCTGGCTCTGAGCCCCGTGTTCACCCCCACTCTCCGCCACCACTGATGGCCCGACGGTGCATCCTTCAAAGAAAGGGGTGTTGGGCCGAGGCGTAAAAGCTCATGTCGCGACCTTGAGCCAAGGATATCCTGGTTTGGTATCAATAAAACAACACAGACAGGATTTAATGGGGTCAAGGGTTGAGCGGCATTCCCTTAAAAAGATTGCATCGATTTTTGCTTTCCTCGCCCAATGGCGGAAACGGCAGTGGAGCGTCGCAGATGACCGCGTGTGACCCCCACCTCTTTTACCCCATTTCTTAGATTCCCCCCACTCCTCCCTTCTATGGAGATGTCCTACAGAGAATTTCAGAGCCAGAAGAGTAGCCAAAGGCGGACTTCATTGAAAGCATTATGACCCCAGAAGACCATTTCGTCATTTTTCATTAGGTACAAAATTCTCCATTTTACTTCAACTCGTCATAGGTTCCCCAGAATGGGGACAAAACAACTTTCAATCTTTCCACCTTCAAATTCTTCAACGAGCCCAGTATCGGGGTCGCTCAACATTTGACAATTCAAAGCAAATATGATCTATCTTTTACATTATTGAAAGATGTTAAAGGAACTTGTTATTAAAACTATCCAGATCTCATATATCACTTCCTGTATTCCTTGCCCCGACCTTATATACTCTCCCCTTTCAAACGCGTCGATTCCCATCTTTGGACAGGCCTGACCGTACAATGGAAAACAAAATGGCTTCCTGGTTTCATCTATACACCACCGAGTGATAAACATCAATAAGCCTGTTAGAATAAGCTCAAATGTAGTGTCATTGTTCATGATCCGAGATTTGTACCTGAACGAATATTATAAAAGGGGAATTGTTTTTCCATCGCGTCAAAGCTCAGAGGAGATCTGAATGACAAAAGGTGCAAGATGAAAGAGAACAGGTGGAAACGGGAACATCAGGATGCAGGTATGGTGAGGGAAAGGCTGGAAAAACAGGACATGATGAAAAGAAAAGTAAAGACCCCAGCAAACTGACTCTCTAGGAGAATGAAGGTAAAGCTAATAGGGTTTTTGGTTGTATTTGTAGGGGATAAATTACCAATCAAAAGAGGTGTTAACACTGTATAGGTATTTAGTGAGGCCTCATTTCGAATAGTGTGCACAGTTATGTTCGCCACATCTGATGAAGGACATCACTGCCAAAGAGAGGGTTCAGCGGCGAGCTACTTCGAGATTGATTTTGGGCCTACCTAGACTAAGCAATGAAGAGCGGCTGAAGAACATATAACTTTTTCAATTAGAAAGGTGATTGCAGGGGTATCTGATAGAGATGTTTAAGATATTGAAGGGTATATAAAATAGCAGAATGAGTAGTGACAGGTCCAAGGCCCATAGCCTGAGAGTAAAGAAGAGATATGTGTCGGCATAATTTATGTGCATGACGTCAGTGTCATGTCACATCTAGGGTCATTGTGCTCCTTTTGTTTAATCTATCATTCCTGACTGCAGACCACCTAGCTGGTGATGAGCAGGGCAGAGAATAAGTTCGTGTGGCAGACGACACTTGTTACTAACAGGTTGTGCAAATAAGTGCTGTCATGGGACTCGATCTGCGATGTGATGTCCTCATCAAGCCCTTCCTTCTGGCCCTTGAGGTCCTTCTGCCTCATCAAGTTAGGGGGTTCCATTTGTGGATATACATATACATATATGTGAGAAGTAGCAGAAACTCCACACTACGGGTAAGGTGTCTCATTTGTATAAACTTCATAACCGGAATAAATTCAATGAGTTACAGACGTAGCTTCTGGACGATCTTTATTGGTAACAAGCTTTCGGCCAAATAGGCTTTCTTCTTGGTCTTCCTCAACTTCCTCCTCTTCATAAGGATGAATTGAGTCGGGTTTTAAAGGCCAATCTTTTAACATGAATGTGTGTTGACTATGGTCTATTTTTGAGGATAAAACAAACTCGAAAAATGTTTTCCATGAAAGAGTAATTATGTCTATTATATTACAACTGTCGACGGTGGCTTGCAAACCGAGCCTCAAGGGCGGTGTACAGAAGCATTTTTAAAAATAATAATAATAAATACAAGCTGCATTGCGGTGAAATTTGCTGCACCTGATGTGCAACGGGCACAGAGTAAAACGAGTGTTCATCTACGTCCGTCCGTATGATGGCTACGATATAAAGAAGATATAAGCACATCTGACACGAGACCGAGGCTTCAGACTTTGGCACACTCACACTCACGAGGCTGCACCGTCGAATAAACTGTCCCAACTCATCATTTTTGACAGACTTTTATACTAGTATATATATATACATACACCACCGGTCAAAAGTTTTAGAACACCTCAATTTTTCCAGTTTTTATTGAAATTTACGCAGCTTAATGTCCAGTGAATAACCTGAAATGGTACAATGGTAAGCAGTAAACTGCTCGAGGTTTAAAAAAAAGTTTAGGTTAGCAAAAACAGGAAAATAATCTAAATTGCACAGTTATATTGTAAAAAAAAAAGGCCTTCTTCAGGGAACAAGTAATGAGTTAACAACTTACAGCTGTTCTGCAGCAATATAAGTAAATGAAGCCTTGAAAGTTGATGCAAACAATTCCTACAGGTGTCCCAACCTCTGCTGATTACTTCATTAGTGATTATAAACCCCCTGTCTGTATAAAAACAGTATTGGAACAGACTGTTATTACACCCTCTGAAGCATTATTTCGACAATATTGCACTGCAGGAAGTAGTATTTTGGAAACTGGAGGAAACTCTGACAGGAAGAGGTCTGGCAGACCCAAAGCCACAACAGAATCAGAAGACAAGTTTCTGAGAGTCAACAGCTTGCGTGATAGGCGGCTCACAGGACAACAGCTTCAAGCACAGCTTAACACTGGTCGAAGTAAGCAAGTCTCAGTTTCAACTGTGAAAAGAAGACTTCGAGTTGCAGGTTTGATAGGTCGAGTGGCAGTAAGGAAGCCATTGCTAAGATGGCAAAATAAGAAAAAGAGGCTTGCCTGGGCCATGAAGCACCGCCAGTGGACTACTGAAGACTGGAAGAAGGTCTTATGGACCGATGAATCAAAATTTGAAATCTTTGGTTCATCACGCATGGTTTTTGTATGCCATCGAGTAGGTGAAAGGATGGTTCCTCAGTGCGTGACACCAACTGTCAAACATTGAGGAGGAACCGTGATGGTCTGGGGCTCTTTTGCTGGATCCAGAGTCGGCGACTTACACAGAGTGACTGGCACCCTGAACCAAAAGGGCTACCACAGCATTTTGCAGCGCCATGCAATACCCTCTGGTATACGCCTAGTTGGTCAGGGGTTCATCCGACAGCAAGATAATGACCCTAAACACACCTCCAGGCTATGTCAAAACTACCTCCGAGGAACAGAACAAGACGATAGGCTTCAAATCATGAAATGGCCAGCAGTCTCCAGACTTAAACCCCATCGAGCTGGTTTGTGATGAACTGGACAGAAGGGTGAAAGCAAAGCAACCTACAAGTGCAACACATTTGTGGGAACTTCTGCAACAGTGTTGGGAAGAACTTCCCGAACAATATTTGATTTCCATTGTAGAAAGAATGCCACGAGTGTGTTCGGCGGTTATATCTGCAAAAGGTGGCTACTTTGCTGAGTCAAAAATGTAAATTAAATTTTGTTAAACAAAATGATTCTATGATTTCTTTTTAATCTCCAATTGTTTATTTCTTCTATGCTTAATTTCAGAGTACATTGAGACATTAAACTGCGTAAATTTCAATAAAAACTAGAACAAGTACAAATACATTCAAAGTACACCGCCCCCATACCAAATAATTAAATATCCTACAGCGCGGCATTGCCGGGGCGCCTCCGGCGCCCAGCAATACCGCAGTGCAGCTCATAGAGGCTGCATTGGGAGGGAGAGGTGTACACTAATTGATTGATTAATTGTATAATTAAAATCAATAAAAGATTATCACAAAATATTTTCTTAATCAATTGGCTAATAGCATAACTAAACCACTAGTGCTTCATCCGAAGATGTATCTTTTAGAAATTTAATTAAATAACTCATTAATAAAAAATTAAATAATTAATTGATTAATCAATAAATAATTAATCGATTAATCAATAAATAATTAATCGATTAAATGATTAATCAATAAATCAAAAATATCCTTGATAGCCACATCACTTGGTCACTGTCATGTCCAAATATTAGCTTCCCACCTCAAAAGGTGCCTGAGATATTGGGCAAATGAGAAAGAAAATAAATAAATGATTAATAATGAAAATAAATAAATAATCATGAAAAAATTAAATTATTAATCAATTCGGTCACAGAACACATAAACCACCACCATTTCATCAGAATCTGTAACTGAATTTTTTAATTTTTTTTTAGTAATTAATCGAATAATTAAATAATTAATCGATTAATTGATTAATTGATTAATCATTAAATCAAAAATATCCTTGATAGCCACATCACTTGGTCACTCATGTCCAAATATTAGCTTCCGAGCTCAAAACGTGCCTGAGATATTGGCCAAATGAGAAAGAAAATAAATAAATGATTAATAATGAAAATAAATAAATAATAATCATAAAAAAATTAAATTATTAATCAATTCGGTCAGAGAACACATAAACCACCACCATTTCATCAGAATCTGTAACCTAAAAAAAAAAAAAAAAATTAGTCATTAATCGAATAATTAAATAATTAATCGATTAATTTATTAATTAATAAATCAAAAATAGCCTTTGCAGCCAAATCACCTGGTCATTGGCATGTCCAAATATCAGCTTCCTAACTCAAAAGGTGCCTGAGTTGATGGTCAGAAGAGAAAGGAAATTTGATTAATTAAATAAGTACTTAATTAATCGCTAATAATTAAATAACTCCTCAATTAATTGATTAATCAAAAAACAAAACATACAGTTTTTGAAAAAGGACTTGCTCACTATTGTGCCGAAATTTCAGCTTCCTAGCTCAAAGGATGGCTGAGATATAGCCCAGACAAACAAACAAACAAACAAGAAATAAAGAAAGAAAGAAAACAAACAAACAAACAATCAGAGTGAAAACTGAGTACTCCCTTTCAGCGTGCGTCACTGCCGAGCCCCCTTAGGTTCCCGGCAGTGACGATTTGCAATGCCTGGAGATGGCATAGGAAAGGAGCGGTGTACAAAAATTGAGGTGTTCTAAAACTTTTGACCGGTAGTGTATACATAGAATAATATACATATACAAATACATACATACTTATGTATATATATATATATGTATATATATATATATATATATGAAGAGTTTCGTCACAAAACTCGTTAAACACCAAAATTGTAAAAATTGAGTAACCCCTCCATACACACGGCAAACAGTCATTTACATATGCATATTTTACTATTTATTTTCAAAAAGCGATATAATACATAAAATTTAACGGTGCAAAATGTATTTTTTCACAAAACTCGTTAAACACCAAGCCAGTTTTTTTGCAAAATGCGATATGTTCACATTCTCCATGCAGCCTATCAGAAAAGACCTCTTATCTGACCTGAGTCTGCGCACAAGTGTTCAGCGACACTTCCTGTTTGAAAGTCTTTGTTGAAAAAGTGTTATTTGGTGGAGCGTAAATTCGAGAAAATGAACGATTTTGACGGATTTGAAGAAGCAGTTTTGCTCTCACCAAAAGAGAGAAAGCGAGGGAGATGTAAAGACAACCATGAGCAGGAAAAACGAAAGAAAATCCGTCATTCCGGAGCTGGGAAAGTGCCCGAAATCGGGTGTCAACACTTGCGGCCAAATGGTGCGGGTAAAACCACCCCCAAAAATCGAGCTTGTCAGGCCTATCTTTTGACGGATATTGATCTTACACTCAACCATGAAAAAATGTATGAGAAAAGCGTGAAAATTTCGCAGGATCAGCACATCCTTACTTTGATGGACATCACTGCGCCAAAAAGGAAACGAAAGCGAGCAGAGAGTGAGAATGCGAGAGATCGGAATGTATCTGTAAAGTATTGTTGCGGATATGAGGATTGTGTTTTTTTTTATTGTGTGCTTTATTATTATTATTGTTTATTCTGCGCCTCCTGCCTCCGGAGTTGTGTAAAGGTAAAAAGGGCGTCTCGGTAATTAGTCCATAAAGCATCCACGTCAGCCAATCATAGAATACCCCTGTTCGATAGCTTATATCTTATTATGTGTCTTAGGGTAAGGCTGTGTCTCCCATTAACTTAAATACTCCATTGTACCAAGTGAAATAAGAATAGGTCCCCTTTCATTTCATTTCGATGGCCAACTGCATTTTGGGCGGTTTTCTCTTCAACCACCATTGGCCACGAGGCAGGGTTGGGGAAGAAAGGCGGGTCCCCACCTCGTCAGAGAGGGGAGGAGTGAGCCAGCCCCACTCGACCAACCATGAACAAGGGGTTTGGCTTGAGAGGGTGGAGAGAGAACGTTTGGGGGAGGTTCGCAAAGGTTGAGGGGCGGGGCCTATATAACCCGCGGCGGGGCGTTCCCCAAGGAGAGAGATAAGTCCAGCAGTTGAGTCCAAGAGAGGAGCTTTGAAAGAGTTGAGACAAGGAGGGAGGAGACAAGAGCTGGGTCGTCAGAGCTGAGCTGCGTGCGTGAGCCACCGAAACTGCATCTACAGCAGCTTGAGCCACCGAAACTGCATCTACAGCAGCTTGAGCCACCGAAACTGCATCTACAGCGGCTTGAGCCACCGAAACTGCATCTACAGCGGCTCGAGCCACCGAAACTGCATCTACAGCGGCTCGAGCCACCGAAACTGCAGCCACAGCAGCGTGGGGCCTGGACGGCAGTTTGGAGCAGGGCCGCAAAGGAACGGCGGCTGCCCAACGAGCCGATCGTGCTGCAGGACCAGTTGGACCTCCCTATCCCGCCAGCCATCGACCTGCCATCCCTATAATTATCATTCCCCGTGTAAGTGTGTTCGTAGTCTGTCTTTTGTCTTGTCCCTGGGAATAAGTTAAGCCTGTTAGGTAAGCTAGTAATTTTCACTGTGTCACCTGCGTCTCATGTACCCTGTAAATAAACGTGACTGCTTTCTTTTTGCTTATATGTGTGAATAATAATAAACCCAGTTACTCTTCTGTACGTCTTCTTCCTCTTTGCATTCGGTCGCTTTAGAGTTTTCCAGATTGAGCAGCTGCGGCGCGATACGACCAAAGTTTGGGGTAAATCGGGTTTTAGTCGGGGAATAACTGTTCGGTCGCGGAGCCTCCGCTCGGCAAACAACATCCTAATCCGCGGTCCGTAACAGTATTATCTGCTGACAGAAAACCACCCTGCGAAGGTCCCTGTTTGCAAACCCACATTCACCAAAGTTCTTGGTGAGTACAATAAATCTAAATTCATTTATTGTCTTGTTATCACTGATTCACTCTGGTTATGTACAGGAATGTTTGTTTGGTTCCTTGGTTCCCTGTTCTGTAGTTTCCACAATCGATTGTGTGTTGTCCTCGGCTTTGTGACCATGTCCTCATTGCGGTCTGTTGTATTTGTCAGGCATCAGCAAGGATCGTGTATCGAGCGTGGCTCGTTACTACGCTGAGAATGCTGCAGCTCCCACTGAACGGCGAGGTGGCACTCGTAATGCCACTCAAAAAGAAGAAAAGAGAGAGGCAGTGAAGGAGCACATTCAGTCGTTCACATGCAGAGCCAGCCATTATGGCCGCCGTGGTGCCCCAGGTCGGAAGTATCTTCCATCTGACTTGTCGGTGAAGAAGATGTACGAACTTTTCACCAACCAAGATCACCAAGACACCAGCTACTCACTATATTATTCCGTTTTCACACACCAATTTAACCTTGGATTTGGCCACCCCGTCACAGACGCTTGCTCCACATGCATGCAATTCAAACTGAAGTTGCGGGACCCAGACATGACGGACGAGGAGAGGAAAACGGAAGCAGCAATGCTCATTCTCCACCGCAGACGAGCCAGAGCCTTTTATGATATGCTGGGGATGCAAGTGGACAACTCCGTGACTGTATGCTTCGACATGATGCAGAATCTTGTGTTGCCGAAAACTGCCGTTGGGCAGGCATATTATTCCCGGCAGTTGTACCTCTACCTCTTTTGCGCAGTTGTTCACCATGGAACCAACAGCGAGCAGACAAAAAATGATGTCCATCTGTATGTCTGGCTGGAGAATCAAAATAAGGACAGTAATATGATTGCTTTGGCACTTCATGACTGTTTTCAAAGCAAATTGAATGGCAGTATTCGCCAAGCTGGGTCACTGCACCTGTTCAGTGACTCGTGTTATGGGCAAAACAAGAACGTTAATGTAGTATCAATGCTCATGTCTCTGATGAGGAACGTGTACTCCACATGCAGATTTGGGAGGACGTTTTGTCGCAGAGGACATAGTTTCCTCCCTGCTGACAGAGTGTTTGGGCGCATCGAAAAGCAGATAAGGAGGACAGAGACCATATTGCTGCCCGAAGAGGATCACTCGATCCTCCGCCAACATGGAAATGTGTATGTTTATGGCAAGGACTGGGAAGCATTCGATTTTAAAACTGAAACTAATAGTCAGGTTTGTTATGTAATTTCGTTCTTTTTTTTGTGGAGATTAGCAAAACTATACATTTTTGGAAAGCTGATAGCACCAGGAATCCGAAAAACCATGTTTCCATTTGCGCAAATATTTCTTTGGCGGCCATATTGGATTTTCAAAATGGCCACCATCGGAAACCTATTTTTCGCGATATCTCAACATCCGAACCACCTAGAGTGCTGATTCCAACACCTATACCCACATTTTTGGGGATGAGGAATCACATGAAGCCATCTAAAATAATCTACACCTACCCTGGGATACCAGGTGGCAGCCTACAGCGGATTTTCAAGATGGCCACTTTCAGGAAACATGTTTTTTTCTGAATATGTATACCACATTGAGTGATGTTTCGCTACATTGTGGCACACGGATCATAATTATGAAACCACATCCCTCATATATCCTAAACAGGTGATTTATGTATTCAAGAGGTAAGTATATAGAGATGAGGCTATACAATCCATAATTATACATGTAATAATTACTTTTATTTGAACATAGAATATTTCCCATAGATGAAATTTTATCTTTGTCAACATTCATCAACATTTTGTCCTCATAGGTTTTCAAATGTCCTCATCACTGTCGTCAGAGCAGAGAACAGGTTGACAGTCATCGTCGTTTTCACATTCGGAGCTGCACAAACACAAGTCTGTGCATGCCAAGTCATTGGCACGGCACGAACACCGTCTCGATGAGCAGTCTCCTTTGCACTGACATCTGACCATCTCAAGTATTGCTTTCGGTGCTGGTAGTACATCTGTCATTAGTGGTTTCAATTCCCCATCGTTGTCCTTGAAGTAGCCATGTTGCTGTGGATCCAGGAACACTTGATGTGCGATAGTAGCCTGAGCCCATACCCTTGCCTGAAGATGTACACGATCAACATGCTGATTTAGAGCCCCTAGCGTTGGAGGTAACTTGTGACTTTCAGTCATGTGTTTACAGAAGAGGTACCAGCGCAACTCCGGAATGCTGTTGATACATATTCCCTTTGGTACGTACACTGCACATACAAATCTTGCCAAGTTGGACATCTGATCTGCGGTCACATCTGCAGCATCACCGAGCATTCGCATGGCCTGTATCACGTCACTATCGGCTCTGACGAAAGCTTCAAACCATGTTGTTTTGCCTATTCGCGAAAACCGTCCAGTATTGTCTGCTCCTGTGAATGTGTGGAATGCTGGCAATGCCTTGGCCTTTTCGACGCCAAGATTGTTCCAGATTGGTTGTACTTGCACAAGGCCCGACACAAGGGAGACAGCAGTGTTTTTGAGCAGAACATCATAGTTAGCTATGACCAAGACCAGGACATCCGTATCAGGAGAGAAGAAGGTAAGCTGTTCTGCGTTGGGATTGCGGTGAGTTGCCAGCACTGCTTGGTGAATCATCAGAGTGTCTGCCTCCTCATGATTATTGTCTTCAAAATGCACGCCTTTGTTACTCTTGGCCTTTCCTGCTGCACATATAATTATCAGCTTGGAGGCATCTCTGTTGTACTCCAACGTTTTCTCAGCCAGATATTCTGCCAAATCTGACTTTGAGCGTGTGACAAGAACCGCTTCATGGTGATGTGTTGGATCTTGGTATTGTCCTTCACTTGGTACTGGACTGGATTGTGCCCCCCTCGTCTTTTTTGTCTTGTGCTTTGCTTCAACGAATCGGCCTTGTAAGTATCAAACACGAGGATAACTTCGTCAAAATGTCTTGTCAGTGACATCAATCTAGTATTAAAGCTGACACTGAGATCTTCAACGGTTACTGTTGCAGCTGGTTTTGTCGACAATTTCTGTACAAGAACCATGGCGTCGACTACTGCTATTTTCATAGCTGCAGAGTTATGGACTTGAGCTTGAGGACTTGAGGTCGGAGCTAAGTCACCCGGAGCTAAGTCTCCATGTTTCACAAGGAGATGGATTAACTTTGACTTGTCAAGGCAAGGAAGCAGGTCACCGTTTGGTGCGAACAAGGCGCGAGGTGTAAGGGTGAATTCGTAGTTGCCTATTGCGTCTTTCTGGTCAACATCACGGCTTGATTTTGTCAATATCATCAGCCTTCCATACAAGTCTTTTGTTTCCTTCAAGTCGACTGACTAGTCCCTGAGCATGATCTTGGTCTTCTTCACACCAGACAAGTACATCGTGTTGTTTTCTTTTTTCACGGGTGCAAATAAGCTGACTGTTCCGTTGATTCTTTCGTCAACATACTCTTCGTACAAGTGTTGACCAATGTTGTCGATATTCAGGATTTGTGACGTGTGCTCCTCTGGGACATAAGCATGTGTGATCAAGTTGTATATGCTATTTCCTTCTGTGGTAAATGGATTGCCATGACTCATGATAGCAGCCTTGACCTTTTCAACCGCTGTATTGTTCAGATTCACTGCCCTCGGACTAAGTTCGTGGTGTTCTGTCACTTTGTCTGTTTTGGTGTCGAACTGATCTTTGAATTCTCTGGTCAGCCGTGACAATTCTGGAGAGGCCATAAAGAATCTCTGCCTTGCATTGGCATTATTGGAGATGCCTGGAAGTCCAGAATGAACCTTCATTGCTCTGTTTTCCTGTTCACAAGCGTGGTCTGCACCGATTGATACAAAGGGGATGCTAGATTTCGTTACTGAGATATTTCCATTCTCGAGTTCCCTGTATGTGGCCGGATGCGTCTTCCTCAGGTCATACATATCTGCTATGTATCGCGGCCAAAGACGTTTGTATTTGATACGATCCATGGAGAAAAATAGCTTGCTGAGTGCCTCACCAGATTCGAGGTGGAGTTTGAGATCTGCGTCCCGAGAAGCTTCCACAAAGAACAGAATTGTCTCCACTCAATGCAGGTAATTCATCAAGGACTTGAACATGGCTTTTTTGGATTGTTCTGTTTCCCAAGTCTTGAATATGTTCACAACATCAGCTGTAGTGATGGCATTCAACAGTTTTGTGTTGGCTTCTTTCACACTTGTGGCTTTGGTGAACTTGTCCTTTTCTGAACATGCCTCGTCTATTTCTTCTGACATATCTGAGCAAACGGCTTTCAACTGTGGATAATCTTTGAAGAACAGGTCCAGCGCCATTTCATAAAGTGCTATATATGAATAAATATGAGCACGGAGAGTGCGTTTGTAATGCGAACATCTCAGGATCTGCCTTGTTGTTGAAGGTCCGTAGAGGTTGGCCTCTATCCACGCGTCATCAATACCTGAATTCTCAATGGAAGTACCCAGGGCTCTCAAAGCAGCCATGACCACATGCAGCTCGCCAAGCCGAGGTACAACGGTACCTTTCAGGTCTGGCCTTGCATCCAGCAGCCTTATCACCTTTTCATAGAGGGCCATATCCCAGGAAATGACTGTAGGGTGGCTTGTACCAACAACTAAGGTCTTTAGCTGAGTTGTCTGAGAGATGACGGTCAGAAGAGTCGACCACTCGTGTGCTACTTCAGGTAGAAGGGGTAAGACTCCGACTTGTGTCAAACTGTGACTACCCGACAGCAATGAGTGGTATCCTGCCCAACCAGGTATATATGTGCTGTTTGATTTCTGCATTCTGGTGATCATAGAAGCAACCAACCATCCTAGATGTGTAAGGTGATAAGCTGGTGATATACCATCCTTGCTGATGTGGAATGTGTCTGTTCTCTTTATGGTTTTCGGCACCGGCTTGTCACAATGAAGCATAGGAACCTGGTACGGGGTCACTGACAAACTGGTAGTGTCAGCTATGCTCAGTTGTGGCGCCAATGTTTCTCCTTGAGTGTCACGTTTTTGATAAACAGCAATGATTGTTCCATAGGTTGTCCCTTTGCCATCCACGCTGTCTTCAGCAAAGTCTGTGTTATCAGCTGCAAAAAACACAAAAGTTCCCTTCTTCAAAAATGGAGGAACATAAAGTCCTTGGAACTTCAGGGTGTTTTCCACAATGGCATTTGCTAGGGCTGTTTCGAGGTGCATAACACGACTGTACGAGACACAGTAACCTTGAGAGCAGAGACTTTCCAGGAGTTTCTTGTTTCTTGTGTCATGGTGAACTGCCAAGGCTAATCCTAGAGACTGTGGAGTTTCTTGTGATTTGGTTGATCGGAAGGTCGCATAATCAGTTTTGGGCCTATAGTTCACTTGCTTGTCAGATTTGAATCCACCCAATAGCATCTGACTAACAGTGAGTACTTCTCTGTTAACGTGAGTGGTTCGTTTTTCAGTTTCTAGTGTTTCTGTTGGCCCCACCATAACCCATCTGATCATTGCGTGGAGTGCTGCTGGAACATCATCTGTGCTGCTAGTGACCTGTATAGCATCGGATGAGTTTTCCTGTTGGTGGAAGTTCTTGATAATTCTGCGCAATGCCTTTGCTGCTTTATAGATAATATTCAGATCGTCTACTTCACTTTCTATCATGGCAGACTGAACCATATCGGATTCGCATGCATCTGGGGAGTAAAGAACAGAAGGTTTTCTCCTGTCCTTTTGCCTAACAGACGTTAACGTGTGGTAGTTCTAGAAGAATTCTCTCCTTGAGCCAGTGTCTACTATATGCAGGGAAGTGGTGCGCCAATGCATCTGTGCCACCAAGCAAGTTGATGTATGTTGTTTCAATATGTGCCATGGATAAGTATTGTTTATTCTGAGTTTGACAGTCGACAAGGCTAATCAACTCAAACATGATGTTTGAAACGGATGACCTCTCTCTGTTGTTCCCTTGTTATCCTTGGTACGTAACACATGGAATACATTTGTTGTCCAACATGACTTGTGGTATTGAACATCGATTGCATGTGCATCAGTGGGTGAGATGGATGTGTTTAACCTAGTTTGCAGGGTGAGATTTCCAGACAGCTCCACAGCATCATGTAATGCTTTCCCACCGTTTTCTGTTCTCAATGTGTACAATTTTTGCTCGTTATCTTCCTGGCTGAAAAAGCAGTTCCTTAATGAATGGAGCTGTTGCAGAACGTGTAAACGGACTGGTGGTGGAAGTTGATGGTTCGTCCAGTTCTGTGCTTTTTCGCTTTTGTCCACGTTTTTTCTCTGTGTAGGAGCCGGCTGAAATGTGATATTGATGGCGGTCTTTGGCACGTTGTACCTTCTCTTTGTTGGTTGCATTTGAATAACAGATACGATGCCAAACTGCATTATTGAATTGCAGACTTTCACTTGTTTCATCCTTTAAGCGACTGTGAATTTTAACATATTTTCCATCATGGTAGGCTGCTCTATCATTAAGGGTTTGTAGCAAGTGTTCAAACGAGTCCGGTTTGGGCTGCTGGACAAGCGTTCCATATTTTGCTGAAGCGGTTTGACAAATTATGCAGTGCTGCCACTGTGTGGGCTGAGTCGTAACTTCACTCATCTTCTCTCAAGACCTGCAAATATATAAAACGACAACAGGTAAGTAATTGTGAGCTTCATGAGGTTTATTTTAAATGAACTATTAGGTCTGATATAATGACTTTCCATGTACATGAACTGAACATGTTGAAATGATTATTTTCATGTACATGAATTATGAAATGAAATGAAATGAGTAGATTATTTTAGATGGCTTCATGTGATTCCTCATCCCCAAAAATGTGGGTATAGGTGTTGGAATCAGCACTCTAGGTGGTTCGGATGTTGAGATATCGCGAAAAATAGGTTTCCGATGGTGGCCATTTTGAAAATCCAATATGGCCGCCAAAGAAAAATTTGCGCAAATGGAAACATGGTTTTTTGGATTCCTGGTGCTATAAGCTTTCCAAAAATGTATAGGTTTGCTAATCTCCACAAAAAAAAGAACGAAATTATAAATCTGAACATAATGAACCTGACTATAAGGGCTTTGTGAAAAGTCAAAAATCGTTCAACATCAGTGACGCGAGAATGCTTGAAATGAACAGCGAGAAGATCGGATTCAAGAATGCCTACACTCCTGCCTATTGCTACCACAGCTTACTGAAGCAAGGAAAAAATTGGGCGCAATACAGTCCCAAACGTCTTGGCATGGTGAGCACTATGCAGGAGGCAAAGAAGCGAGATGTTGTGAATCTACTGAGAGACATTGGTGCACCGCAGAAGGTGAAAGATTATTATGATGAAGTTTTGTCTGTAGCCACAGAGTCAACCTCTGGTGCAATCAGTGGCAATGAGTAACACTGTAACACTCCTCTCACATCACATTATCGGTGTGCACAACTGTTTATTTGTGAAAAATAAAATTGGTGATGGTTTGAATTCATTGGCTCATTATTATCAATATCTCGCCTGTCTCTGCAGTGGACATATGGCGTTTTGTGAAGAAACTGAAATAACTTAATCAAACTAATCTTTATTTTTAAATGTATGATTTCAGTTACATTTGGCATAACTTTTTGTTACTATTCAACAGACATTTTAGTTTGAAATAACTTTCACCAACCTATACAGATTGATAAGAACAGCAAATTTCGTTTTACTCAAAGGTCTGTCCATGGCACATATAGGGTTTTGTGACGAAACTCTTCATATATATATATATATATATATATATATATATATATATATATATATATATATATAAATAAATATATATACATATATACATAATTATATATATATATAAGTAGTGTATATATGTTGCTTCTGGGACACTCTCATTTTCCCATTGACTTACATGTTAATTTTTCCCCTCCCTCATTGCCCCTAAACACCTCTATTTCTCTCACCCTGTTCTTTACGAACCTTCTAACCTTTTGACATGTTATCCTTATTCATTAGACCACTTAAACAATGGTCCTTCTGTGTGAACCTGTGATCCTTCTGACCTTATGGACCTTTTAACCTTTTACTCTTAATATCATCTGGTGAATCATCTTTGACCCACTCAAACAACGACCCTACAAATATTTGTTTATGTGTGGGAAATAATTTAATTCTCCTACAACTCTCCTCACCGTCTAATACATTAACAAAAAATATGTTTGAGTTTGGTTCTTTATTAAGATATTTTAACTGAGCTAAGATAAAATGGTAAACCTCCCTCAATGTTCTTGCTTGAGCGCCTCCAGTGCCACATACCATTTTTTGGTAAGCTCCGCGCCACTTTTTGGTAAACCACGCCCATTTTTTACTAAGCCCCGCCCACTTTTTGTTAAGCCACGCCCACTTTTTACTAAGCCCCGCCCACTTTTGCTAAGCTCCTCCCACTTTTGCTAAGTCCCACCCACTTTATAAACTCTTCAGCATTGTATCATTTCCAGGTAATACATTACATCATTTTCAGGGAATTTCCATCACATCATTTCCAGTTAAGACACGCCCAGGGAATTTCCACAGGAAGACACACCCAGTCCTTATAAAAGGCACCGACCACACAGGCTTTTTCAAACACGCTTTCTGCTTCACTTGAGAATGGACTACTATGCCGAAATGGAATGGGATAACTTTGCTATTCCATGGAGTCCTACTACCTGTGTAGAACTCAACCTTCAGATTGATGAACTGGACTCGAACCTCTTATCAATGGAGGTAAGTTTGTTTATTTATTTATTTATTTATTTAATTTTTTTTTTTTTTTTTTTTTTTTTTTTTTTAAGATGAGACTCGTGTAAGAGTTAACAAAGTTTATTTTAATATTCATAGAGCTTGATTTATACAAATAAAAAATATTGTATTAAATTAATACATTGTTATTTTCTTTCACAGGAAATTGTATCTGAGATACGAAATGAAAATTCTGCTTTTAACACAACTTGGGATGAAGTTATTTTTTTGTTTGAAGACATTTTGAACAACCAAGACCCCCAGAACGAGTTCTACCTTGATGACCCAGCCAAAGAGTTATACCTTGGAGATCCACAAAATCCTGAAAAAGAGTTTTACCATGATGATACTTGTTGTGAGTTATCAAAACAAAACCCACTGAACAAGTTCTACCTTGATGAGCCAGAATACAAGTCATACATTGGAGACCCACAAATTTCTGAAAATTGGGAAAGGAGAGTTCTCCCTGATGGTCCGCAGTTATACTATGTGAGACACATCATAGAAACCCTAAAAAATTGGGCAAGGAGAGTTCTCCCTGATGGTCCGCAGTTATACTATGTGAGACACATCATAGAAACCCTAAAAAATTGGGCAAGGAGAGTTCTCCCTGATGGTCCGCAGTTATACTATGTGAGACACATCATAGAAACCCTAAAAAATTGGGCAAGGAGAGTTCTCCCTGATGGTCCGCAGTTATACTATGTGAGACACATCATAGAAACCCTAAAAAATTGTGAAATGGGAATTCTCCCTGATGGTCCGCAGTTATACTATGTGAGACACATCATAGAAACCCTAAAAAATTGGGAAAGGGAAGTTTTCCCTGATGGTCCGCAGTTATACTATGTGAGACTTATCACGGAAACCCCCAATATTTCTGAAAATTGTGGTTTTACCTTGGGGACTTGGAAAGATGGTTATATTTTTGGAGACTCGGAATGGGGGTTTTGTTTTGATGACTCGGAATGTGATACCTATCTTGGAGGCTCAACAGGAATGTGGTTATACCTTGGGAACTTGGAAAGTTGGTTTTATTTTGGAGACTCTACCTGTGGGGTTCCTCTTGGAGACTCTTTGGATTCTAAAGCAATGAACAATGTTCTTTATTTAATGACGCTTGATTTAAGCAATATCAAGAAAGTTCGAGGAAGAAAATGCTGGAAAATTCTTTCTTCCCATTTCTACTTCTTCAAACTTAAAAGCCTTGAAAGACAGAATTGGAGGAAGAGGAAAAAAAAAAAAAGAAATACGTATTTAAAAAAGAAGAAAAGAAAGATTATGTTAGGGTTTGGGTGGGATTTTGAATGTGAGGGTTAGGGATGGGGTTGGGTTAGGGTTGGGATTTTGAATGTGAGGGTTAGGGTTGGGGTTGGGTTAGGGATGGGGTTGGGTTAGGGATGGGGTTGGGTTAGGGATGGGTTGGGTTGGGGTTGGGATTTTGAATGTGAGGGTTAGGGTTGGGGTTGGGTTAGGGATGGGATTGGGTTAGGGTTGGGATTTTGAATGTGAGGGTTAGGGATGGGTTGGGTTAGGGATGGGGTTGGGTTAGGGATGGGGTTGGGTTAGGGTTGGGGTTGGGTTAGGGATGGGGTTGGGTTAGGGATGGGGTTGGGTTAGGGATGGGGTTGGGTTAGGGATGGGGTTGGGTTAGGGATGGGGTTGGGTTAGGGATGGGTTGGGTTAGGGATGGGTTTGGGTTAGGGATGGGGTTGGGTTAGGGCTTGGGTTGGGTTAGGGTTTGTATATTATTATGACTCACTCGCACATACACACACACACAAAAGTTAAGCCCCAACTAAAAAGTTGTGGGATTCTGTGTTTGGGGTTCACAGATTTAAAAACGTATCCCCATTATACACACACAAAAGTTAAGCCCCAACTAAAAAGTTGTGGGATTCTGTGTTTGGGGTTCACAGATTTAAAAACGTATCCCCATTATACACACACAAAAGTTAAGCCCCAACTAAAAAGTTGTGGGATTCTGTGTTTGGGGTTCACAGATTTAAAAACGTATCCCCATTATACACACACAAAAGTTAAGCCCCAACTAAAAAGTTGTGGGATTCTGTGTTTGGGGTTCACAGATTTAAAAACGTATCCCCATTACATTTTATTTATTTATTTATTATTTTCAAGGGTATTATCTGCTTACTTGTGTTTTTTGTAATTCTTGTGAGTAAAATGAACCCAAGATTTCTTCTCCATTTAAATCATATAATTTGTAGGTCCAAGGGACTGTATCCATTACATCAATGATTTTAAATAATTCACGAGTCCATTTTTGTGTATAACCTTTCTCAAAATGACTTTTCCATTTGTATATTCTTACAATATCACCAACTTTAAACTTGGGCTTTCTCAAATTAATCTCCTTTTCATATTCTAATTTTGTAAATGTTTCTGATGGTTTTGATTGTGTTGATGAATGAACTGTATTATTGTAATTATCTACAATATCCTGAATTAAATACACCCATTTTTGAGAACCGAGTTGTGTGAATTTTTTATATAATTTCTCTTTTAAAGTACGATTAAAACGCTCAATAACAACTGCCTTTCCTTCATTAAAGGTGCTGTATAATTTAATACCCTTCCCCTTAAGAAATTTCATGAATATTTTGTTATAGAACTCTGTTCCCTCATCAGTCCATAACTTCTTTGGTTTCCTTTTATCCCGATCAAATATTAGCTTAAAGGCTAACATTAAAGTATCACCCCTTTTATTTTTTAAAGGGACAACCCAGGCAAATCTACTCCTCAAATCAATAACGGTTAAAGCATACCTGTATCCCCTGTCATTATTCAATTCAATTAAATCAGCGGACCATATGTGGTCAGTGTATTTAGAATAAACCTTCCTTCTTTTAAACTTTGTGATTATAGGTTTGTGTAATTCTTCAGCCAAAAGCTCCTCAGTCTTGATGGCATCATTAGAGCCTAATAGTTTTTTGAGGAATAACCAAGACCAAGTTTCAATTTAGCATTTATCAAATTTCTCACAATAAACCTATCAACTTTCTCTCTCAACGTTGGATTTTGTATCAAAGACAAATTATACAACATTTCGCTGTCGGCTTTATGTTTTTCAGTCAACGTAGTGGTTTTCCCATAAGCAATATCATGCTTCATACACACTTCGTCAACCCTATTTGTAGGTTTAGACCAAGGTTTAGGATTGTCAGCCTCATCTAATCTTTTATCCAAGTTTGTTCCTGGACCACAGAAAGAATACCCTGGAAGGTGTAATTCCCCTGGAATTCCAGTTGTTGTAAATTTACTTCCTGACAGAAACTTTTGTATGTCTCCTCCTCTTTTAGGAGAGATGAATTGGCACTTTTTAGAGCCACATACTTGACATATTCCTTTTTGATAAACTCTATTATTTTTAGCTTTAACATAAGAGATATTTTTAGATTTAGTTTTCTTTTTACATTTGAGACAATAACTCATATTTATTTATCAGAAAAATTCCGACAGAGTATCAAAACCTTTTTGGTTTTCAACATATACATTTCAATCTTTATTTTTAAAACATAAAGAATCCTAAGGAATGCCTTCACTCTCTCCTCCATTTATTTACAAATAAAAACTAACTAAAGTCAATGACACCAACATCATCAATCACATAATCTTTTCCTTCTTCTTCTTCTTCTTCTTCACCACTTTCTCGTTTAAATCTCCTCCCTGAAATTGAAGACATTGACGTTGTTATTTTTGAAGCCATTATCTTCATAAGAGTTGTTAATTCTTTAATTTCCTCTTCGGTGCGTTGAGATTGATTTATTTGCTGTAATACACTCAATCTTTTACGAATCTCACTGATTTCCATCTTTTTATATTTTTCCTCCCTCTCTCTTTGCTCCCTTTCCTCCCTCTCCTCCTTCTCCTTTTTCTCCCTCTCCTCCTTCTTCTTTTTCTCTCTTTCCTCCTTCTCCCTTTTCTCTCCTTCCTCCTTCTCCTTTTTCTCCCTCTCCTCCTCCTTTTTCTCCCTCTCCTCCTTCTCCTCCCTCTCCCTTTCCTCCTTCTCCTTTTTCTCTCTTTCCTCCTTCTCTTCTTCAACTCCTTCCTCATCCCTTGCTACCCTTGAGTTTGAACCCCAAAGAATATTATACATATACTCATCTGGATTTTGAGATATTCTTGTATCTATAATTATTTTTCTCATAATAGGATACCAATAAGATTTGTTGACGATTTCTAAAAGAGTTTTATATTTCATAACTTTGAGAAGTTCATTTTTATTTAATATTTTAAACAAGTCTCTATTTGTGGGTTTAACAATATCAGTATAAGGCCAGTTTTTTATGACAAAATTCCCATGTATATGCTCCAAATCATAAGGTATGTAATACCGAGCACCCTTTTCTTGTAGGTATCCTTGAATACAAAAATTATAATTCTCTTGTAGTCTTCTTCCTGCCATTTATGTATCAGAAATATATGTGAGATTAATATTATGACAGGTAATACCACCCCATCTTCCCACTACCAAATCGGTTTGTATTCCTCGGCTTTCTATCCTTATCTCATTACCTTCCTTCTTTGTCATGCGAACCATCGCTATACTATCATATATTTTTATTTTCTTAAAATCACGTATTTGTTGTTTACTAATTGTACTTCCACATAAATCCTTATCTTCACCAAGTGGATAATATTCTTCTTTACGAGACTGATTTAAATCATGTAGGTCTTCTATGTTTATTGAAAAAGACCAATTATACCCTAAATCAGGCATATCATACCCCCATTTATTAATTCGCATATTAACTAAATGTCCTTCTTTATAAAATTTAATTGTAAGCAGGTAGTTAAATTCAATGAGGAAAGGTGTATGGTCAGTATAACCAGGTGTTGTGGTTGTAAATTTTACTTGTTTCACAAAACGTGCTGTTTTCTTTAAAGATATATATTGTGATAAATCACTGAATCTAATCAAGTCATTCGCATCTGTAGGGTTTGGATAATTGATTAATTTATAAGTATTCTTCATATTAATATTTTTACTTACACTATATTTTTGTCGTTCAGCCTGTGCCTTTGTATAATAATTTGATAAATCAATATCCTGAGAGGATTTTCCAAAGATAGAACCATCTTTTCCAACATAGGTCATTTATATTAGATAAAAAATGATATCATAAAAATTTTCATTATTGTTGAGTTGAAATAATACATATAAACATAATTGGCCACAACATTTAGAATTAATTTCTTGAACTTGGAATGTTTGATAAACACCATTCTGTAAGAATTGTATTACTTCAACAGGTGGTGGCATACCATAACTATCAAAATAATATTTATCCTGACTATTATGAATACAAACCCAATGAGAACCATTCTGTGTGTCTAAATTCATAATAATATTCTTTGTATTCTTATTTATATGTATTAATTCATCTCTCATACAAATAACCACATTATCAATTTTTAGTGTTTTACAATACTTAGCTAGTTCTATATTTGACGTTGTATTCTTTCCAAATTGTTTAAACCATTTATCCATTTATTTATGAGAAAGATACAATCCATTACCCCGTTTAGTTAGTTTAACACCCGCTTGAGCGATAGAGGAAAGCATATCTCCAACCAACAATCTAGCTTTATCAGGTAGACTTTCAAGTTTTTGAGCAAAATCTACAATTACACCACTTCCACTAATTTGTTTCTCCAACTCCTTGTTATGTCTTTCCAATTCTTTTTGAGCTTTTAGTTGTGCCTTCCTTTCGTTAGCAGTTTTTACCGCTGCTGAAATACCACCAGTCAATGCTCCCGCCGCACTTAAACCAGCAAATAAAGGAATTAGAAACGGGAGAAATCCTCCTCTTGACTCATCTATTGAATATTTCTTTAACATAGGTTTCGTCATTTTAATTTTAAGTGATCCAACATCATTTAGTGTTTTTACTTGTGTGTGTGTGAGTAAAACATCAATTCTTACAGCTCCTTTTCTTTGAATTGTATTAACATTAATAATACAAGGCTTTTGATTTTGAATACAAGATGTTAATTTATTAAGATTGATTTGATTAACATATACCCCTACCATTTATTTATGAGAAAAAACCTATGTGATATTAATCATAACACCATTATCTGTATTAATCTGTAATTCTGTTTCCTCCAAAAGCAAACAATAAGCATCAACTTCTTCATTCTCCCCTCTTTCAATGTATAGAGAAGTATCCACTCGATTAGACTTTATAGTTTCCTTTTGAGAACTCAGGTCAATTGCGTAGATTGTATATAAACCTTTAAATGCAACCATATCCAAAATAGGATCATTATTACCATTACTTTCACACACTTTTTGGTAGGACTTGTAGGCTTCCGCATAATCATTTTTTTCCCAATCAATTTCCAATCTATCTCGCGGATAAAATGTGCCATCAAGAGAAACCCGAAGTTGTTTCACCTTAGCATTATCACTCAGCGCATTATTCTTATTAGTACCCTCCTCTCCATCTGGTTTTTAAAAAATGAGCCATAGGTATCGTGGCTTTCCTTCAAGAACACCCAAATTCCAAGTGTAGGTAGTGTGTTCCAGTTTAACGTGTTGACATCTTCTTTTAAGGTATGATACATTTAGCGGTTTCTTTGAGTTAAGTCTTCTATTTAACATCTCCTCCGTTTTAAGATTAGGAGTATATTCATTGATATACCAACACAAATCATTAATAACAAATTTATTATTGTCGCCAAAAGCATTTTCAGCCCCAAAAAGCAATCTATTTACATTATCATTCCTTTGTAGTTGAAATCTAATTTTAAGACCATACAAAACTTTATCATAATCACAAAATCCAAATATACCTTTAAGAGGTACTGCTACGGTAAAACTATTCTCAGCTTTTGCGTCATCATTATACATTGACTTCCTTTGACTATAACCAGGGTCTGTGTTTGTTCCCGTTGACATATCAGGAATAAAGCCTTCAACAGCTCCCTTACCCATTCTATCACCAAACGAATATAGTGTAAATTTCATCATTTCAGATGTAGCAGAGACATAATCAACCGCTTCAACCTCTTGTGTTCCAATATACAGGCGAACACTGTCAAACATTTTCCAGAAGAAATCATTTACGAGTGTAGCATTAGTATTATTCGCAGCCTTAGTGAATTTAAATTTACACAGCAAGAAACTATCAGCTATATTCAAGTAAGTTTGTTGATTATTTATTTCAAAACTTTTTGTTCCGTTTGAATTCCAGTCTGTTCCTGTTATAGCATTTACCTTAAAATAGTCTTCCTTTTTAGTGGAGTTTGAAATGATAATCGTATCATCCAAATCATAGATACTATCAATCGCTTCCATACTTGTATTTATATAGCATTAAAATTGTTGAAACCCTGACCCAAGTATTTTAATGATTTTTTGTCGTTCTTGTGAAGATAGTTGAGTTTTACCTTTTTTTATTTCTTTGATTGCTTGTAATTTATGAGACTCCTTTTGAGCATCTTTTATACTCTTTATAGCACCAGCAACGGAGCCCATGGCAGAAGCAGTTGAACCAATTAGGTCTTTATGTTTAAGGATGGTTGAACCAATACCCATTAGAGTATCAATTATCCCATCTCCTTTATTTCGAAATTGATGACCTACACCTCGTTGTCTCTTAGGTTTATAGTATCCTCTACCCACATACCTTGTATAGTCTGGTGAAAGGAACATGCCCTCCCCTGTAATTATTTTATATTTTCCCAACTCGTGTTTTCTCACAATAACCATTATTTATTTATTGAAAAACTTCACGTAGGTGAATTCTGATGGATATAATTTCATCATTAAAGGATATCATACGATTATCTTGGTCGGTTATCCTAAAATTTACTCTGTATATGGTTTTTCCTGACACAGGTAAATCGACAAGATTTTTTGGTTCCATATTAAATTTATAACCAATCGGGGTTGAGTATGCACTGAATGAAAATATTGTATTTGTTCTTATTCCATCGTTATAAGCACCATCAATCAAATCACAATGAATTAATACTGAATTTATACCGGAGGATATTTGGATAACATTATCACTGTAAAACGTCCCGTTATTTTCAATCTTTTTTGAAGAGAAACCCAATAGCTCTCTAAACGAATTTTCAATCGTGAAATCAACTTTATAATTATTTTTAAGTTTAATAGTTGATTTTGAAGTGTGTTTTTGAATATCTATTACAATATTTTTTGGTTCATCACCTTTTTCTTTCATAAGGCGAGAGACTTCTGAAGATATTTGAGAAATCTCGTAAGCTCCAGGTGAAACGGTTATAGTTTTATATCCACTTCCTGGATTATAACTAAACTTGTTGTTTTTCTCTGTGATATTAAACAAGGTATTATAAGTTTCCATTGACAATAAAGATGCCTCATATGAGGTAAGGGGGTCAAGTTGTAGTGGGTAAGGGAATGAAGCTGTGTAATCGCTCGTTGTGAAATTAAAACTAAGAATTGTGCTTCTCATCTTATTTAATATCTAATAAAATATCTTTGTATTGACATTTATTAATTATTTTCATATTCATCAACTGATCTAAAATGGCTGAGGATTCATTAAAACAATTGTTGTTTCCAGCCTTCTTACTACCTAACAACAATAATAGCCTATTAACTAATTGTGATGGGTCATTTGGAAGAAAACTAACACCCGAACCAAGCTTACTTAAAGCATCAATAATATGTTTCTCCTTCTCATTCTTCTTACTTTTACCAGCAACAGAAACTCCATAATCAAGTGCATTTAACAACTCAATATATACCCTATCTTCCTCTCTTTCCATATCAAGTGGTTCCTCAAAATATTTTGAACCGCTGAATCCGGGGTTTGTTAGAAGAAACATTAATCTTGGAGTTAATTTAACATTTGGTTGAGTAGAACTCAAGAACATCAATTCATCATTAAATATCAATACCTTTTCTTCCACAAGATGAAACACTGCTGGTTCTTCTGTTGGAATGAGACCTGCTCTGGTTTTTGAACCCGCCGAATATTCATTGTTTTGAAGAGCTTCCACAACATAATTAGGGGGTTGATTTACCTGCTCAAGTTTCCGAAATAATCCCTCGTCATCATATTCTAATTCACCAAGTTCTTGTTTTGTTATCTGACTAAAATCTTTGAGCATTTGAAGTTTTTTCGGAGTAAATTCTACCGTGGGAACTGTAGGTGATTGTTGAGTTTTCAAAAGTGGTTTAAAGAATTTCTCTTGTTTTCTTTCAAAGGCTTCTTCACCAGTTAGTTTCTGTCTCCGTTTCTTCTTTATCTCTTCCTGTTGTTTAACAACTTTTGAAACTAATTGTTGATGTTCCTTAAACTTTCTTTCTCTTTCTTCGGTATTCATTTTCTGTATTTATTTATTGAAAAATATCATTTAATGAATTGTAAAGGTCAATGGGAAAATTTTCCTTTTCTTCATCATTATAGTAAATGTGTTGAAATAAATCTTTTTCTTTAAATATTTCATCAAATTCTTTATTGGTATTAATACGAGTTGTTATTTCTTCTTCACTAATACTTGTATCTCTGCTTTTCATACGTTTGCGTTGAATCTCCTCATCGATATCAAAACCGAATGATAAAATCTTAACTCCATCACCACACAATTGTTTAATAATTTGTCTCATTCCTTCAGGATTAGTTTCTAAAATCCCAAGACCATTAGATTTTACTTTATTTAACTCACTCTTACAATGTGAATATTTTGTAGAACCAAGAGAGACCTCCTCAAATATTTGACCTTCGTTCCTCAATCGCATATGTTCCTCCATTGAAATGTAGTAATAATCTTTCCCTTCTACTTCTCCTGGTCGCTTTGCTCTGGTTGTAGTACTCACAAAACGAATCATAGGGTGTTTTTTAAAAAAACTTACAATCTTTTCATTTTTACTATTCAAGAGTTTAGATTTATGAAAGTTCTTTCCAGAAGCAGATTTACCCATAAGGTTAATAATAATTGTTGTCATTTATATATGTAATTATGTTTAAAATAAAAATACATCCTTTAATATCTCATCTTGTTTCACAACAATATATTTATATTTTCCAATCGTGTGTTTCATATAATTTTCAAATTCTTTTTTACTACATAACGTAGAGCAATTATCTCTCCAAAAATTATTTACATCTATTGAATTTAACTTAAATAAAATAAAAGTATTGGCATTGTTTCTTATTGAGCGTCGAGGGAGTTGAAAATATGACTGACTAAGATAAATACAATTACAAGAAGAATGTCTCCCTCTTGTATAGTAGCTGTCCATTACTGTTTGGTTTCTCTCATTAACACAATCATCAAAGATGACGAGGTTCTTTTTTGATTTATCTAAATCTTGAGGTGAAGGTATATCATCCGTATTATCACTGAGAATACAAGTTATGGGTTTTGGTTTCGATTTTGATTTCTGTGTATCACAAAATAATTGTATTATATCTTCAATATTATAATCATTTAGTTTGTTTTGAAGTTTAAATAAACCGATAATGTCTTCCTTTTTAAGACCTGCATTAAAACCCTGTGAGAGTAGTTGATACTCGGGTTGAAAACTAGACTTTGTAAAAATTATTAAATTATCATAATCTAAAAAATTAGGACCAAGGAGCATCTTTAAAAGTAAACAGGTTTTTCCACATCCGCTTGAACCAACTATTAGACATCTCAATGAATTTGGAATGTTTTTATGGTTATTAAATTTTATCTTATTTTCCCAAACGGGTAAAAAATCATTCATTTATATATTTGGAAAACAAGTCATCTAACTTTTTTTGAGCTATTTTAGAAACTCTATATTTTATCCTGAGTTCGGGTTTAATTTCAAAATAATTCATTATTTTATTTATATAGTATCTTGTATTAACATTTCCATTAAAATTATTTTGAATAATAAATATCATTAAACCCTTATACATTTCCTCAATACAAATAGTCTCTTCCCTTGAAAGAAATGGTGTATTATCATCACAATACTTAACATTCATCTCTCTTATTAATCTTGTAAAGTAATTCATTTTTGGTTCTAATTTAAAAGAGTTATATATTTTTTTATATTTTTTATTATCATTAATTAAAATTAAATCACAGAAAATACATTGTTTATATGAACCCTCATTATTAAGCCCTATTCTATCACAAGCCGGACAATTCTCTAATTTATCATATGGAGAGTCTGGAAATTCTAAATATCCTTCAGAACTTATCATATTTATATGGTAAATTTTTACTTAAACTAAACGCAAGTTTATTCATTAATAAATACAATGTTTCAAAGCACAAAAGACAAATTTCACTCAATCTCTACTTCAGTGAAAGATATAGAAAAATATGTCAAAGATGTTAAATTGAACAAAGATAAATATGGAAATTTTTGGGTAAAACCAGTTATGGAAAATAACATGAGCCCCTCTATTTCATTTAAAGGAAGAGCTCTAACTATACCTGGAAAGACATCCATTAAAGTAAATCTAACAAAAGTTTCTCCTCTACTCCTGGCAATTTATTCAAAGCTTGAAAAAGTGATTGACCACGATACTTTGAAAAAGAATGATAAGACCATCAACAATACTCGTGGAGAAATTTGTATTTACTTTAATAATCCAAAGGGTGTAGATCTAAGTAAAATGAATGATGTTAATATTTCTGGTGAAATGTCATTTCGTTCTATGATAGTTAGAGATTATTTAAAGATAACTTTTGATATTAAAAATGTAGAGATTGAATCCGTTAATGAAAGAAAGTATATTGGTATAGATGGAAAGGTTTTTTCTGCTAATTAAATATGAGTCATTACAGCAGTGAAGATTTTACTATTTCATTGAACTCGGACGATAGTGATGATAGTATTTCATTGAACTCGGACGATGGTGATGATAGTATTTCATTGAACACAGATGATAGTTATGATACTAATAGTTTGTGCTCAAATGATAGTTATGAGAGTAGCTTTATTGATGACTCTGAGTATGATTCTGAGTATTCATGTGATAGTTATGACTTAGATGATTCTGAGTGAAAAAGTGTTTTAGTTTAAGCACAGTGATATATATAAAACGGAGCTGTAAAGCTCAAAAGTGTTTTATTTTAAGCACAGTGATATATATAAAACACCACGTTTTCTCACGCTATAAATATGGTTTATTGTGATACTTGCGAGAAGGAAGTAAAATATTATAAACAACATATTCTCACCGCAAAACATACATACAACATTCTTAACAAACTTTCCCCTCTTCCACCTAAAACAAAACATTGTAAGGTCTGTAAAACAACCATCCTCAAGAAGGGGTTTAAAGCCCATCTTAAAACTAACAAACACTTGTCAAAATTGTTTACTATTAAAAACTCTGATGGTGCATTCAAAGGACATATTAAAATAAGAGTCTTTAACTTCAAACCTCCTGAACCAGAGTCTATAGTTGATGCTGTAGAAATAGTTAAACCTGCTGTTCAAACGTTGATTGAAAAAACACTAAAAGAAATGAAACCACTTAAATTTTATATGGGAGTAAAATTAGAAATGACAAAGGACGAAGGAGTTATAGATACACCATACATGAGAACTGAGCCACACTTTATATCTTCATATCAAGATTTTAAAACATCAGGAGTCTATGATGAACTTATTAAACAAGAGCAAGATGTGGATAATTCAATCGTAGGAAGTGGATTCAATATAGGAAAAATTATTTACATAGACATTCATATTCTTAAATCAGATCCTCTAAAAGCTTCTTCTTACATTGATTTACCCAGTGTTATCAAAAATAGAAAAGCAGTTATCAATATCAAAAATAAAGACAATAAATGTTTTCTCTGGTCTATTCTAGCACACTTACATCCTCCACATTTTCATGATGAAAGAGTATCTCATTATAAAAAATATGAGAATACATTAAATACGAAAGATCTAAAGTTTCCGATGACTTTAAATGATATTCCTAAATTTGAAAAGTTGAATAATTTATCAGTTAATGTTTATGGTCTAACCGAAACAAACAACATTCAGGTTTTAAAGCTTTCTGACAGTTGTAAACAAACTCATATTAATCTTCTATATTTTAATTCAGACGAAAATTCACATTATACATACATCAAAGATATTACAAAATTAATAAAACCACAAGTATGTAAAAGAACAAATAAAATATATATTTGTATGCGTTGTCTTAACTTCTTCCATACACAAGAAAGATTAGATAAACATTCAAATTATTGTGGTGAACATAAATCAACGGTAATCAACATGCCTAAAAAAGACTCAAAGATCACATTCAAAGATGAAAAGAAAACAATAAAACATCCATTTGTTATATATGCTGATTTTGAAAGTATTTTAGAAAAAATTGATACTGCTTCTCCAGATCCAAAAGAATCATACACAAATAAATATCAAAAACATACTCCTTGTGGTTTTTGTTATTATATCAAATCATCCGTTGGTGATAAATATAACAAGTTAGAGATGTATAGAGGCTCAAATACCCCAGAGGAGTTTGTGAAACGACTAGAAAAAGACTGTGTTCGATTAACCAAGATAATGAGAGAAACCAATAAACCAATGTCCTTAACAAGTAAAGAAAAAAGGGAATTTATAAAAAACAATGTCTGTCATATTTGTGAGGAGAAAATTGGTAAAGGTCTAAAGGTTAGAGACCATTGTCATCTCACTGGTAAATATAGAGGTCCGGCTCATCAAAGTTGTAATATTAATTATCAACTCCCCTCTTTCATTCCTGTCTTTCTTCATAACAACGCTCATTATGATACACATCTATTTATCAAGGAACTCTCAAAGACTTCTGGAAGTATCTCAGCAATTCCAAACACGGATCAGAAATACATTTCATTCACAAAAACAATTCACACATCTCCTATTACTCATATCAGATTTCTTGATACATTTAAATTCATGGCAAGTCCATTGGCTAACTTGGTTCAAAATCTAAAAGAGTTTCCATGTCTTTCAGAGTATTTTTTAGATAAAGATTTTCTAACACAAAAGGGAATTTACCCCTATGACTATATGGACTCATTTGAGAGATTCAATGAAACACAACTTCCTTTAAAAGAAAATTTCTATAACAAATTAAATAATAGTCATATATCTGATAAAGATTATGTACACGCACAAAATGTTTGGAAAAAATATAACATTAAGAATCTTGGTGAGTATCACGATTTGTACCTCAAAACTGATGTGCTTTTGTTGGCCGATGTATTTGAAGCCTTTAGATCTGTTTGTCGCACTGGATATGGATTGGATCCTGCTCACTACTACACAGCACCTGGATTGGCCTGGAGTGCGATGTTGAAAATGACAAAACAAGATTTGGATTTGATAACCGATGTTGATATGCTTTTGATGATTGAAAAGGCAAAAAGAGGTGGAATTTCACAAGTCTGCTCGAGTAGATACGCAAAAGCAAATAACAAATATCTTCCAAATTATGATCCAACGAAAGAGAGTTCTTACTTGATGTACTATGACGCGAACAACCTGTATGGCTGGGCAATGTCTCAGGCTCTTCCTTATGGAAAACTTAGATGGGTAAAGGAAAAAGACTACAAAAACGTTTTACAAGATGTATGTATCTCTACACAAAAAGAATTGGATGAAGAAAAAGTTGGTTATTATTTTGAAATTGATTTAAAATATCCAGAGGAACTCCATAACCTACACAAAGATCTCCCATTTGCTTGTGAGAAAGAAAGTCCAAAGAAAGAATGGTTGAGTGATTATCAACGATCGTTTGATATCGGTGAATCAACAGAAAAATTACTTACTACATTATATAACAAGAAAAATTATGTTCTACACCAAAGAAATTTGCGACAATATTTATCAAAAGGTCTAAGAGTAGAGAAGATCCATAGGGTTCTAAAGTTCAATCAAAGTCATTGGTTAAAGGGGTACATTGATTTTAATACACAAAGAAGAACAGAGTCAAAAACAGATTTTGAGAAAGACTTTTATAAATTGATGAATAATGCGGTCTTTGGTAAGACTATGGAGAATGTGAGGAAAAGACAAAATATCAGACTATCAACATCTTGGGAACAAGCATCAAAATTAATTAATAGACCGAGTTTTACTCGAGCTGAGGTCTTTACTGAGAACTTTTGTGCGATCCATTTGATTAAAGAGAGTATTGAAATGAACAAACCTATTTATATTGGAACAACAATTCTTGATTTATCAAAGTCATTAATGTATGATTACTTTTATAATAACTTGAGGAAGAAATATCAAAATGATGTTAATCTACTTTATATGGATACAGATAGTTTTATTTTGAAAATTAATACCAACGATGTTTATTCAGACATGAAAAGAGACATTAATATCTATGACACGAGTAATTACAGTCCAGAGAGTGAGTTGTTCTCTTCTAAAAATAAAAAGGTGATTGGAAAGTTCAAGGATGAATTAGGAGGAAATGTTATGAGTGAATTTGTGGGATTGAGGTCTAAGGCTTATGCTTATAAATACATTGTGAATAACGTCGAAAAGACTGATAAGAAGTTAAAAGGTGTAAAGAAAAATGTTATTAAAGAAACAATAAACTTTAAGGATTATTATAACTGTTTAACAACAAAGAAAGAAGAGTTTAGAAAGATTAATGGAATAAGAAGTTATAAACATAAATTATATTCAGAAGAGATGAATAAGAAAGCATTGGGGGCTTTTGATGATAAGAGGTTTATTTTAGAAAATGGAATTGATAGTCTCCCTTATGGTTATATAAGTATATAAGTGATAAGTTAAAAAGGGGGTTAGGGATTTTAACGGGCTACCGCCGCCTTTTTACTATTATATAAATGATAGAACCAAGTACCAACCAGACTAAAGAGTGGAGGTGTAATCAACCTTGGTATATAAATGGTAAACATAACGAATGTGAAAAATATCAAATAGGTATAATTGAAAAGACAACTGGTAAAACAATTTACAAAACAAATAAGAGAATTAATTTAAATACCGGTGAATTGGGTAAAAAAGATGGAAATATTTTTGAGTGGACGGAAAACTTTGATGGTTGTCAGGAAAATATATACTTTAATTTAAAAATGGTATGTGGCACTGGAGGCGCTCAAACAAGAACATTGAGGGAGGTTTACCATTTTATCTTAGCTCAGTTAAAATATCTTAATAAAGAACCAAACTCAAACATGTTTTTTGTTAATGTATTAGATGGTGAGGAGAGTTGTAGGAGAATTAAATTATTTCCCACACATAAACAAATATTTGTAGGGTCGTTGTTTGAGTGGGTCAAAGATGATTCACCAGATGATATTAAGAGTAAAAGGTTAAAAGGTCCATAAGGTCAGAAGGATCACAGGTTCACACAGAAGGACCATTGTTTAAGTGGTCTAATGAATAAGGATAACATGTCAAAAGGTTAGAAGGTTCGTAAAGAACAGGGTGAGAGAAATAGAGGTGTTTAGGGGCAATGAGGGAGGGGAAAAATTAACATGTAAGTCAATGGGAAAATGAGAGTGTCCCAGAAGCAACATATATACACTACTTATATATATATATATATATATATATATATATATATATATATATATATATATATATATATATATATATATATATATATATATATATATATATAGATATATATATATATATATATAGATATATATATATATATATATATATATATATATATATATATATATATATATATATATATATATATATATATATATATATATATACATATACATATATATACATATACATACATATACAAATACATATATATATACATATATATACATATATACATGTACATATTGTTGCGGTTTTGAGTTTTGTACAATAAAGGTTAAATTTCCCCCTCATAGTAACAACATGTAGCCTCACGATAGTGCAGTTATTTCTTAGTATTTGTGAGCATAGTCCTTTTCCTGTGTTAGTCTTGCGTTGAGTAGATTAATGAGAGTAGGTCCTTCATTGCCTCATGCCGCCTCCATTGCCTTATGCCTCCTTGTGCTGCCTTTGGCTTTTTGGCGCGAATTAACACGAGGCAGGCCTGGCAAATCAAGCAGGGACCGAATGAGGGTGGCAGAGAGGCTGACGGTAAGCACGAGCCGCCAATCAGGGCTCAAAGGGAGTGGCTGCGGCAATGCGTCACAGGGTGTGGATGGAACCTTCGAGAGGGCTCAGGGCGTGTCCATATAACCCGTTGCGCAAAGCCCCCAGCAGCAGTTCGTGCCACCAGCAGTTCGAGGAGAGGTGAGCTTGTGCATTGAGTTATTGGAGAGGCGCGTGTTGATGAGTGTTGTACAAGAGAAAAGATGCGCATGAACGAAGTATAAGCGGTCGTTACAAAGTGGATGCTTGGTTGGGCTTGAGGACGAGCCTCTATTGGGTTATGCGAGTGATAGCGCACCGGTAACTCAACGCGCTGTGGAAAGCCACCGAGAGACGCGTACATTCCCTCCCGCCTTCCCGCCTCATCTGCCCTTTGCTGAGAGACGCGCTACAAGGATCCCTTCCACCACCTGCTTGCCTTCATCAACGGACGTGCTGTGACCGGGGAAAGCCACACCAGGCGGGGCCGTTCCTGGACGACCAAGGCAGCGCGTGAACACCATTCTACCTGCATTTCCCCTTTGTGTGTGTGATCGGGCTCGTGTCTGGGAAATAAGCATAAGACTGCTTAAGTTCTGCTCTGTGTCTGCTTTCTACCGACTTGTACATACTTGTGTAAATAGCAATTAAATAGTGTTCTTCCTTTATTCGACCGTCTCGTGTTTCCCTCATTGACTAAACGTGGTACGAATAGAACCACTCGAATCAGGTTCCAATACTAACGGTAACTGCATGGACCACGTGGTATGCAATCCGCTCGGTGTACCCAAATTACACATGGCTCGTGCGAGGCTTGGTTCCCCGCTTCCGTGGTGGTGCAGGTATTTAGGTACGTGCGAGACTTGTCCCGAAACCCTACCTTGCGTTTGTCCGGGAGGGGCGTTTCAAGTCTTGGTTACGCCGGCCCATAAAGAACAAGGGGCTTAATCTCCCCTTGGTGCGGGTAGGAAGGGTGGCGGAAAACCGTATATATATATATATATATATATATATATATATATTAGGGTGGTCCAAGAATTTGAAGATTGGATTGTCATTTCTCCACACGCCTGCCCCTATTCCTATTGAAGAAAGTCGTTTGTGTTGAAGATGTGAGCTTGATTGAACAATGTTTAGAGGTTGCTCAAAATGTTGACAAATTTTAATAAATAATAAGATACAGAATTTTAGCATCATACATCAATTCATAGATAATTATCTATTTTCAATTACTCAAATAATTTATTATTGTTATTGTTGTTGTTTGTTTGAAAACTAATAAATAATTATGTTCAATATACCATTGTACAATGTACATATATGTTCAATTGTTCATTGTATTATATTGCTATATAAAATAAATGCATTATTATTATTATTATTGTTCAATTTTCATTCATCTATCTATAATTCCAGTAATCTCTGTGTGTATGTGTGTGTGTATGTGTGTGTGTGTGTATGTGTGTGTGTGTGTATGTGTGTGTGTCTGTGTGTCTGTGACCGCTGTTTCTCGACAACCACGGGTCCGATATACTTGAAACTTGCCAGGTATATTGCTGGGGACCTGAGGATGTGCCTTTTCAAGGTTTCATATTAATCGGAGAAGTAGTTACCGAGCTATGGCGATTTCTTTACCAAACTCCGCAAGCCGTTCGCTTTGGACCAAACCATTTCATGTAAATAGAGGGGGGGGATTGTCACCGTACTCGCAAGCCGTTCGCTTTGGACCAAACCATTTCATGTAAATAGAGGGGGGAGATTGTCACCGTACTCGCAAGCCGTTCGCTTTGGCTTTGCGAATGGACCAAACCATTTCATGTAAATAGAGGGGGGGGGGATTGCCACCGTACTCGCAAGCCGTTCGCTTTGGCTTTGTGAATGGACCAAACCATTTCATGTAAATAGAGGGGGGGGATATAATTTTAGATATATATATAGTACGGGCATGCCCTAGTATAGTCAAATTAAGATTAAAAACAAAGCAGTAGATTAAACATTCATGTATTAATTTGACAATAAATCATTTATCGGAAAAAATAAATCATCCATCAGAAAGAAAAAAAAAATCTATCAGAGACGATAAATATCTATCAGATTGTGCAAAAGCACTGGCCACAAACATAGCACGCCGATCTGAGAGATTTACTCTGTTCAGAGTTGCCACTATTGCTGGAGTGATCACCCTAATGGGAGCCTTTTTCGCCTGTTTGGCAGAAGATGGACTTTGGAGTTTGAATTGTCCCGAAGCCTGCTTCGGGCCTACCTCGGAGCTTTCAATCTCAGACTCATCATCATCATCAACCACAGCCGATGTTGATGGCACAGATTGCATTGCTGTTAGAGTCTCAGCAGCATGTTTCTTCTTTCTTTTATCTTCATTCTCAAGCCTGATACGCTTTCTGTTCTCCTTCACTGCCAGAGTGTTGTCCACAGATCCCATACGTGGACTTTAGGGATCCTCACGCTGCATGATAAGGAATGCTTTGTCTTCTTCATTCGTCATTTTCTCAAGCGCATCATTTCGTGAGATATCGAAGAGGGATTGAAGCTCATCTTTGAACATCTGCTCCTTCACTCTATACTCTATAGTTTTCGAATGTCTTGGTTCTATTTTTCTTTACCAGTTTGTAGGCATCATACAACTTCAAAAGTTTGCGCTCACAAGATTCTACTCTCTGCACTGGAATTCGTGCTTTCTCCCAGTATGCACACACAGCTTGTACACTAAGTTTGGCAATTTCACGAACTGTATGGTGTTCTTGTATGTGATGGTACACCATTTTCTGCAATGTGTGTCCTTTGGTTGGTAGTCCCCCACATATTATTTCCTTTTCAGACTTGCCCAGCAACCAA
Source organism: Myxine glutinosa (assembly GCF_964187855.1). Classification (NCBI taxonomy): domain Eukaryota; kingdom Metazoa; phylum Chordata; class Myxini; order Myxiniformes; family Myxinidae; genus Myxine; species Myxine glutinosa. The sequence goes on from NC_136272.1 coordinate 112,429,147, forward strand.
ACTGTGGAAGAGCTGCGAGTTTCTACCATCTGTAAAAAACAGGATAAATAAAAAATGTTATTTTTTGAGCAACCTCTAAATAAGTTCCAATTGACCTCATATTTGGTTCTTATGATCTATATAAATATATGAACAAGGGCAGCCTTGTGGAGCTTGGATTTTTAATAGTACTAAATATTACATATATCTGTGGACCACCCTATTATACATATATATACACACACACATATACACACATATATATATAAGCAAATATTTGCGGTTGGGAGTATATCCAAATGTGTAATGTGGCACACATATATATATATATATATATATATATATATATATATATATATATTGTTGCGGATATGAGGACTGTATTTTTTTTATTGTGTGTATTATTATTATTGCTTGAGTCTGGCCCCTCCTGCCTCCGGAGCTGTGTAAAGGTCAAAAGGGCGTCCCATAATTAGTCCAAAAGCATGCACGTCAGCCAATCATAGAATACCCCTGTTCGATAGTTATATCTTATTATGTGTTTTAGGGTAAGGCTGTGTCTCACATTAATTGAAATACTCCATTGCACCAGTGAAAGAGATAGATTCCCTTCATTCCCATTCCCAAAACCTCCATTCCCCCCTTTCGTCGATTGGCAATTACCTCCCCTCCAATAACCGCCATTGACCATGAGGCAGGGTCGGAGAAGAAAGGCGTGTCTCCACCTCGTCATAGAGGGGAGGAGTGAGCCAGCCCCACTCGACCAACCATGAGCCAGGGGTTTGGCTAGAGAGGGCGGAGGAAGAGCGATCGGGGAGGTTCGCAAAGGTTGAGGGGCGGGGCCTATATAACCCACGGCAGGGCGTTTCCCAGGGGGATGAGCTTTTACAGGGAGACGAGAGGGAGTCCAAGCAGTTGGGTCCAAGAGATGAGCTTTTACAGGGAGATGAGAGGGAGTCCAAGCAGTTGGGTCCAAGAGATGCGCTTTGAGTTGAGTCCGAGAGAAGTCCAGAGTTGAGCTGCAGCTCGAGCCACCGAAACTGCGTTTACAGCAGCTCGAGCCACCGAAACTGCGTTTACAACAGCTCGAGCCACCGAAACTGCAGCCACAGCAGCATGGGCCTGGACGGCAGTTTGGAGCAGGGCCGCAAGGGAACGGCGGCTGCCCAACGAGCCGATCGTGCGGCAGTACCCGGGGACCTTCCTCTCCCTCCAGCCATTCACCTCCTGCCAGTCCTATCATCATTCCCCGCGTGAGTCTGTCCTTGTTTGTTCTGTCCCTGGGTTAATTAAGACTGTAGGTAAGCTAGCGTTGCACTGTGTCTCTAATATCTTCTGTAAATTATTTTCTTATCCTTCCTTCTTCCTTGGTTATTTTGAGCCTGTAAATAGTAAATAAATTTAGTAGTATTTTCAACCCCTCTTCTCGTCTTATTCCTTTTCCTCTTTGCATTCGGTCGCTTTAGAGTTTTCCCGATTGAATAGCGGTGGCGCGATCCGGCCAAAGTTTGGGGTAAATCGGGTGTTAGAGTCGGGGAATAACTGTTCGGTCGCGGAGCCTCCGCTCGGCAAATATAACATCTTTAACCGCGTCCGTAACAATTGGTGTCAGGGAGTGAGATACGAGGCCCGAAGCGCGCTTAACGCGCTCAAAATTACGAGCTGCTAAAAAATTGTGTTTTAAAGAAAAACCCGAATTTTGAAATCGTGCCATGGCTGGTCAAGGCAATCGGATGCCGGTGGGTGAGCTAGAGATAGACGGGGTGGAATCGACCCAGGACCTCAGGGAAATGTATGTGGATGAAAGAGAGGAGGAGAACATTGGCAATGTGGTTGAGGGGGTATCAGATGCACAAAATGGCGCTCTCGCGCACAAGGTTTCAGGCGCGCAAAATGGCGCCTTTGCGCATGCGGTTACAGCGGCACCAAATCTAGCCGTGCCCGCGACCGTAGCAGCGCCACCGGTGGATTTGAACCTTTTTATGATGCAAATGAAGGCCCTTATGGAAAAGAATAGTGAGCAATTGGGAGACCAAATTAGAGGTTTGAAAAGCAGTATGGGACAAATGGGGAACCGGATGGATGCTCAGAGTGAGCAAATGGGGGCAATGAGGGACGAAGCGAGGGCTGATAGTGAGCGATTGGGGGGCGAAATGGGGGGCAAAATGGGAGAAATGGGGGGCAAAATGGGAGAAATGGGGGAACGGCTAGAAGCTAAATTTGAGGGGTTAGACAACGGGATAAAAGAGGTAAAGAATGGGTTAACGGGGGTGAAAAATAGAATGGCTGCCCAGGAGAATCAGTTAGAGGGGGTGAAAAATGGGTTAATGGGGTTAGAAAATAGGATGGAAGACAAATTGCGGGAAATAGGGGAGCGATCCGCCAGGGAAATCGAACAGATGGGGAACCAGATGGAGGAGATGAAAGAGGAGATACGACGAGGTGTGAGTGAGGAGGTCTCGGGGGTACGCGAGGAGGTAAAGCGAGGCGAAAAGCGTATAGAGAAAGAGGTGAGGAATGGAACGGCTAGGTTACAAGGGGGAATAGAAGATCTGACGGAGGAGGTGGAACAGCTGACAGAGGGACAAACGGAGTTAGTGAAGCAGGTTCAAAGGAACACTGCGGTACTAGGAGGGTTAAAGGCGACACAAAAAGAAATTAAAAATGACTTAATAGCGACACAGAAGCAATGTCAGATGGTACGTGAGGGACTGACAATGAGGTTGGACGAGGTGACAGAGATAATGGAGACGAAGGACCGGCAGGTAAGGACGCACATAGAGACGGTCACGGTAGCCTTAGAGGACGAAATTGAGGAGACGCACCGGGAAATAAAAGATGTGAAGCAAAAGTTAAAGGAGGTGTTAGAGGGGGTGAGTGAAATTAAGAAGAGACGGACAGAAACTAAAAGAGAAATCCAGGAGGAGGTGATGGAATATGTACAAGGTCGGTGCTCAACTCATAATGGTGTGCTCACTAACCAAATAAAGAGTTTGCATGTGGCAGAAGAGGTGCGACGAAGAGGTGCCAAGGTGAGTGGCGATATACGTTGAAATGTACATGATGTGAGGGGAGCTTCAGTCGGCTTGGGGGTTGTTGTGGACCCGGGTGTTCGTGAGAGGCCGTTGGTGAAGTGTGCGACAGGTACGGTGTGCGAAGGAGGAGGTGTGCGAGAATGTCCGACTCTGGGGTGTGTGAGGAAAAAGTGCGCGCCAAGGAGTGAGTGTGCTGTCGAGAGTGAGTCGGTCGTAGCGCGTGTGCGAGGGGGCACATGGAAGCGCGGTGTGGTGAGTGTTACAGAGGATGTAACGAGAGAGTGTACACCTGTGGTGAGTGTTACAGAGGATGTAACGAGAGAGTGTACACCTGTGGTGAGTGTTACAGAGGAAGTAACAGGAGAGTGTGCGCAAGAGTGTGCGCGAGAAAGGTGTGTAACAGACAGGTGCATGAGGAAAGAGTGCGCTGTCGAGAGTAAGGGTGAGTGCGCTGTCAAGAGTGGTGGTGAAAGTAGTGAGAGTGACACGGAGCGTGAGTTGGTTGAGACAGGTGAGCGAGGATGTACACCTGGAATGGAAGGATGCACACCTGGAATGGTAGAGCGTGTGTGGGAATGCACACTTGAGTTGGTCGTGAGGCACGTGGTTGGGTGTGCGAGTGAGAGCACACCTGTGATTGTCACAGAGGAGGTGACCGAGAAGGGGGCGCGAAGAGGTGTGTTGGTGAGGTGTGCGAGCGACGAATGTGTGCCAAGGTGTTCGGTGGTCAGGTGTGTGACCAAGTCTGTGAGCGGAATGAGTGTACCTGGGTGTGTTAGAGAAGGTGCAATGACCAAGAGCAGGGAGACAGCTGGATGTATGAGCAAGGAACGGGCTGCGGGGTGTAAGCATGCAGGTGAGGCATCGACGGTAACCGGGTTAGCGGTTAGAGCGACTTATAGCCGAATCGGGCCCTCGGTGCGTGCTGGGCTTCGCGTGCCGCGAGAACCAGCGGGGATCCGAAGCACGGCGGGTTCGAAAGGACCGCCGTACGTGATCCACGCTGGGCCGCGCTGGGAACGGCCGCGTCCGTGCTCCGCTAGGCGGAACGGGCAGCCCGATAGGAAGGGTCGTCATGGCGACCCCTTTTTGTTAAGGCGTTCCGGCAGGTCGAGATCGGGCAATTGGATGGCTCCACGCCGAGGTGGTGCGTGGGATCTCGTCCCGGGTAAACCTCCTTCCCTGCACCGAATGTCGGACGCATCCAGCCGCCGGCACCAAACAACCCGCATTCATTGCTCGGCTTTACGAAGCCGGGCTGTAGACGTGAATTGGCGCACCGAGAGGATCTAATAAGTAGACGGGTGATGAGGTTAGTGTTTTGGACCCAAAATTAGAAAAAAGCAAAATTTGATGATTGGTAAAGGATTGGCAGAGTGATGATTGGCAGAGGATTGGTACGGTGATTGGCAGATGATTGGCAAATTTTTGATTTGTTGGATTTGGACGAGCAAAATTTACAGTAAGAGATGCCCCATGTGAAGGGATGGCCAATCCACCATCCCTCACAGAAGGGGGGCAAAGGAGCACTAGTCTTATGGGGTTGATGGCAGTGAAAACTAGCCCGGGTGGGTTAGGATATTGTGTGTAGGGCCCTAGAAGATGACATTAGGTAACGTTAAGATTAGTTAGTGACAATGACACCTGTAGTGGGGATGCAGGTAGAGTAGAGTGGATGATAATGACGTGGGAGCGCAATAGTTTAAAGGGGCGACTGGGAAGCGCCAAGTTTCAGAGGGGAGTAGTTAGATGAGATGATGCCGTGTGAGTGTTGGAGGTGTCTTCGGAAGTGTATTGTGAAAGTGTATGGTGAACAGGTGTAATTGAACAGGTGTGATTGCACAGGTGTGCAACTGAACAGGTGTATGGAGCAGTGTTTGAGTGATAGTGATAGTGATGAGTCGTGCTGACCAAATGGTCCAGGAAGAGGAGGAGGGTGCAGGTGGCACCAGGTGTGAGTGCACAGGTGTGCACCAACAGGTGTGTGGAATGCATGGAGTGTGGAATATATGGAGGATTGGAATGGATGGTCGTGGAGTGAGTATGGTGGAAACTATTGAGTGGAGTGGATGGTGCGAAGGTGTGAATGGGGGAAGAGTGGACCCCCATCACGAATACCCGGGGCGGGTAGTGTAAGTGTTAGGTAGAGGGTATAGGTAAATTGTGGTTGGATATTGGCATCTGTGGTGCGGGTGGAAGAATGGTGATTGGATGGGTGCATTAGTGTTGTGGAAATGGCTGGGCGTGTAGCCTGTTAGTGTGTGTAGTTGGTTTGGGCACTCCACCACTGTGAGGATGTCGGCCAGGTGAGGCCGCAGGTGGGCTCTGGGAGCCGGTAGTTGTGGATGGGGCCTGAGGATCCGGAGGACGGACCCGGGTAGCCCAGTGCCAGAGGGCACCGAGTGGGGTGACAGAGCCAGGAGGGGCCTTCCCCAGTTAGTTAGGTTAGGGTGAGGAGCTAGGTAAGCTCGGGTGGCAACTGCAGTGGTGGAGGTGTGCAGGTGGGTAGACCTGCTGGGAAAGCTACACGTCACAGCCCAGAAATTGTGCAAGGACACCGGGAGATGAATCGGGGGAGTGAGACCCCAAATTGAGAAGCACCACAGTTTGGTCAATGGGAATTTGGTTTTTAGAACCCATAGTGTAAGTTGGCCAATGGATTGGCAGGGAAAGACCCCGGGTAGTGTAAAGTGTGTTAATGTCATTTAGAGGATAGTTAGGATGAAGAAGTCTCCTCGCACCATCTACATCCACTCACCTGAGGTGACAGGTACTCCGCAACATGCCATGTTTTGATTATTTTTTATGATGCAAATGTTTGGATTGTGAGACGCATCATGACGTGGGTGTGACATTGTGCTTGATGTTCCATCTCTTCCTCCTTATGAGGATTGATGACGAATTTGGGTGATGGCAAATTTTGAAGTAGAGGGATTGTGGAGACGAATTTGTTGTAGAAGAAATATGGGGAAGACGTGACAGTAGTGACGAATTTGTAATGTGTAGATTTTTGTAAATATGGGGTAAGAGCAAGGGTAGTGTAGGTGACAGGGGGGGTGACATACGGTAGGGACGAGCTTTCTCACTTCGCTCTCCGTACGCATTTCACCTTGCATTGCCTTATTGATGTGTACCCTTGTGACCTTACCCCTCGCTCATTTGTCTTTCCCCCTTTTGTCTCCCACATGACCTGTGCGCCATTGGGCACCGAGGGGAGCGTGCGTGAGTCAGCCATTGTGCGCCCGGAACTCTCAGAACCAGCTGTCTGCATCGATGCACCACATTATGGACCACATGCCTGTGGCCGAGCACCACTGATGGACCCCATGGGTTGGGGCATGGCCCCTCTGCTGGAACCGGCCATGAGGGCCCGAAATCTTGCTGGCGGACCTTGGCCACAGGGCACCGATGCCCCACAGGTGAACCACACGTAGTCGGCCCTGTGGGCCATAAATAAAGAAAATAAAAAGGACACGTTTGGGCAAGCTTTATTGCAAATAGGCCGCCAGTAAGAAAAGCAAAGAAAATGACAACAACTGGAAGAGATAATAATAGCCAGCAGAGGGAGCCGAAGAGCAAGAGACCACCTGCAGGGTTAGGGGTTGTTGGTTTATTTTTATTATTGAACATTGATGAACAGTGATGACTGCACCGATTGGTGCTTGGGGGTATTGGTGCGTTTTTGGGTGCTTTCATGGTGCGTCGATGCAGAGCAGACTGTCTCCCCCCCCCCCCCCTCCCCCAGAAAGAACAATTACAGGTCCTGGGTTCGTTTTGTAAATAAAAGCAGAGTCATTGTAAATAATGCTCCCCACCGTCAGTGTGTAGTTTGAAGACTATTCCGCAATTCGGTTAACTGTGGGCGTAAGTCTGTTAGGCAGGGTGCAATGGAGCAGCGGGACACATTTATTTATGTTTAAAAACTGTCGCACTCAGGGTCAGGTTAAGAGTAGAGGGAACTACACCTACGTGTCACACTAAATAAAAGTTGTAGGCCCGGGACGTGCCTAAGAGGAGGAGGGTGCAGTGTTGCGGATATGAGGACTGTATTGTTTTTTATTGTGTGTATTATTATTATTGCTTGAGTCTGGCCCCTCCTGCCTCCGGAGCTGTGTAAAGGTCAAAAGGGCGTCCCATAATTAGTCCAAAAGCATGCACGTCAGCCAATCATAGAATACCCCTGTTCGATAGTTATATCTTATTATGTGTTTTAGGGTAAGGCTGTGTCTCCCATTAATTGAAATACTCCATTGCACCAGTGAAAGAGATAGATTCCCTTCATTCCCATTCCCAAAACCTCCATTCCCCCCTTTCGTCGATTGGCAATTACCTCCCCTCCAATAACCGCCATTGACCACGAGGCAGGGTCGGAGAAGAAAGGCGTGTCTCCACCTCGTCATAGAGGGGAGGAGTGAGCCAGCCCCACTCGACCAACCATGACCCAGGGGTTTGGCTAGAGAGGGCGGAGGAAGAGCGATCGGGGAGGTTCGCAAAGGTTGAGGGGCGGGGCCTATATAACCCACGGCAGGGCGTTTCCCAGGGGGATGAGCTTTTACAGGGAGACGAGAGGGAGTCCAAGCAGTTGGGTCCAAGAGATGAGCTTTTACAGGGAGACGAGAGGGAGTCCAAGCAGTTGGGTCCAAGAGATGCGCTTTGAGTTGAGTCCGAGAGAAGTCCAGAGTTGAGCTGCAGCTCGAGCCACCGAAACTGCGTTTACAGCAGCTCGAGCCACCGAAACTGCGTTTACAGCAGCTCGAGCCACCGAAACTGCAGCCACAGCAGCGTGGCTGGACGGCAGTTTGGAGCAGGGCCGCAAGGGGAACGGCGGCTGCCCAACGAGCCGATCGTGCGGCAGTACCCGGGGACCTTCCTCTCCCTCCAGCCATTCACCTCCTGCCAGTCCTATCATCATTCCCCGCGTGAGTCTGTCCTTGTTTGTTCTGTCCCTGGGTTAATTAAGACTGTATGTAAGCTAGCGTTGCACTGTGTCTCTAATATCTTCTGTAAATTATTTTCTTATCCTTCCTTCTTCCTTGGTTATTTTGAGCCTGTATATAGTAAATAAATTTAGTAGTATTTTCAACCCTCTTCTCGTCTTATTCCTTTTCCTCTTTGCATTCGGTCGCTTTAGAGTTTTTCCCGATTGAATAGCGGTGGCGCGATCCGGCCAAAGTTTGGGGTAAATCGGGTGTTAGAGTCGGGGAATAACTGTTCGGTCGCGGAGCCTCCACTCAGCAAATATAACATCTTTAACCGCGTCCCGTAACAATATATATATATATATATATATATATATATATATATATATATATATATATATATATATATATATATATATATATATATATATATACGTACATATACATATACATACATATACATATATAATATATATATATACTTAAACACATACATATACATAAATATACATATATAATATATATATATACTTAAACACATACATATACATACATATACATATACATATATAATATATATATATATACTTAAACACATACATATATACATATATCAAGATCCAATGACATCTCTCACCCATAATTGGAGGGAATAACCAATCAGCTCCAACCTAATCAATTACCCAGGTGGGTCGGATTTAAATAAATTAACCCTCGTGCTCCTCCAGCCAAATGAAAGCTACATAAAGCAACCAAGAAAAGATCCTACCTGGGTGACTACTGACCTTGAGTAGCTGTGTAAGCGCAAGAACACATTGCTGCTGGTAATAGCTGGACGAGACTGAGTGCCGATCTATTTTTTTTAATTTTCATTCCGTATCAGGTATCATTTGATAAATATTTGGTTTATACAAAGCATTTCCCGCCGGTTGACCGAATGACGTATGTACCCATTCAATTCGATGTGCAAGTACTTCTGCACTGGGTGGCAATTCAACTACATATTGGACCTTTCATCTTATCTTCTCCTCTTCTCCCTCCTTTCACTGTTCTGATCGTTCATGATGTGCTATTCGACCTGCATAATGGCCAAGCCACTTTGATGAATGTCGAGCCCTTTTTAGTATGTACAAATGTGTGGGGTGGGGGTGGGGAGTGTGCGCAAATGGAGACAGAATGACAAGCAATACCGAGCTTGAGTCCTCCCTATCTCGGCCAGGCCAAAGCGATCTGGCTTCGTCACGAATGACACCACGTCTTTGCTCAAAAGTATTCACTATGTGGGGTGCACAGGTGTGTCTGATTAACGGGCTAAAACAATCAACCTGCCTAATGAGGCGTGGCGCCAGGCACACCTGTTCTTCTGTGGCTTTGTAGTGGAATGGACTCCAGACACCTACTGTTGTTATGTGTGCAAATAATAGACCCGTCGTCCCTCGGCCTTTGAGAATGGCCGGGACCTGGCAGTGGTTCCATAGTTTCTGCATTGCCGGCAGATTGCGAGCAATGGACATGCCTTTGTCCGCTTGTTTGCTCCTTTTGGAATGCCATGGGGAACGGAGGGGTAAAAAATAAAGAAATTAAATCTTTGTATACAGTATCATGGTCCAGGAACCAAAAGGACTCGTGTAAGATGCTCTCATCGATTCGCAAAGATGAAATCAACAACCAGTCGAGTCCTCGACAGCGGTTTCAGACTTAAATCCTTATCAGGTATCAGGTAGGCAATATGGCGAATGTAATCCATTCCTCCGGCAGTTGACAGTAAATTCATTACTCAATTCATTTGCCGATGCTTGTTCATCTCTCCTTTCTTTCCACGATTCCCATATTCTATCGTTCCCTTCATTTGAAATCCTTTTTCAACCTCTGCCTTCGCTCAATCCCTCCTGGGTAAATGCATTCGCTCACCGTGTCCAGGTGCTCACAAACTCGTGTGAGCTTTGGACACGTTTCGTTCCGGAGTGGAAGGAGAGTATTTGAATCTAAAGAAGTAGAGTTTACATCGATCAAAGCCTTGGTTTTGATCTTATTGAGCAAGTTTCAGGAAGGTGGAATGCTGGCAGAATGCCAAAGAGCCCTACAGGTACGCACAACCACCTATAAGATATCTAGCCTGGGTTTGAATCCTGACCCAGCCACAAACTTTCATCCCGGTGTTTCACAGGCCGGGTGATGAATCAATGTGTGTGACGTCCCTCACGGTGTCCTTGGCAAAGAGTAGGAGAGCGATCGCCGGTACCATGAACAAATTCAAAATTCCTGTTATAACCCACAGGGGGGCACTGCATCAGATGCACAGCTGCGACCTCAACCAATGAGGGACTGAGAGGATAGTTCAGAAGGGAGCATGTTTGCCTTTGACTTGTTTGGTCTTAGTCCATCCCAGAGGTCACATGGATTGCTGTCCTGGAGCCCTGCAAGCTGCGTGTTACATACGTAACAAGTGAATCCTCTTGGATTGCGCTGAGGTTCGGGCATGGAATTTCTAGGAGGAAGTATAATTTGTATGCAATGAAAGTACATGTAATATGGGATCGAGTAAGATCGAGTAAGCTTCACCAGTGCGCGTGCGCGAATTTACGTCACGTCGGCAGCGAGAAGGCGTTCCCCAACACGAACCAATCAGGAACTGCCACGCCCACTTATATGATCTCAGAATTCCTGTGACAGGAATTAGCGTTACACTGGCTGGAAGTCATTCGCTAGAGGCGCTTCCTCAGCGCCAATCACCAGTGCGCGTGCGCGAATTTACGTCACGTCGGCAGCGAGAAGGCGTTTCCCAACACGAACCAATCAGGAACTGCCACGCCCACTTATATGATCTCAGAATTCCTGTGACAGGAATTAGCGTTACACTGGCTGGAAGTCAATCGCTAGAGGCGCTTCCTCAGCGCCAATAAATCATGCCATCCATTTCAAGGAATTAACCTGGTGTTGACTTAGCGGTTAGGGTGCCGGCTTGGGATCCGAGGATCCTGGGTTCTAATCCAGGTCGATGCCTGTTGACTCAGCCTGTCATCCTTCCGAGGTCGGCAAATTGAGTACCAGCTCACTGGTAATTCCCTGCGTGTCGCAAGAGACGACTAACAAGGTTGGCGGCAGGAAGAGCATCCGGCCATAAAACATTGCTTCAAAAAAGGGGACCACGGTGTCCGAAAAAGGCCAACCCTTGCTCTGCGGGGGAAAATGGCCTCTGAAGGTGGTTCTTCTTCTTCCTTTCAAGGAATTGTTAAGCCGGCTGTCCTATATACAGTACTCGTCGTAATTTCTAAACATTAAAGGATTTCTAGACTTTTGAAAACCATTGAAAATCGTTAATCACAGTCTAATTTGAAGGGAAAAAATTAGAATTTTCTTTTGCCAATCACAAAGTGCCGAAAAAGCCCAAAAGGGTTGATTTTCGTTTTCACCAGTGAGGTCACACTCAGAACGCCCACTTTAATCCAAATGGAGGCTTACATGGAGAAGCAGTGAATGTCGAGCTCAGATTCCGATATTTATTTCACTTATTAGCAACTCTGAAGGTTCACAGTATGTTGAAACTGATCAGTGGGAATTTTGAAGAAACTATTGGAGACAAAATTAGTGATGGAAACGCTTTCACGGGAATTAAGAATCTGTATCGTTTCGAGCCTCATGCGGGCGATTCAGACTAACATGGCGCCAATGCAGGTGTTAATGGAGATGAAAACTCAGGTCACCGGATGTTCACTACAGATTGGTAGGTTTTATTTTTCCGTTCAATTGACAATTTAGCAGAGATTTTATATCAATTGAAAAATCAGTTATGTTACTCAATAAGAAATATGGCACAACACAGCACTGACACATCATAGTAGCAGGGGCACGACACAGAATATACACGACACAGCATGGACACCACCCAAGCACACTCGGACACCACCTCGGCATACTCGGACACTGCTCAGGCACACGCGGGCACCGCCAACAAAAATGGCCGACGAACGCTTTGTCCCACCGTTGCAGGCTGATTTGGTGTCCTGTATGTTACAGGATCGTCCCATTTCATACTTTTCCGGGATGCCATTTGTGTCTGTGGTCGTGCTATGTCATGTCCCACCATCGTGTTTGTGCCGTATCCGTGCCTTGTCTGTGCTGTGCCGTGTCCATGCTTTGCCCATTCCTTGTCGATGTCCCACCCCAGTGTGGGGTGGGTGGGGGGCTATGGGTGGTGAAGTGAGATTGGTCGCAGGCAGGCCGACACAGGTGTTTGATTCACCTCTCAAATTGCCCATGCTTATGTGCTGGTAGCTGGGTAGAGATGGTCTTACAGTTTCGATTCGAGTGACGGCTGTTTCTTCCCCCTAATCGTAGGGATGGCATCCACTATCAATCGTGGTGGATAACCACAAGATCTACAGCCATCTCTGTTGTTTCATAACAGTACTCTGTAAAATGTTTGGTGCACAAAAGCGAACATTTTGTAGGCCCAATCCACACTCGGGTATTTCGGACAAACTTCAACCAATTTCTGGAAAACTTAGGGTATTTTTTCGACTCGGCACATTTGTGGAAAATCGCTAATTATTCACCGTTTGAGTTCAATCTTACCGCAATACAACCCGTAGACAGTACGAATATGGCGGTACGCCATGGCTAAGCATAAAGAAGAAGAAGATTTAGACTTGTAATCCCAAAATTACCTACTTGGTTCGTGATAATGCGGGTCATAGCAAGGCGATGATTGGGAGTCGAGGTATGAACCAGTGCCCTATCTTCTCTTGGAGGGTTTTCCCATAGATGTGCATTAGTTTTCCCATAGACGTCTTGAGAGGGAATGTGGCAGAAAGATTTGTTATGTTGAGTGTTCTAATAAACCATGGTAAAACCATACCAATACAATTGTGAAGAACAAAACAAGTAATTGTTTTAAGAACTCTAACATACACAATAATAACACTATTAAAGAAAGGGGGGGGTGTTTATTTCCCATAGACGTGCAGACATGAAGCTGGTGAGCTACGGGAAATCTTGCATAATGTTTGGCAGGAATTTTGTAATTTGTTCAGGGTACCGGCCTCGCCTACTCTTTGCGAATGACACCGTGGGATCTTTGAAGTCCACCATCTAATGTCGGCAGACAGGGTGCCCGGTTTAACATCCATCCGAGGGACAGCACACACATCGATACCTCGCACAACCTGTGAAACACCTAAATGATAGTTTAGAGCTGGGCCGATTTTCAAAGCCAATTTTTTTTTCCACCCCTTCCCGTGCCTCCTCCCCCCAAGCCCTCTCCCTCCCACAGATCTCCCGATGTCCCTGCTCTCAAATGTTGTACTTGTGTGCTTCCCTCTCTCTCCCCATCTCGTCTCCCGCTCCCTTTATTGTATGTTTTGTTTGTTCGTTTGTCTTTTTGTGATTAATGTTTGCTCTTACACGAGCCTCGATCTTGTATACAAAAAACAAAAACAAAAAACCCAGGATAGATAGCTTCGAGGCGAGTGTGTGCATTAGAATAGTCTGCCATCATGTGGTATTGTCAATGCACCTTACACATTGTCACAAACCTGTGACAACTTCACAATCATTTGTGCCACTTCATGCACTTTATAGTATTGGTAATATGTAATCCCATTGACAGACTTGTCCTAAATGTGTTTCCTCTGCATTCTTACACAACGGTGCATGTGTTTCGTGCATATGTGACCTGGAACACATATCAGACAAATTACAGAGCCACGATGCAACACCTACTGTATCTTGCAACACACAACTGTGTGCCAAGAATGCTCTAGGGCCTAGGCTGCTCGTGTGTCCCATGTAATGCTATACAGCTATAGGCAATTATTCTGCTCAATCCATTCATTTTCACGTCACAACTACTCAGATCATTGATCATACTCATGAGAACAGTTTAGAACGTTTACCATCAGCAAAGAGGAGTGATATTGAAATGTCAACGGATGTTAAGGAATCGGATGGCTACGTCAGATCAGTACAAAGATGTACGATTGTGAACCTCGGTCTGTAGGGCTGCGTCTTTCAGTGGGCCAGTCTCACATTGCTATGAGAATAATGGAGTGCACATATGAAGCTGGACACTTGTCCAGAAAATTTTAGCGATGGCAAATCTTATAACGGGCAAATTGTCCCAAAGATATATGGTGAACGTATTCCAACGAAAATAAGCGCCGATTCCTCTCCGAGCCAACTCCCCCACTCCTCTCTCCCTCCCCCACTCCTCTCTCCCTCCCCACTCCCCTCCAACTCCCCAACTCCTCTCTCCCTCCCTCACTCCTCTCTCCCTCCCCCACTCCCCTCCACCTCTCCCACTCCCCTCCACCTCCCCAACTCCTCTCTCCCTCCCCCACTCCCCTCTCCCTCCCCCACTCACTCCCGCTCCTATCCCTCTCCCTCCCTAACAACTCCGCCTCTCCTCTCTACATCATGGGATGAACACCAAAAATTGAGGTTGCGACCCAATAAGCTCAGAAGCTCTCAGGAAGTTTTGGTGGATTTTTCAGGAGCTCAGGGTCGTATGTCCAGCCAGCCACGTGGATACAGGCAGTGTGGAAAGGTCATTGAAACAAGACGGCAGAAAATAGCACCCATCGATTCGTAAACAAGAAAATTGCACTAATTTATGGATTACCTACCTGTGTGTGAGCAGTAGAGGTGTACTGCATGTGCGCAAGAAATCCAGGTGGAATGGTGGTGTGCACACAGCCATGTGAGATTCACGTGGAATGGCAGCATTTCTGTAAATTTGTTTTTGTGATGAAATTACTTTGTCCTACGTTCGTGAAAGAGCAAGCAGTGCGATGCATGTTCAATATGGACGAAGCAAGCGTTGATTGCGCGCAGGTTATACTGTGCTCCCGTACGGACTGCGTTCTTCGGTTGTGTGGTGTGCACACCCGGTACGGTTATTCGGTTCCACTCCTTGTTGTGCACTTGCAAAATCCAGAAATTTGAGATCCTCACTATACCGGCCTTTAGCAGCCACGCTCCGGAAAATCACAGACTGTTCACTGAACTCGAACTTGTCATTTTGTACTTTGTTCATGATGTGTTCTCACACATACAACACCATCACCATCAGTCGGATCCCAAAACGACTTTTACACACCAGACAGATACTACAAAAAGACCCACCCGATCTACAAACTGTGCTCCCTCTTATATAACTTACTCGGAAGAGTACCGGTCCCAAATAATGGAAAAGCTAGCAAAAGTATCCCCTCCTCTCTCTCCCTCCCCCACTCTCTGTATCCCCTACTCCCCTGTCGCTCCCCTCTATCCCCCACTCCTCTCTCTCCCAGACTCCCCTGTATATTCCCCGCTTCCCTGTCTCTCCCCCATTTCCCTGTCTCTCCCCCACTTCCCTGTCTCTCCCCCACTTCCCTGTCTCTTCCCCACTCCCCTCTCCCTCTTCCTCCCCCACTTCCCTGTCTCTCCCCCACTTCCCTGTCTCTCCCCAACTTCCCTGTCTCTCCTCCACTTCCCTGTCCCTTGCCCACTCACCTCTCTCTCTCTCTCCCCCACTTCCCTGTCTCTCCCCCACTCCCCTCCACCTCCCCCCACTCCCCTCTCCATCCCCCACTCCGCTCTCCCTCCCCCACTCCTCTCTCCCTCCCCACTCCTCTCTCCCTCCCCCACTCCTCTCTCCCTCCCCCACTCCTCTCTCCCTACCCCACTCCTCTCTCCCTCCCCCACTCCCCTCTCCCTCCCCCCACTCCCCTCTCCCTCCCCCACTCACTCCCCCTCTTATCCCTCGCCCTCCCCCACTCCTCTCTCCCTCCCCCACTCCTCTCTCCCTCCCCCACTCCCCTCTCCCTCCCCCACTCCCCTCTCCCTCCCCCACCCCCCTCCCCTCCCCCACTCCCCTCTCCCTCCCCCACTCCCCTCTCCTCTCCCTCCCCCACCCCCCTCCCCTCCCCACGCCTCTCTCACTCCCCCACTCACTCCCCATCCTATCCCTCTCCCTCCCCCACTCCTCTCTCCCTCCCCCACTCCCCTCTCCCTCCCCCACTCCCCTCTCCCTCCCCCACCCCCTCCCCCACCCCCTCCCCTCCCCACGCCTCTCTCACTCCCCCACTCACTCCCCATCCTATCCCTCTCCCTCCCCCACTCCCCTCCACCTCCCCCACTCCCCTCTCCCTCCCCCACTCCTCTCTACCTCCCCCTCACCCCCCCTCTTATCCCTCTCCCTCCCTAACTCCTCCCCTCTCCTCTCTACATATCCGTGTCTATCGTTTTTATGAGCATTTTTGTAATATACCTCAAACCCTTCACCTAAGCTTGTGAAGCTTACCTGCATACCAGGACTTTATGGGCATTTTTGTCGGAGTTATCCTTATAATGTCATTCTGCTTTGTGACCATCATAAGTTCCGTCAGAGGCGTGATCGGCCAAGTGGCCTTGGCCGTGTGTCAGCATAGTTTCCCTACCTTAGGAAGTGACAGGGAATGGCTTCGCTATCAGAATACGGCGTTATAATCAAAAGTGCTTCAAAACGGAACAAGGGAAGGAACCGCACGAAAAAACCAAAGCACTCAAACACAAGACACGAAAGGCTCCTTTGAGAGCGAGGTAAAAGCACGACGAGCCTACACATGCCCTGGCCTAACCACAAAACCCACCTTGGTTCACCCTCTCGTTCTCCGCCTGTCCGCTCCTCTCTCCGTCCAACTGCGGGCTCAGGTTTTCTACAAAAAACACACCATCCAGGTAGACCGGTTGTCAAATATAAACTGACAACAGTGAGAACAAAACAAATGTTCCACTTTCCTTCGCAATGATACTCATGCTGTGTAAGTTCACGTTCTGGAATTTAAACCCGGTGAGATATTACAGGTAGTCATTAAAAGAGAGCGCAGAACATCGCTTGAAGCAGTGTACAGTGAAATAGAGCGCACCTGACTCTAAAGGTGTGCACGTGAGAGACACAAAAAGGATAAGCGGTTAGGTACTGCGTTCCCCTTAAAAAAATGTTTTTCAAAAGAGAAACTTTGTGACCACAAAATGCAGACTCTGTCTAACCACAATGTCTTTCATCCCCTATGACTTGGTTATTGGTATGCCATCTTTGTGATGGAATATAAGAATGATCTCTTGGTATTTGGTTAAAGCCAAATGCTTCACTCAATGTACAATTTATTTGTTTTCTTGTCTGTCACGATCAACGTTGTTTACTGCATAAATCATGCTTTCAGTGTGAATTACAAACTCACCAGGAACTATGTAAACATTTGATAACAAGTCCATGGTAAAAATACCACGATGTAAAAAAGAAAAAAGGAAGCCTTTTATTCTTGCACTTGTTGAAAGAGCTTAAAAATGGGAGGTAATATATTTCTGAAAGAGGAAAGAAAACAACAACTTTTTCGAGAACGATTAAGGCAGCAGCCTCTTGCCTATACACCACCTGGGTTAATATTTTTGTCTGATTGAAAAAAGGTGTAAATTTCCCATGCGTTTGGATTCATTTGAAGCAACTTTTACTCAACAAATTTTTTTTCTCGTGTTTCAGGGTGGGACACACAGAGAGCAGAGAACAGAGAGCATTAGCCTATATATATATATATGTAAAAGACATCGTGTGTAAACGTGTGTGTCTCCTCCGTAATTCCAAAACCATGAAACCTAACAACCCCAAACGTTATATGCGCGCACGCTAATCGAACTCCAAGGGAGTGTATGGATAAAAACTGGATGTTTGGGTCATTTACGAAATTCCCATCACAAAAAACAACATCTTGGTCAGCCCTCTGTCACATTGCTGGGTTATTTGGCCACCATTTTGTTTTGGCCTATTCAAATGTGCCTTGCCTTGGAAACACAGTCTACTCTCAAGGACTAATTCAAGTATATAATCAAAATCTGGGTTCGGGTTTGAGGATCGGATCTCCAGGACTATAGAAGTGCCTAAATCTGGAGTGAAATCTCTGAATTTGATCCACCACGCAATAACCCGGGTTGCCCCGTGATTTTTTTTATTTTACATAATTAATTAATCTATTTTAGGGGGAGTGTAACCCGGGTTCGCGTGATAGGAAAATCCTTTGTGTCACTTTGCGTTTTATTCACCATTCACCGTTAAGATTATTTTGTTCACCGCTGTTTTGTCTGGTTGTGTGGCATAAATAGAGCCTCACTGCTCTGAAAACACCACATACATTTAAATAGAAGCAGAAGAAGAAGATCCCTCATTCACTATATTCAACAAAGTGACTGGTGGGATTTGCTGACGACGGTCAAAAATAATCATAAAAGAGAATGTATGTGTGTTCGTATATATTTGTGTGTGTGTGGTCATAAAGCATAACATATCACTCTCTTTGCTAACTCCCCCCCCCCCCCACCCCTCACTTCCCCCCTCACCTCCTACCACCCCCCGCCCCCCCCCCCCACCTTCTCTCCCCATTCTCTCTATTTTTCTCTTGCCCACACCCACACCTCTCCCCCTCTTTCTCCCCCCTCTCCTCTCTCTCTTCCTCCCCACCCTCTCCCTCTCTCTCCCACCCCTCTCGCTTTCTTTCCCACCCCTTTCTCTCTCCCCGTTTCTCGGTATTCCCATGAACAAAGCAACAGGTGGTATTTCCTCGTATATAGCATAGATAACAAAAGGTGGGGGTGGTGGTATTGATGTTACAGTACCTGCACCATGTTTCAAACTGTGCTGTGGACCACTCATTAGCCCGTATTGGGGAAATAATGCCAGAAAGTTAGACTCAGGATTGCACTTTGTGGAGCACCAACAACTGGTTCGGACTGGAATTCAAAAGTTATCCACAGGGTGCAGGCACGCAATGGCCTACTCTTTGTGAATGACTCCGTGGGATCTTTGAGGATCAACAGTGAATGCTGCATACGGTACAGGACACACGACTTAAAGTCTCCTCCGATGGACAATGCACTCATTGATGCAACGCCCTGCCCGTGAAGCACCAGAGCAGCGGTTTATACTTGGGTCCAGGTATTGTACCCAAATTAGAGAGCTCAAAGGCGATTGCGCTTCATAAACTTCGTAAACAACCAACACAACATCTGATGAAGAGTGGCGTCACTACGACAGGTCTTACCCCTGAGGACACGCAGGCCTTCGGTAGAGGCCTGGGACAAGGCCTGCTCGGCCTGTTCACGACGTTTGCTTTCCACCTGCAATGCTTCCTGCAGTTTTCGCTTTGTTTTCTTTTCCTTCTTCAGCCTCTTTTGTGCTAGTTCTGCCGAACAGCAAAAGACGATCAATGCATGAATAAACAAGGAACGGTTAACACAAACGACCAAACGGATAAATAAAATGAAGCGAAAGGATGAGAAGGAAACGAAACAAAATCAGTTCAATCGAAGTTGCAAACACCACAAAGTAAGTGTGAAGCAAATTCGAAAATGGACCACACATTTACAGACTGGGCAATAAAAGCACAACATTTCACAGATCCTGCTCGGGAAGAGGGCAATGATCATCATCATCAGTTAATCTTCAGTCCACCCCTGAACAAAGGCCTCATCATGTTGACGCCATGTTTCTCTGTCTCTTGCTTTGTTGTTCCAATTGACTCTTCCCCAATATTTGTATATTTCATCCTTCCATCTTAGGCACGGCCTTCCCCTGTTCCTGTTGCCATCCATAGGTCTCCATGTTGTTACTATTGTTGTCCACCTGTTATCTGACCTTCTGCCGATGTGTCCTGCCCATTTCCATCTCCTGACTTTTGGATTGTTATCCGACCCATTTCTTTGTGTTCCTATCTTTGTATGGAATATCTAACAATTATTTCATTCCATATTGTGTTGTGCTCCTGTTAACCTTTTCTCCATTTTTGTTGTTAACACACAGGTCTCTACCCCATCGATGATAGATGGAATAACACACGGATTGAAAACTTTCCTTTTCAGACGTATTGCTAAGCTCCCTCTCATGATGTTATTGGGTTTTCCATATTGTCTCCATTGTCTCCATATATTCTTGAAATACCAACTTCTTTCCTGGAAGTCCTTGCAGTGTCCTTGTGTTTTATACTTCCTTTTTCATCCTATTGACTTGAAAACTGAACAGCATTTGTATATTGAGTCACTAAATTGGGAACCCAACTATTTTTGAGGTCAAAAGGTCAAAGGTCAACTCAAGGTTAAACTTCCAAAATCGTCTATTTTCATCTGAAAAATCGTCAATTTTCATCCGATTGACTTGAAAATTATATAGCAATTGTACAGTGCCTCACTAAATTGGGAAACCAACTATTTAAGGTCAAAAGTCAACTCCAGGTCAAACTTCTAAAATCATCAATTTTCATCCTATTAACTTGAAAATTAAACAGCAATTACAAAGTGTATCACCGATTTGGGAACCAATTATTTAAGGGTGAAAGGTCAACGGTCAACTCAAGGTCAAAAGTCAAGTCGATGTCAAACTTCTGATTTCATCAATTTTCATCTGAAAAATTATCAATTTTAATCCGATTGACCCGAGCTTTGATTTCGATCATGAATTTTAATCTTAATGAAATGGACAATTTGATGGATCAAGGGCAACCTTTTTTTGGAGGGGTGGATTTTGCAAGTATCGTGCTCTGCATGACGTCTTCTTGTTTCTTGTTCTTGATTATTTTCCTTGAGGCTAAAGCTTTGCCTTAGGTATATGTATTCTTCTACTTCTTCTATTTCATTTCTATTGATTAATTATGATTTCTCCATGAGGTACAAGTGTAGGGTGGGGGTCATTGCTACTTTGGTTTTTGACATGGTCCTCTTCAGCAGACATTTCATACTGGCTTCAGCAAGTTCCCAGAGCATGGTTAAAATTTTCACAGATCCAGGGGAGAAGGGTAATACTTAGCTGATATAAACACAACTGAGAACGTGTTGTGTATCAAAATGATGCAGATGAAGAACAATGGAGCGGTATAATGAGTAAAAAGATGCCGAAGTCAACGAAGGCGAAGCACTCGAGAAAGATGAAAGAGACGAGCATGACTAAAATAAGTACTTGGAAGCCAGGAATACATAAGTAATACCATTGTTATGAAATATTGATGATTTTTTTTCTGTGAATACGAAGATACTATGTTGACTTGGCCAAAGTCCTGGAAGAATGAACGGAGCTAACCTCGAGCACGCTGCTCCGCTGCGAACTCCCTCTCCAGGCTCTCTCTGCTCTCCCTTTCCCGGAGCAGCTCCACGCGCAGCTCGGATTTCTCCAGCTGGGCCTGTTTGTCTTGCACCCGCGCACTGTCTGCGGCCACCTTGAGCAGTCCCTGCGTGAACACAGTGACACGGATTTTCAGTCACTCTGAGGCATCACTGGCTGTGGGACACGTCAGTCAAGGTGTTCTGCTGTTTATGTTTATGAATTGGAGGTGTTCGAATGAAAGCTCGCCCACCTCTTGTGCTAAGTCTCGCCAAATTGAGTCTTGTACCTTTTGACAGCAGCCAATTTTACTTCTGTAAAAAGAAACTCACACCTCAAAAAAACCGTTTTTTTTAATGGAAATGCTTCTAGGAGGTCACTGAAATCATGGAGCAATGAGGACTCGTGATTTCTGGAACGATGCTTCACCAGGTACCTTTTACCTGAACTTAAGGCAGCTATACATTTTAAAAAACGCACCCTAATCCTGATCATGTGCCTCCAATTTCATCCTCCCATCCTTTTCGGGTGGAGAAGTCCATCAAT
Source organism: Myxine glutinosa (assembly GCF_964187855.1). Lineage (NCBI taxonomy): Eukaryota > Metazoa > Chordata > Myxini > Myxiniformes > Myxinidae > Myxine > Myxine glutinosa. The sequence goes on from NC_136272.1 coordinate 112,450,725, forward strand.
TGTGTTCTCATTTGGTCACACACTGATGATAACAATTTTGTTCCTGTGCAGTTATGAATAGTATGGAATTGGAATTGTAACAGTATTACTATTAAAATCCCAGAAACAATTTGGTGATCAGTGACATGAGTCGTTTCCTTTATTTCAACAATCTGCCAACAAAACAGTATAACCAACACACACACACACACACACACACACACACACACACACACACACACACACACACGTGAATGAATGGTCCTGCTCCAGCGGCACTCATGTTTGTCCTTTCTATGCAGTTTCCAGTCATTGTCAGACATCCTCTGTCATTTCAGTTTCCTGATGACAAGGCCGTAAAGATCACGTTTTTGCCTTTCTAAACTGTTGAAAGGGATCAACCTTTTGACCATCCTTTTTTCTTTTTTTTGTATGCAAAGTTGAGGCTCATGGAGGAGCGGGCTAGAACGTAGAACAGATCAGGATTTAATAGAACAAAAGGAACAGTAGAAAGAGAGGAAGGACTTACAACAACAGCAGGGTTTAGGGACACAAAAGAGGGAGACTTTGAGAAATAAGGGATGTGGGAGGAATGAGGGGTAGGGGAGGATGCTGGTGGTGGACAGAAAGGATACATAAGCAAACTCTCACGAAGGAAAAACTGGAAACATAGAAAGAGTTGGGCTTGGAAAGGGTTAATCGGGGTAGAAAATATCATGTTTTCGGATTGGGGGATGATCTGAGATGGTGGTGAACAGCTGTCTTTAACTGGAGGGAAAGATGAGATTGAAGAGAATGTGGAAGTTGGTTCTGGCCTGGCAGGATGGTCTGTAAGTACACACAGTCACCTATAACCTGTCAATATTGCGTTTGAATCGTGACCCATCTATAATCTCTCATCTGGTGATTCACAGGCAGGCTGATTCACTGAGTGTGCATCATCCCTCGGATGGACGTTAAACTGGGCGTCCCATCTGCCGGCATTAGGTCCCACAGTGTCCTTCATGAAAAGTAGGCCAGCTATCGCTGGCAACCTGAACAAAGTACAAATTCCTGCCCTAACTACTGTTGGGAAGGCAATGGCAGACCACCCGGTTGAGGAAGTAGAACCCTTGCTCAGGAAGCTGCTTCAGCGGCACTGATGCCCTGTGAAGATTATGGTCCATCAGAAAGAGAGAGACAGGAAGTTGGGTCCACAGGTATGAAAAAAGAGGAACGATTGAGTGGAGGTAGGCTTTGATGCTGGATTTTTGGAGTTTCAATAGAAGGGAAGGTGGTTGCTGATGGACAATATGTGCCCTGCAGAAACCTGGGAGGGGGAGTGGGGAGCACAGAAAGAGCACATAGTGGAAGTCATAAAACAAAGTAGGCAGAAGAAGACCGACCTGCCTGGCATGTGAAGCGGATCGACTTAGCTTCGTCGCAGGAAACTCCTTTATACGTAAAGTACATTAATTTGGAAATTCTCATCACAAAGTCAGCTCCTGCCTCATAAAATGGCTGGTGCGATGCACCGCACAGAAATTATAGGTTTGCACACATCCAGAGATTATTCAAATAACCTGAAGCTCCACTTACGAGCAATCAACACCGGCCACATGCCACGAAGAGCACCACGTGCCTGGCATAGCGTACAAGTCTCACTCACCGATTGGCCAATCATACAAATGCAAAACAGAGCAGACGTCATACGTCTCACTCATTGAATAAAATTTGTCATGAAAAGGGATTGGCCAGCTGCAGTAACAGTTGTCCAGGTCCCTCACTTGTCCAGAAGGAAAAGTCTGACACAGCATCAAGGAAGAGATCAAAAAATGGATGTCGTATCGCAGCCACATGTGCTCACTCTTAATGATTTGCGAGTACATAATGGTCCTGCCACAAGTGACTAAATTCCGTGCAGTCCCCAACGTGGTATCCAGGCAGCTAGTTTCTCACATGACAAGTTCAATATATCTGTCAAAACAGGTGCTGGCTCCCTTGTGTCCGCATAGTGACTTGGTGCCGTCAGCAATCTGTCAGACATTAAGTACCCCAATAGAAATGTAACATCTAAAGATTCCCCACTCCCCCCCGTGTGTGACCCACTCCCCCATGGGTGATCCACTCCCCGGTGCAGTGTGCGTGATGTGGGAGGGAGAGGATTTGAGTTATTGTAGTCACGTCTTACATGAGATGTGATGACACATTTCAAACTGTATTTCCCATGTGCACGCACATGCATTCACATGTTATCAGAAGTAAATAAATTGTGTCGATTACATTATTTGTGGATCTGATAAATTGGCAGTAACCATTTTGTGAAACTGAATGTGCAGGTGCAGCATCTAACTCAATATGTCGAAATATCACACACGTCCATGCACGTGGGATTCCCACGGGTCACCCCACTAGTTGTATATATTGCTTGAAAATGCACAAATTTTGTAATCATGTTTTAAGACACAATAAGGAGACCTATTCTGTCTTATTTTCTCAACTTCCTGACTCAGCAGCATTAGTTCTTCCGCTGACGGAGATCTGTAAAGGCCTTGCCATGAGAAGATCTCTCCCATAAGAACGAATGTAAAGTCCATCATCATCATCATCATGTACCATGCATGCCCTATGGCCTATGCAGAGGGTTGGTGATGCTAAAGTATTTACTAGGCTACTATTCTGCTTGGGTCACCATTCCAACTCAAGAAGTCAGAGCAGGAAATTGGAATTTGGCCAGGATGTGACAATAGCTCGCCTACGATGTAAATTCCACTGAATCTGAATTGATGGAGTAGTGAACATGTTTGTGGACCCTCTAACGCATTGCGAGTTACACTTTTTGTCTGCATGGATATAGGGATTATTATGCAGACAGCCATACAATAAAAGTCTCACGTACAATAAAATGTACCAAGCCGCACCTGAATGTTGGCGAGTAAGGTCTCGGTGGACGAGAGACTGTCGGCGAAAAGGAAGGCAGCAGGAAAATCTGGAGGCAGCGCCACACCTTGCAGTCCTGCACCTTTATCCATTCCATGCATTCCAATCCCCTCATCTGAAGAGCATGCAGTTGGGGGGGGGGGGGGGGGGAATGGGAAAGAGAGAGGTTTTTGCTGAGGATGTCTCATCGACATTTCAAGACTGGCTTTGTAAGCAACTGATCCATCTTTTCACAAATTATGGAAAAGGCAGCTATGTTGCTCAAAAGTGTTTGTTTTAATTGGAGTCGCTCACACCAGAGGGTTGGTAAATATGTAATGAGTGATTTGAACTTCTTCGTTGATCTGGTCTAACCAATCAAGCTCCCACGGGTAGTTACAGATCAGGGAGGATCTCGAAAAAAAAAACCCAACAAATGTTAAATTGATGGCGCAACACACACAGGCATTCACATATTCGAACCAAGGGTGTGTTTTTGTTGTTGTTATTTAGATTTTTGTTTTACACTTGTCCACCTCATGGGATTATCTTTTTATATGGGAATTTGAATCAAATTTCTGTTATGTTATACATAGTCTGGAGGTTAGTTTTTTTTTTCTGTAGCTCTGTTAGTCACACGTTGGTCACACAGGAGAGATTCTGGCGCTATGATGCTCAGCAGAAGCGACAGACTTTGGCAATAGAAACAGTGAGTAGTCATTTGGCCATTGAGTACCAGCACACAATTCTGTCAAATTAAGCCAGGTTTATTCTGCCAAAAGTATGGAAACAAGGAAGGGATGGTCACAAGAAATGAGCATGTGAAACCATCCCTGCATCTTTCTTTGAATAATGATTGTTCCCAGTCTATCCCTGCATCCATTTGCAATGATAGTACACGTTGATTGTTCCAATGGATGAATTTGACTAGTGAAATATTAAACTGTTAACAAACACACACACACACACACACACACACACACACACACACACACACACTGGGTGGATTCAGCTCATGTTTGTGAACCCAAACTGAGAGGGATGTGTCATATCACTTTCAACGACAACCATTATTCAAAGAAGGATGTAGCGATGGTTTTAAATTTCACCTTTTGTTGTCTTGTAACCTGGAATCAAAATGCATTAACTCAGACTTTTCCACCTTTATTTACACATCGTAACCCACAACTTTCAAGTGACGGGAGATATCATATATATGTGTATATCGAATATCGATATTATAAAACAGTCTCCTCTTCAGCAAGTGAAATGCATGCTCCATTGGATTTAAATCAGGAAATTGACTTGGCCAGTCGAAAATCTTCCACTTTTTTCCCCAGTGATGAACTCCTTGCTTGCGAGTGTTTTGGGTCAGTGCCTTGCTGCATGGTGATATGTCGCCCAATGAGTTTCGAGGAATTTTCTTGTCCATAGGCAGACAAAATATTTCTGTGCACTTCTGAATTTGTTCTGCTTCTTCCTTCCTTTCTCCACACTTTCTTTCACCTTTCCATCGCTTTGGTAAAGGTTTAATACTGGTCTCCTCTTTGTTTCAACAAGAAAACTTTGTTCCAGAACTCTACCGACTGCCTCACCTCTGTACTTCATGGCAAATTCTAATCTGGCCTTTCTATTATGGTCCTGATGAGAGATTTGCACCTTGCAGTGTAACCTTTGTAATTCTGCTGTAAAAATCTTCTGTGAACGGTAGATTGTTGTACTTTCACCCTTGCACTCTGGAGGTTGTTGGGGATGTCACTGACAGTTGTTTTCGGGTTTTTCTTCACAGCTCTGATGATTTTTCTATCATCAACTGCAGTGTTTTCCTTGACTGACCTGGCCATTGTCTATTGCTAAGTACACAAGTGGTTTCTTTCCTTTTCCAGATATTCCAGATTATTACCCTGCGCTTGCGAAGCGAAAAGCGGGGTTAAGCATTCAATTGTGTACGTGTGCCGTGTGCTGTACGTGTCTGCATTTTAAAAATTCATTTTCTCGGGAAATGTTGGTTTGATTGACACGAAATTTTACCATAGAAGCGCCTCCGCCTGTAGAATTTTTTTATTCATAATTATGACGTCATATCTCGCGTGGTATGGACGCCATCTTGGAAAAACTTCACACCTCTATATCTCCCAAACCGCTCCATAGAAAAAATTGAAACATGGCTCATTGTCAAGTACTCACCATGGGGAATAAGATATGTTGATGGTGAAGTCATCGGTGCCTTAATTATGACGTCATAATTTGACAAGAACAACGCTTGATCTGATCAGTATAAATAAAACAAAAATTCCTCTGCAACTGTTAGACCGATGGACACAAAATTTTCAGAATATGTGCGGTTCCTCCTACGGATTTTTTTTATGATAATTATAACGTTATAGGTCACGTTGTACAGACGCCATGTTGGAAAAAATCGAAAAAAGTTGCACCTCTATATCTCCGAAACCGCTCCATGGAAAAAATTGAAACATGACTCATTGTCAAGTACTCCCCTTGGGGAATAAAATATGTTAATGATGATGTCATCGGTGCCTTCTTTATGACGTCATAATTCGACAAGTACAACACTTATCCAATCATTGTGAATTTTTTTTCTCAGCAACTGTTGGTCTGATGGGCACAAAATTTTCACCATAGGAGCGCCTCCTCATGGAGAATATTTTAATGATAATCATGACGTCGTAGGTCATGTGGTACAGGCGCCATCTTGGAAAAACCGAAAAATGTTGCACCTCTATATCTCCAAAACCGCTGCATGGAAAAAATTGAAACATGCCTCATTGTAAAGAACTCCATATGGGGAATAGGTGTTGTTAACGATGACGCCATTGGTGCCATAATTATGACGTCATAATTCGACAGGGACAACGCTTAGTCTGATCAGTTTGAAATGTATTGAGCGTGATCTATGCAACAATTATATTAGAGAATATTAATTTATGATGACATCGCTCACGTGGTCTGGCAGCCATATTGGATCAAAGAAAAGAAATGTTCAAAAACAGAAGAGTTGGCTCGCAACAAATTGACTGCGCAGGGTAAGTATTCTATGAATACCATCTAGTTGTATTTGCTATGCCCAATTTTTGCGCTGTGGTTCTAAGTGAATTATTCTGTTCTTTCAGCTTATAAATTGTTTGCTTTTCTTTCATAGACAGTTCTCTGGTCTTCATGTTGGTTTATGCCTACTGACTGCAAAGGCAAAAGCAAAGGCTAAAACCAAGACCAGACATTCACAGCCCTTTTATGTGTGAACAATTAAATCAACAAGAAACACCTGTCAGTCATTTGTTCTAATACTTATGCTTACCTAAAATAGGGGGACTGAACATAAAAAGTGCTATTGTTCTCCAAAACTAAAATATATTTGCATAGAAACACCGATGTATAAACAGCTGTTGTTCTGTACTCTTGTCTCGTATTCATATTTTGATCTCAAATCCAAATTTCTTGAGTACGGTATATAGCATTAATTACAAATTTGACTTCACTGTTCCAATACTTATGGAGGGCTCCATTATTGAAGTGGGTAGTTCACTTCACATCTCCTCAACGCGTTCTACATTGAAGTTTTAGTTGGATCCAGGACCAAAGAGGTCACCTGCAGGCGTGCTACCGCTGAGCCAACCTGCGAGTCATAATGAAACCTCCAAGCGTTGTATCGTAGTGTTGTTGTGGAATGGTAGAAACAAAAACAACTGATCATTTTGAGTTTGGTTTTTAAGCCATTCAATTCTTCTTAAGACAATTTAAAATCTTATTTCCAAATCTTGCAACAGTTAGCCTTATAAAACTGGACTAATATCAAGGCCAAGAAGACTGCAATCAATGCAAGCACATTATCCATTTTTGTAATCAATCTTCATCCCTGGCACCAAATCATAGCCGAGGTTCTTCTCTTGAAACGACTCCTCCACACTGGAAAAAATAAACTCGGGAGAAATAGCCTTGGAACATATGGGGCTTCAGCTCCACAGCAGGCAGGGAGGACCATTAAGCATTTGGGATGAGACAGTGCTGAAGACCTCTTTTGTTTTGATCATGGCACGTATCACGCATATTCTGCACGTTGTTGGGATTGCCAAGCCGGCATTTTGCCAGAGACAACTCGTCCATCGCCCGTCCGGCCCTTCTGTTTCTGCAGTGTTGGCGGAATGACACGGGGATGGTTATTGAAGGGGTGGAAACCCCAACCAGTGAGCCAATTCAGGTCACAGTGCGGTTGCTGTGGCTTTGGGCGCGAAACCCCACCCCGGTCTGATTGTTGACCTGGTCATCAATTAAATTTGGTAGCCTATTCAAAATATTGCAAGAAGTCGGAAGCAAATGAAAAATGCTCATAAAAAAATAAATTCAAGGATAAGGTGTCTAAATAACCTTCGGGACATTGCATCGTTGGTGAGGAAACCAAATATCAGGTGAAAATCTCAAATTGCCCTGTTAGGTCTCAATAGAAATAGGCGGGTGTGGACTACAAGTTACACTTTTTGGACAAGAATGCGTGGATTAAGATACGTCGAATACAAATGGATACAATTTGAGTGAAATAAAATTTCACCGAAATGCAACCGAATGGAAAAAGACTTAGTTATTATTGCACTCTAATCATAGTATGGTGGCCAGTTGGACTTTCATTGCAACTTATAGTCACGACACAGAGGACACAGGACACACACAGGACACATGACACTGGACACAGGACAGAGGACATACAGGTTTGGATAGAATAGGTGTTTGAGTGAGCATTTCTGTGTTCACGTACATCAACGTACCTATCTACAACATGACAGGTTCCATCTCTTGTCCAGCGGTGCAATAAACAAAGGAATCGGCGAGCTGTAAGCCTACACAAGAGCGAAAAGTAGGGCTTCATTATTGTAGTGCTAACGCGATCTGCATACAGAAGACCACAAAAGCCAGAAAAGGTGGCCCGATGGTCACACAGCAGCAGCAGAGAAAGCGCTGCCATTTAGCCGTTTGTTTCGCTGGGAATAAACCATCTGGCGTGGCAGGCCTGCGCGCTTGCAAATCGGCCGCTGGGGTGGAATGTCTGCGGATTAGTGCTCCAATGTCCGTGTAATGCCCGGCACAACGAAATAAACTTCTCGGCAATACGTCGCCGGTTTAGTAATCCGGAGCAACGCGGGATGGTGTTTTTTTCTTCTTTGTCTTACTCTGCTTATGTCCCGACAGAAAGCAACAGCATGGAGCCCGTCTGTCGCTCCATCTCCATCCGCTCCTTTACGGTCGTCCTGGAAATGCATCCTCGAAATGCCGGACACGAAGGCAGACGGGAAATTATATACACACTCATATTAATGGCTGTGACGGTGGCATCAAGGAAGCGGTATCTCAGGCATTCGATTTTTTTTTTTTTTTTTTTATATCGATATGGGTCTGGGATTTGGAATGGAGTTGGATTTGGACCAAACATAAACATGCATAGCGTTCTGGCTCAGTACGAGCTGTTGTCTTTGAATACATGAAATGCAATTAATTTACATACATGATGTGCAATGATGTAGCTTCATCTTATCTGCCCTCCATCATATCTGTTCTCCATCATATCTCTTCTCTATCATATATGTCCTCCATCATATCTGTTCTCCATAATATCTACTCTCCATCTTATCTGCTCTCCATCATATCTGTTCTCCATAATATCTACTCTCCATCATATCTGCTATCGATGATATCTGTTCTCCATCATATCTCTTCTCTTTCATATCTGTCCTCCATCATATCTGCTCTCCATATTATTTGCTCAACATCATATGTGTTCTCCATAATATCTGCTCTCCATCATATCTGTTCTCCATCATATCTCTTCTCTTTCATATCTGTCCTCCATCATATCTGCTCTCCATATTATTTGCTCAACATCATATGTGTTCTCCATAATATCTGCTCTCCGTCATATCTGTTCTCCATCATATCTCTTCTCTTTCATATCTGTCCTCCATCATATCTGCTCTCCATATTATTTGCTCAACATCATATGTGTTCTCCATAATATCTGCTCTCCATCATATCTGCTCTCCATCATATCTGCTCTCCATCATATCTGCTCTCCATCATATCTGCTCTCCATCATATCTGCTCTCCATCATATCTGCTCTCCATCATATCTGCTCTCCATCTTATCTGTTCTCCATAATATCTGCTCTCCATCATATCTGCTCTCCATCAAATCTGCTCTCCATCTTATCTGTTCTCCATCATATCTTTTCTCTATTATATCTGTGCTCCATCATTTCTGCTCTCCATCTTATCTGCTCTACATAATATCTGCCCTCCATCATATCTGCTCTCCATCATATCTGTCCTCCATCATATCTCTATCTCATATCTTCTCTCCATCATATCTGCTCTCCATCATATCTGTCCTCCATCATATCTCTATCTCATATCTGCTCTCCATCACATCTTTTCCCCATCATTTCTTTTCTCCATAATTTCTGTTCTCCATCATATCTGTTCTCCATAATATCTGCTCTCCATCATATCTGCTCTCCGTCATATCTGTTCTCCATCATATCTGTTCTCTATCATATCTGTCCTCCATCATATCGTTTATCCATCATATCTGCTCTCCATATTATTTGCTCAACATCATATGTGTTCTCCATAATATCTGCTCTCCATCATATCTGCTCTCCATCATATCTGCTCTCCATCATATCTGCTCTCCATCATATCTGCTCTCCATCATATCTGCTCTCCATCATATCTGCTTTCCATCTTATCTGTTCTCCATAATATCTGCTCTCCATCAAATCTGCTCTCCATCTTATCTGTTCTCCATCATATCTCTTCTCTATCATATCTGTTCTCCATCATTTCTGCTCTCCATAATATCTGCTCTCCATAATATCTGTTCTCCATCATATCTATTCTCTATTATATCTGTTCTCCATCATTTCTGCTCTCCATCTTATCTGCTCTACATAATATCTGCCCTCCATCATATCTGCTCTCCATCATATCTGTCCTCCATCATATCTCTATTTCATATCTGCTCTCCATCACATCTTTTCCCCATCATTTCTGTTCTCCATCATTTCTGTTCTCCATCATTTCTGTTCTCCATCATTTCTGTTCTCCATCATTTCTGCTCTCCATCATTTCTGCTCTCCATCATTTCTGTTCTCCATCATTTCTGTTCTCCATCATATCTGTGCTCCATCATATCTCTTCTCTATCATATCTGTAGATACTGTCGGAGCCCTGCAGACACTCTTGGATGAGTGTCCATTGTGGGCTGAAAGCATTTACCTTGAGGAAACTGGAGTGCTCAGAGCGGGTCGGTAGAGCCTGTACACCGCAGCTGCGAATAATGGAATAGGGCCTCGGTCCTATTTTGTTGGTTTTGTGGGAAGGAGGTCATGATTGAGAGGGACTGCCGGGGGCATTCGTGCTGCGCCACGAGAGGTGAAATTCTGGGACTGGCGCAAGACGGACTAAAGCAAAAGCATTTGCCAAGAATGTTTTCCTTAATCAAGAACGAAGGTCGGAGGCTCGAAGGCGATCAGATACTGCCTAGTTTCGATGGTAAACCATGCCGGGCGGCGTCGAATGGCATGACCCGTCCGGCAGCCATGAGGGAAACCAGGAGTTTCTGGGTTCCGAGGCGAGTATGGTTGCAAAGCTGAAAATTAAAGGAATTGACAGTAGGGCAACACCAGGAGTGCAGCCGGCGGCTCAATTTAAACCAACACTGTTCTCCATCATATCTCTTCTCTATCAAATCTGTTCTCCATCATATGTGTTCTCCATCATATCTGCTCTCCATCTTATTTGCTCTCCATAATATCTGCTCTCCATCATATCTAATCTCCATAATATCTGTTCTCCATCATATCTGCTCTCCATCATATCTACTCTCCATCATATATGCTCTCCATCATATCTGCTCTCCATCATATGTGCTTTCCATCATATCTGTCCTCCATCATATCTGCTCTCCATCATATCTGCTCTCCATCATATCTGCTCTCCACCATATCTGTTCTCCACAATGTCTGTTCTCCACCATATCTGTTCTCCACCCTATCTGTTCTCCACCATATTTGTTCTCCACCATATCAGCTCTCCACCATATTTGTTCTCCTCCATATCAGCTCTCTGCCATTTCTGTTCTCCACCATATCAGCTTTCCACCATTTCTGTTCCCCACCATTTCTGTTCTCCACCATATCTGCTCTCCATCATATCTGTTCTTCACCATATCTGTTCCCCACCATTTCTGTTTTCCATCATATCTGTTCTCCATCGTACCTGTTCTCCACCATATCTGCTCTCCATCATATGTGCTCTCCACCATATCAGCTCTCCACCATATATGTTCTCCACCATATCAACTCTCCACCATATCTGTTCTCCACTATATCAACTCTCCACCATATCTGTTCTCCACTATATCTGTTCTCCACCATATCTGTTCTCCACCATTTCTGTTTTCCACCATATGTGCTCTCCATCATATCTGCTCTCCATCATATGTGCTTTCCATCATATCTGTCCTCCATCATATCTGCTCTCCATCATATCTGCTCTCCATCATATCTGCTCTCCACTATATCTGTTCTCCACCATATCTGCTCTCCATCATATGTGCTTTCCATCATATGTGCTTTCAATCATATCTGCTCTCCATCATATCTGCTCTCCATCATATCTGTTCTCCACCATATCTGTTCTCCACCATATCTGTTCTCCATCATATATGTTCTCCATAATATCTGCTCTCCATAATATCTGCTCTGCATCATATCTGCTCTCCATCATATCTCTTCTCTATCATATCTCTTCTCTATCATATCTGTTTTCCACAATTTATGTTCTCCACTATATCTGCTCTCCACCATATGACACCCTTACCATCAGATATTTTATTGATGTTGTTTCATGCAATAGATCGTAAAATAATAGGACAGTCAACACTGGATGCATATTTCCATCCACTTATGAAGCCAAAACACCTCCGGAGATGTGCTGGATTGTGTGCTTGATCAAAGCTCCTTTTCGTTTTGTTCTTACATCATACTGAATTAAAACTCGCGGTTCAATAATCTGCGGTCAACGTTCGCGTCCGTACCCCGGGATTAGGGAAAAAGCTACAAGCATGGCAGAAAAGCAACGACATCACCGGATGTAAGGGATCAGTTAGTTACGCCAGGACGGTCAGTTTCCACGGGGGGCCGAGAGCGATGAGTGCTCAGATCGCCCGAGCGCGCTAAGTAAAACACAGCCGGGCGCACTTTACGCACTCTCTCTCTCTGTGCCAACGCGTCGATGCCACCGAGCCCAGGCTCATTCAAAACCACCTCGAGGGTAACGGTGGTTGTTAGCGATGGCAGTGCAATGCTCGTGCTTTGCTTTCGTTCCTAGAATTTGATATTTTTATACCCAATGTTTTCCTCTTCTGCAGCTGGAATACCACGCTTGACTTTTTCATTGCTTCCTCGGGATTTGTTGGGAAATCCTTAGTTAAAACAAAAAAAAAACCTTTCTTATGTTCAAGCACAAGCAATGATTTCAGAGAGATAGTAAAGGGATTTAAATGAACTTCTTTGTAATATTGACATCTCGGTAAAACTCCGTCCCTTGACACTACACCTTGACACTTGACACTACACCTGTTGTATTCTAGAGTTTTCCCTGCCCGATGTCTTCAATGCCGATCCTTGATTTCTGTCCCTGATTCATTCACGATAAATAGAGTAGTAGTCATGTTCACTATGTAATTTCGTTGGAATTTTTGGGGGATTTGGAAAACTATATATTTTTGGAAACTATATTGTATAGTCAGTCAGAAAACCAATGTTGCTATTTGCACAGACTCCTGTATGGCGGCCATCTTGGATTTTCAAAATTGCCGCCGTATAACTAATTTTTCTCAATATCTCAGCTTCTAAATAACATAGAGCTTTGATTCTAACGGCTAAACATACATTTTCAAGGGCCCCGAATCCAATGGTAACAAGTTCGATAAGCTAGACATGACCATAGAGCTCCTATGTGGCGGCCATCTTGGATTTTTCAAACTGGCCGCCGTAAACTTGATGTTTCTCAATATCTCAGCTTCTAAACAACATAAAGCTTTGATTCTAACGGCTAAACATACATTTTCAAGGGCCCCGAATCCAATGGTAACAATTTCGATAAGCTAGACATGACCATAGAGCTCCTATGTGGCGGCCATCTTGGATTTTTCAAACTGGCCGCCGTAAACTTGATGTTTCTCAATGTCTCAGCTTCTAAACAACATAAAGCTTTAATTCTAACGGCTAAACATACATTTTCAAGGGCCCCGAATCCAATGGTAACAGGTTCGATAAGCTAGACATGACCATAGAGCTCCTATGTGGCGGCCATCTTGGATTTTTCAAACTGGTCGCCGTAAAACTGATGTAACTCACCTTCTAAAGAGCACAGAGCGATGATTCATCATTGAGTAAAGTCATCATCATCCTCATCATCGCTTTCGTTCATCACATCTTGAGAGTCCTCATCATTTTGGCACTGGATGTCACACTGACAAAGGTCTGTACAAGCCAAGTTGTTTGTTCTGCAGGAACATCTAGATGAAGAACAGTCTGTTTTGCACTGACATCTAACCATTTGAATGATGGCCTTGGGGGCTGGAGGCTCCTCAGTTGTGGTTGGTTTCACTTGTCCATCCGTGTCTTTGTAAAAGCCGTTTTGCAGGGGATTCAGCTGAGGATCCTGTTGAGCAATGCTTGCCTGACCCCACACTCTGGCTTGGATATGGACTCTAGGGATGTGCTGCTTGAGAGCTCCAAGAGTAGGAGGAAGCCTATCACTTTCTGCCATGTGTTTGCAAAAGAGATACCATCGTAGTTCGGGGATGCTGTCGATGTGGATGCCATTTGGAGAGTAAGCAGCGCATACAAAGTTAGCTAGTGTGGATAACATGTCCTCCGTCACTTCAGTTGCATCTGAAAGCATTCGCACGGTGTCTATGACATCTTCACTTGCTTTGAGGTAGACATGCAGCCAGGTTGCTTTGCCTATTCGAGAGAACCTCCCAGTGTTGTCTGCCCCTGTGAAAGCATGAAAGGCTGGCAACGCCTTTGCTCTTTCGACCCCTAGAGCTGTCCACAGTGGCTCTATTTGAAGTATTCCAGAGGCCATGGAAATGGATGTATTCCTCAGCAGTAGGTCATAGTTTGCTATGACTAGTACCAGGACATCTGTGTCGGGAGAGAAGAACACCAACTGCGCATCATGTGGGTTTCGCTGGGATGCCAGCACGGCCTGGTGGATCAACAGGGTGTCAGCTTCTTCATGGTTGTTGTCCTCGAAGAGCAGGTCACTGTTGCTCCTAGTACGCCCTGAAGCAGACGTGATGATCAACTTGGATGAGTGACTGTTGTATTCTAGAGTTTTCGCTGCCAGATAGTCAGTCAGATCAGCCTTTGTTTTGTCATGAGAAAGGAATCTGCTCATTGGGATGTGTTTGATGTTGGTGTCATCTCTGACTTGATACTGTACTGCATCCTTTCCTTGCCTTCTTTTAGCCCTGGTAGCACTCTTCAGAGAATCGTTTTTGTACGTGTCAAAGACCAGTATGATCTCATCACAATCTTTTGTTAGAGACATGAGTCTGTCATTGAAGCATTCACCCAGATCGTTGACTTTCACTACAGTGGCTGGTTTCTTTGTCAGCTTATGCACAAGTACCATCCCATCCACCAGTGCAATCTTCCGACTTGTAGGTTTACTAGATGTGGATGCCATAGTTCTTGTGTCCATTGGATCTTCTTGTAGAACACTTGCAGCTGGTGTCTGCTGCTGATCTTCGGGGTGAATTTCTGCTCTTGCTAACTTGTCGAGGAGATGAATTAACTTCGACTTGTCAGTGCATGGAAGAATTGTCCCATCTGGAGCGAACAGTGCTCTTGGTGTCACAGTGAACTCGTAATTTCCGGTGGCATATTTCTGGTTGACGTCTCTGTTTGACTTGGCAAGGACCATGAGCCTTCCGTACAGTTCCTTAGTCTCCTTCAGATCCACAGTCCTGTCTCTGAGTTTCACTGTGGTTCTCTTGTTCCCAGATGTGAACATCTTGTTGTTCTCCTTCTTGACTGGTGCCCAAAGGCTAACATCTCCATTGATACGCTCCGACACGTAGTCTTCATACAACTTCTGACCAGTGACATCAATGTTCAAGATCTGTGGTACATACTCGTCTGGGATGTAAGCATTCGTTATCACATTGTGCAGCTTGTCACCTTCAGTGTCAAATGGCTTCCCGTGACTCAGTATCGCAGCCTTGATCTTGTTGATTGCTTCATGCTCCCTCTTGACTGCACTTGGACCAAGGTCATGATGTTCTGTGATCTTGTCACCTTCCAGGCCAAACTGACTCTTGAAGTCTTTTGACAGGCGTGATAATTCTGGTGTAACCATGAAGAATCTCTGTCTAGCATTGGCATTGTTAGAGATGCCAATCAGTCCAGAGTGAATCTTCATCAGCATGTCCAGATTTTAGATTTCGTTGGATTGTTTTTGGGATTTAGAAAAATCAAAGTTCCGTCTTATTTAGAAGATGAGATCCTGAGAAACATCAATTTTACGGCGGCCAGTTTGAAAAATCCAAGATGGCCGCCACATAGGAGCTCTATGGTCATGTCTAGCTTATCGAACTTGTTACCATTGGATTCGGGGCCCTTGAAAATGTATGTTTAGCCGTTAGAATCAAAGCTCTATGTTATTTAGAAGCTGAGATATTGAGAAAAATTTAGTTCTACGGCGGCAATTTTGAAAATCCAAGATGGCCGCCATACAGGAGTCTGTGCAAATAGCAACATTGGTTTTCTGACTGACTATACAATATAGTTTCCAAAAATATATAGTTTTCCAAATCCCCCAAAAATTCCAACGAAACTTTAAATCTGGACATACTGAACCTGACCATAGTGGCGGAAGGGGTTGGGCAGGGGAAGAAGGGTGGAGGTGCCTTGTTGCTGTGCATTCACATTAAGGGGAATTGTAGGGGTGTTTTGATCATGCACACACACACTACTCTCCACACACTAAAAACAGTGAGGGATATGTGCATGTACACTACTCGCTACACACTAATAACAGAGAGGCATATGTGCATGTACACTACTCTCTCTACAATAATAATAGAGAGGGAGATGTGCATGTACACTACTCCCGACACACTAATAATAGAGAGGGAGATGTGCATGTACACTACTCCCTACACACTAATAATAGCGAGGGAGATGTGCATGTACACTACTCTCTCTACAATAATAATAGAGAGGGAGATGTGCATGTACACTACTCTCTCTACAATAATAATAGAGAGGGAGATGTGCATGTACACTACTCCCGACACACTAATAATAGAGAGGGAGATGTGCATGTACACTACTCCCTACACACTAATAATAGCGAGGGAGATGTGCATGTACACTACTCTCTCTACAATAATAATAGAGAGGGAGATGTGCATGTACACTACTCTCTCTACAATAATAATAGAGAGGGAGATGTGCATGTACACTACTCTCTCTACAATAATAATAGAGAGGGAGATGTGCATGTACACTACTCTCTACACACTAATAATAGAGAGGGAGATGTGCATGTACACTACTCCCTACACACTAATAATAGCGAGGGATATGTGCATGTACACCACTCGCTACACACTAATAATAGAGAGGGAGATGTGCATGTACACTACTCTCTACACACTAATAATAGAGAGGGATATGTGCATGTACACTACTCTATTCACACTAATAATAGAGAGGGATATGTGCATGTACACTACTCCCTACACACTAATAATAGAGAGGGATATGTGCATGTACACTACTCTCTACACACTAATAATAGCGAGGGATATGTGCATGTACACCACTCGCTACACACTAATAATAGCGAGGGAGATGTGCATGTACACCACTCTCTACACACTAATAATAGCGAGGGATATGTGCATGTACACCACTCGCTACACACTAATAATAGAGAGGGAGATGTGCATGTACACTACTCCCGACACACTAATAATAGAGAGGGAGATGTGCATGTACACTACTCCCTACACACTAATAATAGAGAGGGAGATGTGCATGTACACTACTCCCTACACACTAATAATAGAGAGGGAGATGTGCATGTACACTACTCCCGACACACTAATAATAGAGAGGGAGATGTGCATGTACACTACTCCCTACACACTAATAATAGAGAGGGATATGTGCATGTAAACTACTCGCTACACGCTACTCTCCGCACACTACTCTCTACACACTAATAACAGAGGGGGATATGTGCATGTACACTACTCGCTACACGCTACTCTCCGCACACTACTCTCTACACACTAATAACAGAGAGGGATATGTGCATGTACACTACTCGCTACACGCTACTCTCCGCACACTACTCTCTACACACTAATAACAGAGGGGGATATGTGCATGTACACTACTCGCTACACGCTACTCTCCGCACACTACTCTCTACACACTAATAACAGAGGGGGATATGTGCATGTACACTACTCCCTACACACTGTAATAGAGAGGGAGATGTGCATGTACACTACTCTCTACACACTAATAACAGAGGGGGATATGTGCATGTACACTACTCGCTACACGCTACTCTCCGCACACTACTCTCTACACACTAATAACAGAGGGGGATATGTGCATGTACACTACTCTCTACACACTAATAATAGAGAGGGAGATGTGCATGTACACTACTCTCTACACACTAATAACAGAGGGGGATATGTGCATGTACACTACTCTCTACACACTAATAATAGAGAGGGAGATGTGCATGTACACTACTCTCTACACACTAATAACGGAGAGGGATATGTGCATGTACACTACTCCCTACACACTGTAATAGAGAGAGACGTGCAGACCGTGCTCGGCTTCCGACGGCGCTCAGAGGCAGGAAATTGGATTACGTTCCTTAAACTAACACCAGGATGAGTTTACATTAATTTGATAAGGAATGTACCATCTTAATTACAAAAGTTAATGATTACATTGTCCCGTGCAGATAGATCAAATATTATGGTCTTTCGTGACACGACCGTTTAAATATTTACACGCGGCAGCACAAAGTTGTGGCTCCTCTCCATGCGGCCCAAGTTTGATTAAGCAAAACTGTCCCTTTTTCACGACGAGGCCGGACCCGCTCGACTATTTATTAATTAATGGGACCCATTGACCCCGCTGTGATCACGTGATCATTTTGCCCCAAACTCGGCGGGGACTCGTGAACAGCTACTGTGCACTTTCGAGCCACGGACTGGGGTTTAAACCATGGCTTTTCATTTGGGGTTATCTCCTACAAATAGGTAACATTTCCATGTCCTGAATGGCGTTGCCATGACGATGACGTCATAATGCTTGATATCATAAACGTCTATTAAATTATTCGCTGATCCCAAAGAAAGAATAAACTGTCCACATCCTGAATGCCAAAGAAGCTTCCTTGGCAGCAACGATTGCTTGATGATGGATGGAGTTGCTAATTGGTGAGGGATTCAAGATTTAAGGATCACCCTTTGAAGGCACACCACACTGGTTTAGCGATGGGGGCCCACACACCCCCCGTGAGCATTGCAGCACTACCAGGACGCGATTTGCAAACCAGGAAGTCCTTTTGTGCAAGGAAACGTAACAAAGCCGAGGCCTAACCGGTCCTGAAAGGATCCATCAGTGCCATCCTTCGATGATGAATTACTGACGCATGCCCCGCATGATGCCCCAATATTGATGGCGAATTCATTAGGATGATTGCGACAATGAGCAACCATAAGGCATTCTGCGTTTGTCCGCACGATCGAAGTCATTTTACTCCATCCATGTTGTCACGCCCGTTCCGGGGGGGGGGGGGCACGGCGGAGTAACGGATCGAAGCACGATCAGGTTCAATTATTCATTCGCGAGTAAACAGGATCATGTCAAATCGGAATCAGGTGGCGGGTCCCGCGCGAGGTTCACCATACACCCAGATACCTCGGCTTCCATAACCCGTAAACTGCACCGCATTCCCTTCTTTCTCCTCCAAAGCTCTCCCCTGGCAGAGGTCATGTGACATTTGCGGAAAACGCAAAAAATAAGAAAAAAAGAATGAAAAAACGAGTCGAGGCTCTGAGAAACCTCAAGCACCGACCCCCTGTGGCACAAGTAAAGATAAATAAATAAACCGCGTTGTTGCTTTTGCGAAGCTTCGTAAATTTTTACTGAGAAATTAACGCGCAAAGGCATTTCTAGAGACTCCAGAAGCCCCCGCTTTGTCCTGACGATTGAAGAGGAACCTGGGAACGTCGGAGGGGACTGCAGGTCAGGTGTGCCCTGTTTGTGTTTGCCTTCTCAAGCATTATCATTCCAAGTGAATTTCACCTTCGGGTTCAAACATTTTACGGCAATTCACTGAGCCAACTTCAACAACCCCATCTTGCAAGGTAGTGCCTGCCCATCCAGGTACCCTGCCGTATTGGTGTTTACCCAGCCAGGTATATATGCTCATGCCATATCGGAGCTTACCCATCCGGGTTCGCTCCCACAATGCAGTTTACCCAACCAAGTACGCAGTCATATTATAGAGTGTCATGTGCCGCTACCTTGCCGGGGCTTTGTTTGACATCAAGTCTGGCAACCCTGACTTCCGATCCACCTGCATACGTAAGGCAGGCCTATTTAGTATGGGTACAATTGAAGTGTACTTTACCTGAACACGACACAAAACCATTATTTTGTGTCACTATAAAAAAAATAATTCAAAATCACACCTCCACTTAGTCTCCAAACCTCACTTCGTATATGAAGGATGTTTTCGCTGAAGGTGTGCGTGTGGAGGGTTAAAAAGCCAGTGTGTGTGTGTGTGCGACCCTGCGGTTTCCTTTTTACCAGCGAGGACGTGTGCTCGCTCTTCACGTCTTGGCCGAGCAGCGGGACTCCTGCTCACTTTTAATCACAACTGGAGTTTATTGACCAAAACGCTTTGAGCGGCAGGCGTTCGTCTCCCCTCGGCGAACGGCGCCACGGGACACGTTCGGCCCAGAGGCTCAGAAGCCGTAAAAGAAAACTATAAACGGGGCAAATAGTGTGGGGGGAAATAGCGTTGCGCAAAGTCGCCATGTTAGGCGGGTCCGCCCGTGGTGGACCCGCCAGGTTGACCGCCGCGGTCCTCGCGTAGCCTGAGAAAGGAGGCCCTCTTTGAAAGCTTTGACACCTGTCCCGCTGTCTATGCGAAAGGGGTTAAATTGTGACAGCTGGGAAAGCGAGGGAGTTGTTATGAGTGTACACTCATTTGCACTTGTTAAATATTGACATCCTCGAGTTGAACAGGGCCGTATTAACATGCGGCTGTGTGTGTTTTCCGAGCCAATCGCAGCCTGTGACACGATAATGGATTTTCAGCTGATGAATAAGGTATTTCACCACCGACTCTGCTGTCGTTGCTAAAATATAAATGGCTTTGTTTGACATTTAAGACCGTGACTCACAGCCTTCTTTCATTTTAATCCGAGGCTCGAAGTGTTTATTGCGTGTGTTTATTATTGACCAAAATGTAAGTGCATGGGAAACTGTTTTGCTAAATTTGCGACCGTCTGACAGCGCAGAAGCCTCGTTGGAAGCCATCGCCATATTGCTCTCCTGAGATAGCATCTAGTGAAACCGTGCCTGGGATAAAGCGATTAGGAGAGTGGAAGGTCCACCCGATCCGCGAGTCCCCAAGCTGCATCCGACGAAAAGGATCGACGACGACCTTTACCTCTACAACTGGTCAAAGCCACCACCGTTACACCACCACGTTCAAAACGGCAGCGACGGAGAGGACAAACGGTCAGCAGAGGTAAAGAGAGAATGATAAATGAGAGGCCTTCGTTAAACAATCCTCACCAACACATATATCAATACATAGATTCATTGCAGCAAAGTCAAAACCCTTGAGGTCAGCCCTTCCTGTGCAAAATTCCCCGTGAACAATGTACATATTCCGGCCGTTTTCACGGCCATTGATACCCGAGGTACTCGTCCTATCACCTGCTTCTGAGCCCGCTCTTTCACTCCCAGGATGCTTCTGGTCTTCGACAATCAATGTGTTCTGCCGTTGTGTTGCCTGCACTCCGTGCCCGTTCTGCCCTTGCACTGCGATGCACACGTATACACCCACATGTCCAAATACACACTCACACACACACTCACACACACACACACACACACACACACACACACACACACACACACACACACACACACACATATATATATATATATATATAATACGTTTGTTTCATTAGCTCCGCCACAGAAGGTGGACGGAGATTGTTTTCACCTCTGTCTGTCTGTCTGTCTGTCTGTGAGAAGGATATCTCAAAAGGTAATGGATAGATTCGGATGAAATTTGGCGTTTTCGCCTCTGTCTGTCTGTCTGTCTGTCTGTCTGTGAGCAGGATATCTCAAAAGGTAATGGACAGATTCGGATGAAATTTGGCGTTTTCACCTCTGTCTGTCTGTCTGTCTGTGAGCAGGACATCTCAAAAGATAATGGACAGATTCGGATGAAATTTGGCGTTTTCACCTGTCTGTTTGTCTGTCTGTCTGTGAGCAGGATATCTCAAAAGATAATGGACAGATTCGGATGAAATTTGGCGTTTTCACCTTTCTGTCTGTCTGTCTGTCTGTCTGTGAGAAGGATATCTCAAAAGGTAATGGATAGATTCGGATGAAATTTGGCGTTTTCGCCTCTGTCTGTCTGTCTGTCTGTCTGTCTGTGAGCAGGATATCTCAAAAGGTAATGGACAGATTCGGATGAAATTTGGCGTTTTCACCTCTGTCTGTCTGTCTGTCTGTGAGCAGGATTATCTCAAAAGATAATGGACAGATTCGGATGAAATTTGGCGTTTTCACCTGTCTGTTTGTCTGTCTGTCTGTGAGCAGGACATCTCAAAAGATAATGGACAGATTCGGATGAAATTTGGCGTTTTCACCTTTCTGTCTGTCTGTCTGTCTGTGAGCAGGATATCTCAAAAGGTAAAGGACGGATTCGGATGAAATTGGCGGAGAGTTTGCGTTTTTTGGGTAGTTAACAAGAACAAGCCGATTCGATTTTGGTCCAGATCCGGCGTATCATTGCGTTACAAAACGTAAACTGTTCAGTCTGGTGGAGGTACGCGCTCTACCTAGTGCTGATCTAATTTTAAATGATTCACTACAGGTATGTACTGTGACAATTCCTTGTTGTCCAAACAATACAAAATCTCCCCACTTCACGCTACGCTTGTTGTTTCCTCACCTGTGATTGCTAATGATAATTAATTATAAATACAGTAGAGTACGCAGGTAATCAGTATGGCGAGCTGAAGGCCTTGCATGTGTAACGATCGACTGTCCTTTGTGTGCACAGAGAAGTGAAGAGCATGAGTTTGAACGAAAGGTTGATTAGTGTCATGTGCTCTTCGTGGAGAATCTTCTTATGGTGTCTGCTCTTCGTGGAGAGTCTTCTTAGTGTCACTTGCTCTTCGTGGAGACTCTTCTTAGTGTCACGTGCTCTTCGTGGAGAGTCTTCTTATAGTGTCACGTGCTCTTCGAGGAGAGTCTTCATATAGTGTCACGTGCTCTTCGAGGAGAGTCTTCCTATAGTGTCACGTGCTCTTCGTGGAGACTCTTCTTAGTGTCACGTGCACTTCGTGGAGAGTCTTCTTATAGTGTCACGTGCTCTTCGTGGAGACTCTTCTTAGTGTCACGTGCTCTCCGTGGAGAGTCTTCTTATAGTGTCACGTGCTCTTCGTGGAGTCTTCCTATAGTGTCACGTGCTCTTCGTGGAGAGTCTTCTTATGGTGTCACGTGCTCTTCGTGGAGAGTCTTCTTATGGTGTCACGTGTTCTTCGTGGAGAGTCTTCTTATAGTGTCATGTGCTCTTCGTGGAGAGTCTTCTTATGGTGTCACGTGCTCTTCGTGGAGTCTTCTTATGGTGTCATGTGCTCTTCGTGGAGAGTCTTCTTCTGGTGTCACGTGCTCTTCGTGGAGAGTCTTCTTATGGTGTCACGTGCTCTTCGTGGAGAGTCTTCTTATGGTGTCATGTGCTCTTCGTGGAGAGTCTTCTTATGGTGTCACGTGTTCTTCGTGGAGAGTCTTCTTATAGTGTCATGTGCTCTTCGTGGAGAGTCTTCTTCTGGTGTCACATGCTCTTCTTCGAGAGTCTTCTTACAGTGTCACGTGCTCTTCATGGAGAGTCTTCTTATAGTGTCACGTGCTCTTCGTGGAGAGTCTTCTTATGGTGTCACATGCTCTTCGTGGAGAGTCTTCTTATAGTGTCACGTGCTCTTCGTGGAGAGTCTTCTTATGGTGTCACGTGCTCTTCATGGAAAGTCTTCTTATGGTGTCACGTGCTCTTCGTGGAGAGTCTTCTTATAGTGTCACGTGCTCTTCGTGGAGAGTCTTCTTATAGTGTCACGTGCTCTTCGTGGAGAGTCTTCTTATGGTGTCACGTGCTCTTCATGGAGAGTCTTCTTATGGTGTCACGTGCTCTTCGTGGAGAGTCTTCTTATGGTGTCACGTGCTCTTCGTGGAGAGTCTTCTTATGGTGTCACGTGCCCTTCGTTCGATCAGCCATTGATAACGAGGGCTAGAGTTAAGTGAAGAATCATGATGAAGCAACAAAGAGCTGAAATATTTCACATTGGACATCTATACCTAGTGGGTTTCCGACGACCTCTTCCATCCTCAGCAACAAATACCTCAGACAAGAGAAAAGTCCCATCCACCATTTTGCCACGAGATGTATGTTCGTGTTTGGTGAAAATGGCGACTAGGTTCGAGTATCACCAAAGGCTTCACGAAGCGAGCTGGTAGTGGAGTCCAGCTTTCTGCTGCAGTGTCCTGTCAAACATCTCCAAAGCGACAGCTGCAGTGACAGTTTGAGGCCTTACACTGGATTCAGCACACATGGTGATGTTATTATTTAAACGTAAATTTCCAAATTACTTATTGATCCTCATCACCTTCGTTTATCTCCCAATCAGGTCTGCAGCAGATTGGCAGATGCCTGCATCTTACATGATGCATCACGTTGCCTGTGCCTCTATCTCCATAGCAACGGTCCACGGTCGTATGGAAAATGTAGCTCAAGGAAGAGTGAGGTGACAAGAATGTAGGGTCCACGTCCTGAGAGTGGTGTAGCGGAGCCACAATCCAGGCCTACGACGCATCAGACAGCCAGAGAGTCTTTTGCCAGTGGTGTAGGGTCCACGTCCTGAGAGTGGTGTAGCAGAGTCACAATCCGGGCCTACGACGCATCAGAGGCAGCCAGAGTCTTTTTCCAGTGGTGTAGGGTCCACGTCCTGAGAGTGGTGTAGCGGAGCCACAATCCGGGCCTACAACGCATCAGAGGCAGCCAGTCTTTTTCCAGTGGTGTAGGGTCCACGTCCTGAGAGTGGTGTAGCGGAGCCACAATCCGGGCCTACGACGCATCAGACAGCCAGAGAGTCTTTTGCAAGTGGTGTAGGGTCTGAGCTTTCAGGATTTAGATCCCTTCGTGGGAGCTGTTGATTTCGATGAAATGACCGACGATACCCAGTTGGCATTCCAGGAGGATGCCATCGATGATTTATTGTAATTACGCAACTAAAATTACATTTCTCCATGACTATTACACTATCCACCTCGTGCCACGACCCCCTCTCGCGGCTCTTTATGTGGCAAACCCCAGCCTCCCACTCACCACCCTCCATGCACACCCTCCACTCCTCCCTCCTCCCAACCTCTCCTTTTGTCTCAAATTCATTAGATAATACAATTTTATGGGCATAATTAAGCTGCCAACCTGCCAAGGGCTGAGGGAAACAGCACCTTGATAAGCGAGAGACAACGTCGTAAAACTTTGTCGTGTTTACACATCGTCACGACCGGGAGTTACATCCAAATGTTTGGTGTTTGGCCGACATTGGAGTCAGAGCAAAGGTCGAACTGAATCGGGGCCTACCGAGCCTGTCGGAGCCGTGGGAGTGTGCCGGTGAGCCGAGCCGGACGGGCCGGGGTCCCTTATGTAACCTCCTCTCGGGCGATGGGGCTGGGGATGGACTGGAGCAGTCCTCACTTCGTTCCTGGAGAGGGTGAAAAAAACCTCATTAGATTCAGGGAGAGGTAGAGCAAGAATAATCATTTCTTAACAGTCACTGGATCAACATTGGGTTAACGCGCTGAATATAATTATAATTATATATGTCCGATGACTTCTTTATTAGACTGCCGATAATAATTGCCTAAAATTTGATACCATGGCTCTGCAGGTGTACATCGTCCTTTCCGATGCCAGTATTGGGCTCGCCGGATGGACAACACTTGCTTTCTTTCTGAGTCGTCGAGCCTGGGTTTCAATCTCTCTCGAACCTGCTGTATGAACTGTCACCCTGGTGCATCGATATGTGTGTCACCCTGGTGCATCGATATGTGTGTCACCCTGGTGCATCGATATGTGTGCCACCCTGGTGCATCGATATGTGTGCCACCCTGGTGCATCGATATGTGTGCCACCCTGGTGCATCGATATGTGTGCCACCCTGGTGCATCGATATGTGTGCCACCCTGGTGCATCGATATGTGTGTCACCCTGGTGCATCGATATGTGTGCCACCCTGGTGCATCGATATATGTGCCACCCTGGTACATCGATATGTGTGCCACCCTGGTGCATCGATATGTGTGGCACCCTGGTGCATCGATATGTGTCCCACCCGAGTGCATCGATATGTGTGCCACCCTGGTGCATCGATATGTGTGCCACCCTGGTGCATCGATATGTGTGCCACCCTGGTGCATCGATATAGGTACCACCCTGGTGCTCGTATGCATCGATATAGGTACCACCCTGGTGCATCGATATGTGTGCCACCCTGGTGCATCGATATGTGTGCCACCCTGGTGCATCGATATAGGTACCACCCTGGTGCATCGATATGTGTGCCACACTGGTGCATCGATATGTGTGCCACCCTGGTGCATCGATATGTGTGCCACACTGGTGCATCGATATGTGTGCCACCCTGGTGCATCGATATAGGTGCACCCTGGTGCATCGATGTGTGCCACCCGTGGAACCAGATGATGTGACCTACCAGCACTGGTCCTTGGTGGGCGTTCGAGGATCCCACGGTCCCACATTTTGATCTTGATTTTGATATGGCAATCAATAAAGACCAGACGAGTTATCACCTGCATCATTACACATCACCTTCGTTTGAGTATCCTGCAGTGGAGATCTGTCCAAGATTGCTTCGACCCTTGAAAGGTTTCTCGACTTGTCGTGGAGGCCCCCAAAGCTCTGTCAAGAGTACACGACTACATATTATTATTATAAATGCCATTACTGGGTTGGATTTCATCTCAAATCCCTCCAGTGCTTGTTGTACAGCTCCGTGACGCGTTCAATAACTTCTCGGAACAAGAAATTCGAAGAAGTCCAAGAAACAAGAAATCTTTGAAACAAGAAGACCCGTTGTTGTTGAGATGAGCTGTCAAGCCAGCTGTCTTATCTGCGTGTACCCGGTGAAGAGACTCATGGTGCATTGTCATCCAAATACCTGCATCGATTGATTGTGCGTCAGTCTTCGTGAGGTTTGCTTTGAACAGTCATATCGCAACACACAGTTGTCGTGAAAGCAGTACGAACTAGAACGGCACTCAGTAGAGCATACCTACGCCTCGTTGGCCATATCATTATCACTCAATGGTGAAGAATCACTTAAAATTAAATAATTCTCATATCCGAATCTATATTCAGATCTTCACCAAAATCGAATCTCTTTGTCCTTGTCTGACACCCAACCGGTCCACCAAGTTTCGTCCGAATCCGTCCACAACTTTTTGAGATATCCTGCTATATATCGTTTTGGCCCTATCCCCCAATGGTGAAGAATCACTTAAATAATTGTAGTAGCCGGAACCGAATCTGGATCTTCACCAAAATCTAATAATTTCGTCCTTGTGACAGACGCTACATCTCTGCCCAATTTCGTCCGAATCCGTCCACAACCTTTTGAGATATTTTGTTCACAAATAAGCAAACAGACAGACAAACAGACAGACAGGGGTGAAAACATAACCTCCATCCACCTTTGGATAAGGGGAGGTAAACATGTCTCGTTTTTTCAAGCAAATTTGGAAGCCAATTGTGACGTGTTCTGTCGTCATTGTTATTCATTTAAATCCTCGATGTACACATTTGCAAGAATTGGATTCTACCTTCACAAGGGCATGGTCGAGACGTGGAGGTTGTAGTTGTAACTCTCCGCTGCCTGCTGCCACCGCATTGCCCAGATGCGACATATGACTGATTGCCATGGAGACGGAGGCAGCATGGGGCAGAGTGACGGGTAGCAGCGGATGTGACATCATCATAAGAGGCAGGGCTCCACCAATGTGCTCAAGCCCTGAGTGGGAGATAGGCCATGCATTAAACAAAAGGTGGTGAGGATAACCTGTGGAAGCACTAATAGTTACACATTCCAGTGTTTGGTGTTTTCATTACTCTGCGCTCACGAAGCGAAAAGCGGGGTTAAGGATTCGGTGCGTAAGTGTGCCGTACTTGTCTGCATTTTAAAAACTCATTTTCTCGGCAACCGTTGGTCCGATTGACATGAAATTTTCACCATAGGAGCGCCTCCTACTGTAGGATATTTTAATGATAATCATGACGTCATAGGTCATGTGGTACAGGCGCCATCTTGGAAAAACCGAAAAATGTTGCACCTCTATATCTCCAAAACCGCCATATGGAAAAAATTGAAACGTGGCTCATTATAAATAACTCCATATGGGGAATAGGCGTTGTTAACGATGACGTCATTGGTGCCATAATTATGACGTCATAATTCGACAGGGACAACGCTTAGTCTGATTAGTTTGAAATGTATTGAGCGTGATCTATGCAACAATTATATCAGAGAATATAAATTTATGATGTCATTGCTTACGTCGTCTGGCAGGCATATTGGATCAAAGCCAAAAAAAAATGTTCAAAAACAGGAAAGTTGACTCACAACAAATTGACTGTGCAGGGTAAGTATTCTATGAATACCATGCAGTTGTAATCAAGTAATGCCATTGCTAATCAAAACTCTACATCTGAGCTGATATCTCTATCCAGTACTCTACATCTGAGCTGATATCTCCATCCAGTACTCTACATCTGAGCTAATATCTCCATCCAGTACTCGACATCTGAGCTGATCTCTCTATCCAGTACTCTACATCTGAGCCGATATCTCTATCCAGTACTCTACATCTGAGCTAATCTCTCTATCCAGTACTCCACATCTGAGCTAATCTCTCTATCCAGTACTCTACATCTGAGCTGATATCTCTATCCAGTACTCTACATCTGAGCTGATATCTCTATCCAGTACTCTACATCTGAGCTGATATCTCTATCCAGTACTCTACATCTGAGCTAATCTCTCTATCCAGTACTCTACATCTGAGCCGATATCTCTATCCAGTACTCTACATCTGAGCTAATCTCTCTATCCAGTACTCTACATCTGAGCTGATATCTCTATCCAGTACTCTACATCTGAGCTAATCTCTCTATCCAGTACTCCACATCTGAGCTGATATCTCCATCCAGTACTCTACATCTGAGCTGATATCTCTATCCAGTACTCTACATCTGAGCTGATATCTCTATCCAGTACTCTACATCTGAGCTGATATCTCTATCCAGTACTCTACATCTGAGCTAATCTCTCTATCCAGTACTCTACATCTGAGCTGATATCTCTATCCAGTACTCTATATCTGAGCTGATATCTCTATCCAGTACTCTACATCTGAGCTGATATCTCTATCCAGTACTCTACATCTGAGCTGATATCTCCATCCAGTACTCGACATCTGAGCTGATCTCTCTATCCAGTACTCTACATCTGAGCCGATATCTCTATCCAGTACTCTACATCTGAGCCGATATCTCTATCCAGTACTCTACATCTGAGCTGATATCTCTATCCAGTACTCTACATCTGAGCTGATATCTCTATCCAGTACTCTACATCTGAGCTGATATCTCTATCCAGTACTCTACATCTGAGCTGATATCTCCATCCAGTACTCGACATCTGAGCTGATCTCTCTATCCAGTACTCTACATCTGAGCCGATATCTCTATCCAGTACTCTACATCTGAGCTGATATCTCTATCCAGTACACTACATCTGAGCTGATATCTCTATCCAGTACTCTACATCTGAGCTGATCTCTCTATCCAGTACTCTACATCTGAGCCGATATCTCTATCCAGTACTCTACATCTGAGCTGATATCTCTATCCAGTACTCTACATCTGAGCTGATATCTCTATCCAGTACTCTACATCTGAGCTGATATCTCCATCCAGTACTCTACATCTGAGCTGATATCTCTATCCAGTACTCTACATCTGAGCTGATATATCTATCCAGTACTCTACATCTGAGCCGATATCTCGATCCAGTACTCTACATCTGAGCTGATCTCTCTATCCAGTACTCTACATCTGAGCCGATATCTCTATCCAGTACTCTACATCTGAGCTGATATCTCTATCCAGTACTCTACATCTGAGCTGATATCTCTATCCAGTACTCTACATCTGAGCTGATATCTCTATCCAGTACTCTACATCTGAGCCAATATCTCTATCCAGTACTCTACATCTGAGCCGATATCTCTATCCAGTACTCCACATATGAGCTGATATCTCTATCCAGCACTCTACATCTGAGCTGATATCTCTATCCAGTACTCTACATCTGAGCTGATATCTCTATCCAGTACTCTACATCTGAGCTGATATCTCTATCCAGTACTTTACATCTGAGCTAATCTCTCTATCCAGTACTCCACATCTGAGCTGATATCGCTATCCAGTACTCTACATTTGAGCTGATATCTCTATCCAGTACTCTACATCTGAGCTAATCTCTCTATCCAGTACTCTACATCTGAGCTGATATCTCTATCCAGTACTCTACATCTGAGCTGATATCTCTATCCAGTACTCCTCATCTGAGCTGATATCGCTATCCAGTACTCTACATCTGAGCTGATATCTCTATCCAGTACTCATCTGAGCTGATATCGCTATCCAGTACTCTACATCTGAGCTAATCTCTCTATCCAGTACTCCTCATCTGAGCTGATATCGCTATCCAGTACTCTACATCTGAGCTGATATCTCTATCCAGTACTCTACATCTGAGCTAATCTCTCTATCCAGTACTCTACATCTGAGCTGATATCTCTATCCAGTACTCTACATCTGAGCTGATATCTCTATCCAGTACTCTACATCTGAGCTGATATCTCTATCCAGTACTCTACATATGAGCTGATATCTCTATCCAGTACTCCTCATCTGAGCTGATATCGCTATCCAGTACTCTACATCTGAGCTGATATCTCTATCCAGTACTCCTCATCTGAGCTGATATCGCTATCCAGTACTCTACATCTGAGCTAATCTCTCTATCCAGTACTCATCTGAGCTGATATCGCTATCCAGTACTCTACATCTGAGCTGATATCTCAATCCAGTACTCTACATCTGAGCTAATCTCTCTATCCAGTACTCTACATCTGAGCTGATATCTCTATCCAGTACTCTACATCTGAGCTGATATCTCTATCCAGTACTCTACATCTGAGCCGATCTCTCTATCCAGTACTCTACATCTGAGCTAATCTCTCTATCCAGTACTCTACATCTGAGCTGATATCTCTATCCAGTACTCTACATCTGAGCTGATATCTCTATCCAGTACTCCTCATCTGAGCTGATATCGCTATCCAGTACTCTACATCTGAGCTGATATCTCTATCCAGTACTCATCTGAGCTGATATCGCTATCCAGTACTCTACATCTGAGCTAATCTCTCTATCCAGTACTCCTCATCTGAGCTGATATCGCTATCCAGTACTCTACATCTGAGCTGATATCTCTATCCAGTACTCTACATCTGAGCTAATCTCTCTATCCAGTACTCTACATCTGAGCTGATATCTCTATCCAGTACTCTACATCTGAGCTGATATCTCTATCCAGTACTCTACATCTGAGCTGATATCTCTATCCAGTACTCTACATATGAGCTGATATCTCTATCCAGTACTCCTCATCTGAGCTGATATCGCTATCCAGTACTCTACATCTGAGCTGATATCTCTATCCAGTACTCCTCATCTGAGCTGATATCGCTATCCAGTACTCTACATCTGAGCTAATCTCTCTATCCAGTCCTCCTCATCTGAGCTGATATCGCTATCCAGTACTCTACATCTGAGCTGATATCTCTATCCAGTACTCTACATCTGAGCTAATCTCTCTATCCAGTACTCTACATCTGAGCTGATATCTCTATCCAGTACTCTACATCTGAGCTGATATCTCTATCCAGTACTCTACATCTGAGCCGATCTCTCTATCCAGTACTCTACATCTGAGCTAATCTCTCTATCCAGTACTCTACATCTGAGCTAATCTCTCTATCCAGTACTCTACATCTGAACTGATATCTCTATCCAGTACTCCACATCTGAGCTGATATCTCTATCCAGTACTCTACATCTGAGCCGATATCTCTATCCAGTACTCTACATCTGAGCCGATATCTCTATCCAATACTCCACATATGAGCTGATATCTTCATCCAGTACTCTCCATATGAGCTGATATCTCTATCCAGTACTCCACATCTGAGCTGATCTCTCTATCCAGTACTCTACATCTGAGCTGATATCTCTATCCAGTACTCTACATCTGAGCTGATCTCTCGATCCAGTACTCCACATCTGAGCTGATATCTCTATCCAGTACTCTACATCTGAGCTCATCTCTCTATCCAGTATTCTACATCTGAGCTGATCTCTCTATCCAGTACTCTACATCTGAGCTGATATCTCTATCCAGTACTCTTCATCTGAGCTAATCTCTCTATCCAGTACTCCACATCTGAGCTAATCTCTCTATCCAGTACTCCACATCTGAGCTGATATCTCTATCCAGTACTCTACATCTGAGCTCATCTCTCTATCCAGTATTCTACATCTGAGCTGATCTCTCTATCCAGTACTCTACATCTGAGCTGATATCTCTATCCAGTACTCTTCATCAACCCTATTGAACCAGGTACGTGGTCGAATAAAAATAAAATCCGTCATGAACATGATGTTCTCTTATCGTATACACAGTAAATAAACGCCCTTTTTAACCATTGACTGGTATTAATGTTCCGTACTTCCGTGTGTAGTAGAAACCTGAAATTTAGTGTGCCGACGGACATCGAAGCCCGTAAACCTGGAAACATCTCAGAACCATCAGAAAGCGTCGGTAAATGAAAATTTACGTTAAAAAAACTGTAAACGCCTTCAAAAAAATGCTCAGTGCCTTCTGCGTGTTGTAGAATGCTCAAATTTAGTGTTCCATCTGTGCCGCTGATGCGGTGCCCCAATTACCAGTAAGATGGTACGCAATTTGCCGACCTCGGAAGGATGACAGACTGAGTCACCCCCCTGGCTTTAATTCAACGATCGACTGGGATTCCAACTCAGGATCCTGGATCCCAAGCCAGCACCAGGCTTAGCAGGTCGGTGATGCTTACCTATAATCATAAAACTTATATTTATTATGTACCTAAGTACAAGCACGGCTTGTTATTGCTTACAATGTGCAAGCATACCCACTAGCAAAAGTTATAAAATCAAAATGGATTCTTTTCAAAAACACCACGTGACTCACGGCTCCCAAACGTGAAATGGCTCAACTGATGCAGCAATACATTGATAAACTCGTTCAAAAGTCACTTAAACGGCAGAGGATATTTAAACCCTAATTATTTCTTAACGACTATTGGGAATAGCTGCGAGTTGGGTCGTTACAGGTTCATGGCAGCCCTTATAAAAATGTCTCACGTTGTGCCTCAAAATGTCTCACCATGGACTTGTAATTTCTGAACACTGTGATAAGTCAAGGTCACCAATGTTAATATCATCATATCATATGTGCAGAATCAGATGAATTACAAAATATCCGATATTTGCAGTATTTTCTGAAATTTGTTCTGTAGTAAAACCTACTAAATGTATTTTGTTTAGGAATATAATAAGCAATAGGCCAAGGGAGAACTGGCCTGAGATATAGATCCCTGTAATGTAGAAATGCACCTGAAGAGAAATGAACACCTGAAGTGACTGAAGGAGAAATTGTGTCAGATCAGTCTTTTGGGACGACCACTGGTAACAGGTAACCCAGTGCTACCTGCCGCATGGTCGGGTTGTCAGCGACTAAACTGACACCCCTCACTGGCTTTGCTAGTGGAGAGGGTTCCAGTGACACCCTGTCAGGACCAAAAACAACACCTGGTAAAGGGCAGATGACCTCCCGTAAGGAGCCAACGGCTATCCAGTAGGGAGATGGTGTCTCCTAAAAAACACCCATCCGGCTTGGACCGGTTCCAGTCATACCAAGGACTTTAAAATGGTGCGTGCTGCTTCCTTGCTTGATGTTTAGCATTTCGTAGGATACAGCACGGACAAACGCCATCAGTTTGCATCCATGGGGAGGAGGAAATTCCTCATGAGGAAATTCCCTGCTGATTGCGATGAGAAAAGCGGCGCCATCGTTATGACGTCGCTGGTACCCAAAGTATCCTGGGAAGTGACCTCAGTGATGGCACTTCCCCCAAGCTCAGTGGCTGTGAAGTGTGTGTGTGTGTGTATGTGTGTGTGTGTGTGTGTGTGTGTGTGTGTGTGTGTGTGTGTGTGTGTGTGTGTGCTTGTGTGTGTGTGTTTGTGTGTGTGTGTGTGTGTGTGTGTGTGTGTGTGTGTGTGTGTGTAAGCTGCATTGCGAGCCTTAGGCCACATATTAAAAAAATTGAAAGAAGTCCTATCATGAGGATTGGAGTTGAAGTGAAGGCCTATTAGAATAACTGGACAGGAAATTGAGGCCTAATAGTGACGGGAGGAGAAGTGAAGGTCTATCATCGTGACGGGAGGAGACATAAAGGACTATCATAGGGATTGGAGAAGTGAAGGCCTATTAGAATAACTGGAGAAGAATTAAGGCCTAATAGTGATGGGGGATAAGTGAAGGTCTATCATAGTGACGGTAGGGAAAATGATGGACTATCATAAGGATTGGAGGAGAAATAAAGGACTATCAAAGGGATTGGAGGCGAAGTGAAGGCCTATTAGAAAAACTGGAGGAGAAATTAAGGCCTAATAGTGATGGGGGATAAGTGAAGGTCGACCAGAGTGACTGGAGGAATGAAGGCCTAATTGACTGACCTGAAGAGGAATGATAGGCTCGCAGAATGACGTTAACCAGTGGGGAGACTTACCATTGGTGAAAAGCGGACTTTGCTGAAGTTGGCTCAGTGGATGGCTCAGGGAAGCCACATGTGAGACGGGAAGGACCTGGGAAGCCAAGTTCGGTGAAGACAATGGAGTTTTGGGCGAGAGGTGTTTCTCTCTATCCCAAACTGTCTCACCTGTTGAGACAAGGACAGATGACATTGAAAGTAGGTAAGTTTGACATCTTTCCTGCATGTTGGTTCCACCTCTGTCAGGAAAGATGTCCATACAAAGGCGTAAAGGCAAAACACAAGAACACCTGCAAAGGGCACGTTGATTGAAAAAGCAGAGGGAGGTAAGGCCTTTCTTGCTGCTGAAAAAGTCAAAAAAAAAAGAACAAAGAAAGTAGATTTTGAGAAAGGTTATATTGGGATGGCATGTCGTGGAGAGAATATTTGTTTGTTTGATTTCAAACCTGTCTAATCCCAAATATCATTCTTTGTGCCGAGTTGTGACCTCACGTGCCAGTCGGATGGCTTGGCGCGATACAAAAGGGCGATCTGAGCTGGACTGTGCTACATATTTTGGGAAAGAACCCCAACATTTCCAATGTTTTCCTCAAGATTTCAAACATCCGGAAGTCGTTTTAATTCCCTATTTGCCTTATGTTGCGAAGAGAACCTTCGAGATGCCAGGAGGATACAAAGAGGGATTGCCTGACAGGGTGACAATGAGTGAGAACAAAACAAAAAGGGACTCAAATGAGGGAGGGCCGGTAAGGGTGGACGGGGAGAGGGGGAATTGGGGTATGTCGGGGGGATGGAGGGGGGCATACACCAGAGAGGCAAAGAGTTTGGCACCAAAAGAAAAGAAAGATGTGTCGAGCGACAATGAGACAAGAGACAAAGCATCGCAGATGGCCTGCTGATTGGTTGATTGATTGCAATAAATCAAAATGTAGGGCCTCACACACTATATCTCGGCAGCCATATCAGATATTGATGCAGCCTTTCAGCGCATGAGCATGCAAACAATGGCGCAAAATCCATCGGCCGTGTCTGCAGCCTGACCACACACTAACAAATCATGTGTGGCGTTGGATCGAACTGCGATTCGAACCGCTAACAAAAGGGCCAAGACCGGGCGAAGGGCACAGAGAAAGCCTGGGACACTGGGACAGTGAGCTCTAATCCAGTATATTGCTGCTCGTCCTGTTCCCCTCGTGCCTCCCTTTTCTCTACCCCATTCATCCTCCCCCCGACCCATACATCCTTCTTTCAACCTTCTCTCCCAGCTGATCCCTTCCCATAAAATCAATGCTTTTTTTTCTCGTACCCTTTTGTCGCTTCAAGCGAGTGTCGCGCTATCCATGTGGCCCCTCGCTTCGTACCTAAACCGCATCTCTCCGGCCAGTTTGAATGGCTGAACGACGTGTTGCCACGTGCGTTCGTCGTTTTGTCGCTCAAACGTTCCTCAACAGAAAGGTTGGGTTGGCTTTGCATACGGGTACGATGGTTATACATCAGCTTCTTCGATTGCGGCCTACGCTCAGCTCTGTGAAAGGCTGCCCATCTGTGCTGTCACTATGCTAATTTGCACCAAACAAAAGTCAAGCTAAATTCCACTAAAAGTCAATTGGATCATACTGTACGAAAAGTTTGTGAGTCGAGATTCTTCCTAACTGGCCCACATGATTAATTTTCATCTTTAACGCGCTCACACTCATTGCCTCGAGACGGCAGGAGGATGACATCCCAGCTCGCCCCACTCAAGCCAACACTACAGGACTTGATAGTTCTCACCCTGTCACACTCTGCAGTTTCATGACAGCCTCGTGATTAATTTCAGGGTCGAGAATAACGAAAAGCGACGAAAAGCAATACCCCGGAACGTAAATAAATAAATAAACAAAGCCCTTGCCCGGCAGGAACAGCTGGAAGGTCCTTTCAGGGATGACAAGAGGCAATCGCTTGGGAACGAATCATGGACCAACATCCCAAAGCACAATACCACTGGGAGTCTAACGGACCCATCTCTCGATCATTCCATTTGATCATTCTGTTCCATTCACCTTTGTTTGGGTGAATATGTCCATCACTCGATGGAAGTTGCAGGCAAGAATGGCTTATGCACCCATTTTATATCCATTTGACTTCTTATCGGGATTTAGCATTTCGTTCGGTACTATCGATAATAATTAATCATAACAATCAATGCCCGAATCATTCTTATCCTAAACCCGTGGCTTTTCATTGGCCAAGAGTCCTATTGTCAAAACCTTAAAACCCAATCCCATATCAAATTGCTCACCACCTCCATCCTTTCCAAGCTCACCGGTTCCGTGTTCCGTTCCATCGACGTCCCTATGTCCAGAACCCGTTCCCTGGATCCCGTTCAACGCTTCTAGCTTCAACTTCTTTAATTTAAGGGCTTCGGGGAAAACAGACGCGGTCGAAACGGCTCCCAGAGCAGAGCCTGCCAAAGAAACGCACTCATTTGTCCGTGACTCGGTCTCTTCAATATCAGGAGAAATCACAGTACAAGTTCTTTTAACCCCAAAGCATATTGACCTTTGCAATAATATGACACATTACTATTGTTTAATTTCTACCTTAACACCCTAACCCTAACCCTAACCCTAACCCTAACCCTAACCCTAACAAGCATCACGCTCACTGTGTACTTGGGTATCCGCGGTCAAATTTGGAGAGAAATTTCGAGGAGATTCAAGCACATGAAACATGATTATCTCCCGGAAATTGTTCCGCAAAACCTCATCGGTTAAGCCATGTATTTCATGCCTCTAATAACACCCGTGTACATCATGTATATGCTTGGTAGTTTGGGTGAACTTATTTACTATTTATTGCTAAAAACCAGTGCGGCAAGACTAGCAGCCACATTGGACGCCAAGCGAGAAATGGATAACTTCTGCGCTATCCTTTTATTCTTCAGGAAACGTTCAGCATCATGTTTGAGTTCATAGTCCTACAGGTTTGTACCATTATTGCGTTTTCCTCATTAAAGAATGATGGCACCTTGCAATTAGTCATTCATGGCTTTCAGATGTTACAACAGAGGTTTAGGCCTCGTTATACTAAAATTACATGTTGCGTGACAAGCTGACTCCTTCATGGCATAATATCATATTTCATCGTCTCTGTACCCAAAAGATAACCTAATCCTAAAAGGAAACACATGCTGCTAATATGATGAGCACTTTGGGTAGAAATGAATACATTGTAAATACAATAAGACCCACATCATTGACTAAGGAATGCGTTTCACCAAAAATTCCTCGAAAGACTAAAATGTTGTCAATGTTGATACTTCATCACCTGTATTATACGGCCACTCTTTTCCTGAGCAGGTCAGTTCCCTGTGTAGATTTCTTTATTGTAGATTATAGTTCGGCTATGGAGCTGGCAGGATGGCCTAAAGGTACGCGCACTAACCTCTAAGCTGTCGAGCCTGAGTTTGGATCCAGACCCAGCTATAAACTGCCAACAGGTATTGTGTGTTCCTTCCCTTGGATGTTAGACGATCTATTGCTGGCACCATGGTCAAATAACAAATTCCTGCCCTAACTACTGCTGGGAAGGAAATGGCAAACCACCCATCATAACCCTTGCTCAGGAACCTGCTTCGGCAGCACCGATGCTCTGTGAAGAGTATGGTACATCAGATAGAAAGTTCAACTATAGTCGTGAATTTATTACAATAACGTTGCTGAAAATTACCTGTAAGGCCTGAATTGTTGCGTCCATTTGTAGCAATGCTGCCAATCCCCTTATTGTTCGCCATTGTTATCATTGGCTGTGGAACCTCATCGGATTACGGGGTGGATTAGTAGTGCCTTAAGGGGGGGCTTAGTGAGCTTCCTCAAAAGAGAAGAGTTAATGGAGAAAGAGAATAACTTCCTGTAGGTGACCCGTAGGGAAGATATTTAACTCAAGCAAAGGACATCTTTCATCCGCTAACCCAGGGCCGCTCCAGGGTTTTACATCCAGATGTGGACTGACACTCAAGGTACTTCCAAGGTACCGGCTTGAAATTTCACCTAATCCCAGGCACACCTTTTGTGAATGATACCATGGGGTTGCGAATACCAACCAATCCCATTAACAGGGAGGTTTGGTTCCAAAGAAGAAATGGACGTGAAGCATTCGAAGAGAGAGTTGGTGGGATGTGCTCGACTTCAGAGGAACAGCTGAGTTTTCATCCATCATTCTTGGATCAATCCTCTTTTTGATGTACAGGACAACAATGGTATCTTCACAGGAAAACCCATGGCATATCATTTTGTAAGCAGCTTCAATCTGTGCAGGATAGTTCTGCACCCCTCGCCCTCCACCTGCTGTTGTGCCATCCCTCTCTGCAGATCTGGAAAAAAGGAAGTCATCCACCTGGGACATGCATTTTCACACAAGAGAGGTCCCACGTTCTCACTTTTCATCTCCATTAGAACCAGGAAGCAAATACACAATTCATTTCTGTGGCCAGTTTCGGGGAGAGGTAGTTTCAGGATCTCCTGGGCCTCCATATCAGCTATAGCCAATATTGGACATGTTATATCTCCAAGGTGGTCAGCCATCCCCTTGAGATTTCTCTGCAGGGCCAAGTCCTTCCTCTTCCATCCTCAGGTTATAATAATTTACAAAGCCTTCCTTAATCTGGAGTGCCAGTGCCGGCTCATCCTGTTGCCTCCCATCTTGCACCCTTTGAAGCAATGGAATCTATGACCCTCAGTTTAATTGGAATCTCAGGTCAGAAAGATGAGTCTCAATGTCTGCTTCTTGCTCACAAAGTCACAGTAGGCAGGTTGGTGGCCCTGCAGGTTCTACCAGGCGGAGGTGGTTTGTAATCCTCTATTCTGATATTGTGCCTCCTGCACTCTCACCTCGCCACAACCCTTCCAGATCACACCTTTTCTCACAGAAATCCTTTCCTTCTTTCTCTCCATAAATCTACGCTCACATCCATTCGTTCATATCCTTCATACCACTCTTTCCTCGTCTGCAGAACTATCTTTCTGAGCCAATTGTTGCGAACTCTTCCCTACAGGATTTCAATCAAGTCTGTTGCCAACCACCACCTCATGGTCTCTCCCATTTCCGCCACTGAGCTTCACCACACCTGCTAAGACCCCATTGTCACCCTTTCCCGACAATATCCTCTCATTATTCTGTGGTACATCCATTTGTTATCCTCCCACTGTTTTACCTTTGCCCCCATTTTATAATTGTTCGTTGACCCCTGTGTTGTTCTGCTATATTCCATGAGCCTCTCTCTAGAATTGTATCAAATAAATAAATAAAAGGCAGACAAACAAAAGGATTCCTCAGATAGATACTCTATGATGTTTCATGAAAAATTCCTTAACACTCAGTTAATGTAGAAGTCGTGGCGTTTTTCTTCGCAAAAAACCTACAAACCACCTCCGCCTTTTGACCTGACGTGACCGGATATCAGTTCTGATCATCTGGTATCCTCATTACCCTCCCCACAGTAATTGCATCGGACATCTTGTATCCTACTTCCAGTTGTGCACACAAATGCTGTAAAGTGAAGGATGTAAACGTGCACAAAATTTTCCTTGGGATTAAGAAATCGTCTTTTTTTTTTTTTACAGAGATACACACCTGTGGGCGAGAGGACGGCAGGTGATAGCAGGCCGCTGACGGCGTGCGGTATAAGACCCTCGGGAGAGAGAAGGCCGTGCGAGCGCTTGGGTGGTCGTCCGGGACGTGAGCTGAACCAAGGGAGTGCACACAGCACAGAGTGGGACAGAGAGGCAACACGGTAAGACCATAAAGAGTGAGGGAAACTTTATTGTTATTCATGGAAATTTTTACCAATCCAGGTGACCTTTGGGGCAGTGGCCCATGGTAATGCCCTGTGGAGAACTCCATCAGTTTTGCATTAACACTGTCATGGGTAAGAGATGAATAGAGATCTTTACTGGGAAGTACCATAGACCACAACCCAAACGGGACAGTGCACAAGTGACGTGGATTTTCGGAAGTTTACAAACACCTGTGTGGAATCGCTCTCTGTCATCAGCAATAGAAAGTGAAGGCAATGAGCTTCACCTCCATCTTCACTTCACCATCCAACTTCACGAGGGGTTTGAGGTGAGGTGGGATTATGGGGGACACACAACGAGATAAATCTTTCACACTCATATTATCACGTCCGTCGAGAGAATGAACCAATCGTGTGTAACGAAGAACTCAAGAAAGGAAACCTTCGTCAAAATAAATTGATCAATCCAGGAAAGGATCTTCACAGGATATGACAACAAACCACCACCCAAACTGGATAGGACAACAAACCACCACCCAAACTGGATAGGACAACAAACCACTACCCAAACTGAATATGACCACAAACCACCACCCAAACCAGTTATGACCACAAACCACCACCCAAACTGGATAGCACAACAAACCACCACCCAAACTCGAAATGACCACAAACCACCACCCAAACTGGATAGGACAACAAACCACCATCCAAACTGGATAGGACAACATACCACCACCCAAACTGGATAGGACCACAAACCACCACCCAAACTGGATAGGACCACAAACCACCACCCAAACTGGATAGGACAACAAACCACCCCCCAAACTGGAAATGACCACAAACCACCATCCAAACTGGATAGGACAACAAACCACCACCCAAACTGAATATGACCACAAACCACCACCCAAACCAGTTATGACCACAAACCACCACCCAAACTGGATAGCACAACAAACCACTACCCAAACTCAAAATGACCACAAACCACCACCCAAACTGGATAAGACCACAAACCACCACCCAAACTGGATAGGACAACAAACCACCATCCAAACTGGATAGGACAACAAACCACCACCCAAACTGGATAAGACCACAAACCACCACCCAAACAGAATATGACCACAAACCACCACCCAAACTGGATAAGACCACAAACCACCACCCAAACTGGATAGGACAACAAACCACCATCCAAACTGGATAAGACCACAAACCACCACCCAAACTGAATATGACGACAAACCACCACCCAAACTGAATATGACCACAAACCACCACCCAAACTGAATATGACCACAAACCACCACCCAAGCTGGATAAGACCACAAACCACCACCCAAGCTGGATAAGACAACAAACCACCACCCAAACCGGATAAGACCATAAACCACCACCCAAACCGGATAGGACCACAAACCACCACCCATTTTGTTATCTGCACAGGCAGCACACCCGCTGTATATACACCGTCTTGTTTCTTTTCGGCGATCCTGAACGGTGACCCTGGACCTTTGGAATACATCTTTGCATCTCAGTTAGCACGTTTGCTCTGGCTGTGACGTAGTTTCATGCAGGACGTTTGTCCATTTATGTTAAATGTATTTGCAGTTTCAAGATGATTAAACAAGCTGAAAGTTCCCCAAAAAATTGTATTCATATTCATACATTTCTAGCACCAAAATGCGCCATTTTAACCTGGAAATTCAAACATGTAAAACAA
The DNA here is from genome assembly GCF_964187855.1 of Myxine glutinosa. Classification (NCBI taxonomy): domain Eukaryota; kingdom Metazoa; phylum Chordata; class Myxini; order Myxiniformes; family Myxinidae; genus Myxine; species Myxine glutinosa. The sequence goes on from NC_136272.1 coordinate 112,492,501, forward strand.
CTCATCAAGCCACTTCAAAAGACAAAGGTGAAGCAACAACAAAATTTTCTCCAGATTTCTCCGAATGCTTCCATGTCCTCGCCCTTAAGCGCGCCTCGCTCGACGCATGTGAGAGGGGACTTCAAAGGAGCTGCTGGACCTGGAGGTCTGAGTTTGATTTAAAACGAGGCCTTCATGGCACGTGAATCCCATTCCATGCACCACTCGACTGAGCAATGAAATACGACAAAGCACTTTCTCGTGCCACCTGGGAACAATCTTGAGAGCTTGCTCTTTTAGGGGCTTAACTGGCACCGTGGACAAAGGTACAGGTTACGGACGCTGAGTGAAACCTACAAAATCAACAGGAAAAGCCAATTTAATGGACAGCAAGTGCTCTAATTCAACGCCCTGCTGATTGCCAAATGCGCTAAAGCAGATGAATTGGGCAAACAAAGGAGAAAGGCAAAACTTCCCAACGCTATAATCCTGCAGATTAGCTCTCTATCGGCACATGGAAAAACGTGGACAAACATTGTGTACAGAGGACTCTGTGCAACAACTGCGATTAAAAATAAAACTTGAGGTATGGAGGAGGATGCAGGTGGGTGTGAATGATTGGAGGAAAGTGGAGGATTTGATGGTGGACAGGAAGATATTGAGGAAGTTTAATGGGAAAATCCTCAGGTTGGGTGTAATTCCAGCATACCTATAAGGTCTTGAAAAGGTGGAACTGACATAGGAGCAACAACAGAGGTTGCAGTTCTGCAGGAACTGGGTCAGGAAGGTGGTAGGAATGAAGAGAGTGGATAGGAGGAGGATGACGGACAGAGGGAGGAGATCAGTGTGCAGATGACCTTTACGGAAAGATTGGTATGGAGGTGGTAGAAGTGGGTCGGAAACATGGTATGGATGGAGGGAGATAGACTTGTGAAGAGAGCAAATGTGTTGAAAGAGTTAGGCGGGAGTAAAAGGGGTAGACTGCAGTTGAGGTGGGAGGATTGTGTGAAGAGAGATGTCAGAAAGGTGGAGGTGGATGGAGAGTGGAGAGAGATGGCTGGTTGATAGAGGGTGGTGGACAGAATAGAGCCGCAGCTCATTCCCAGGGATTTTGATGAAGCATGAAGGAGATTGATAAAATCCTCTCTGAAAATCCTGGGAATCGCTCACGAGGAGTTCTCATGGGAATCGCTCACGAGGAATCCTTATGGGAATCGCTCACGAGGAATCCTTATGGGAATCGCTCATGAGGAGTGCTCATGGGAATCGCTTACAAGGACCACTCCTGTGAATTGCTCACGTGAATCGCTCATGAAGAGTTTTCATGGGAATCTCTCGTAAGCACTTCTCATGGAAATCTTTCATGTGATTCGATCATGAGAAGTTCTCATGAGAATCGCTGACGAAGAGTTTTAATGGGAATAGCTCATAAGGAATTCTCATTTGAATCGTGCATAAGGAGTTCTCATGGGAATCGCTCATAAGGAGTTCTCATGGGAATCGCTCATAAGGATTTCTCATGGGAATCGCTCATAAGGAGTTCTCATGGAAATCGCTCATAAGGATTTCTCATGGGAATCGCTCATAAGGAGTTCTCATGGAAATCGCTCATCAGGAGTTCTCATGGGAATCACTCATGTGGAGTTCTCATGGGAATCGCTCATAAGGAGTTCTCATGGGAATCGCTCATAAGGAGTTCTCATGGGAATCGCTCATGAGGAGTTCTCATGGGAATCGCTCATAAGGAGTTCTCATGGGAATCGCTCATAAGGAGTTCTCATGGGAATCGCTCATGAGGAGTTCTCATGGGAATCGCTCATGAGGAGTTCTCATGGGAATCGCTCATGAGGAGTTCTCATGGGAATCGCTCATAAGGAGTTCTCATGGGAATCGCTCATGAAGAGTTCTCATATGAATTGCTCATGAGGAGTTCTCATGGGAATAGCTCATAAGGAGTTCTCATAGGAATAGCTCATAAGGAATTCTCATGTGAATCACTCACGTGGAGTTCTCATGGGAATAGCTCATCAGGAGTTCTCATAGGAATAGCTCATAAGGAATTCTCATGTGAATCACTCATGTGGAGTTCTCATGGGAATAGCTCATCAGGAGTTCTCATGGGAATAGCGCATAAGGAATTCTCATGTGAATCGCTCATGAAGAGTTCTCATATGAATCGCTCATGAGGAGTTCTCATGGGAATAGCTCACAAGGAATTCTCATGTGAATCGCTCATGAGGAGTTCTCATGGGAATCGCTCATGAGGACTTCTCATGGGAATCGCTCATGAGGAGTTCTTCATGGGAATCGCTCATGAGGAGTTCTCATGGGAATCGCTCAGGGAGATTTGTCATGCGAATAGCTCACGTGGATCTCTCGCGAGGAACACTCATGTGTATTGGTGTGGCTACCGGTGGTAACAACAACAACAACAACAACAACAACAACAACACAATATTTGGTGTGGCTACCGGTGGTAGTGACCTTATCTATCTATAATTCCAGTAATCTCTGTCTGTCTGTCTGTACGTTTGTTTGTTTGTCTGTGACCGCTGTTTCTCGACAACCACGGGTCCGATATACTTTTAACTTGCCAGGTATATTGCTGGGGACCCGAGGATGTGCCTTTTCAAGGTTTCATATTAATCGGACAATTACTTACCGAGCTATGTCCAAAAAACGATTCAACCAATCAGAGAGCAGCGAACGATCGCGTGTGCCGAACGTGGCGGGCACACTCTGCCTCGGATGGCACATTTGAGAGCGTATTCATTTATTTCACGTTTGCAAACTATGTTGGCGTTAAACTATGTTTTACAACTAATAAAAACGAATTTGCGATTCATTCGCTTTCCTGCGCGTTTGTGCACGCGATGGCGATTTCTTTACCAAACTCCGGAAGCCGTTCGCTTTGGACCAAACCGTTGCATGTAAATAGAGGGGGGGGATTGTCACCACTCGCAAGCCGTTCGCTTTGGACCAAACCATTTCATGTAAATAGAGGGGGGGGATATAATTTTAGATATAGATATAGTACGGGCATGCCCTAGTCTATCTATAATTCCAGTAATCTCTGTCTGTACGTTTGTACGTTTGTCTGTCTGTGACCGCTGTTTCTCGACAACCACGGGTCCGATATACTTTTAACTTGCCAGGTATATTGCTGGGGACCCGAGGATGTGCCTTTTCAAGGTTTCATATTAATCGGACAATTACTTACCGAGCTATGTCCAAAAAACGATTCAACCAATCAGAGAGCAGCGAACGATCGCGTGTGCCGGCGTTGCGAATGGACCAAACCATTCCATGTAAATAGAGGGGGGGGTTCTGTGGTCGTTGCGAATGGACGAAACCATTTCATGTAAATAGAGGGGGGGGGGATTGTCACTGTACTCGCAAGCCGTTCGCCGTTCGCTTTGGCGTTGCGAATGGACCAAACCATTTCATGTAAATAGAGGGGGGGGATATAATTTTAGATAGATATATAGTACGGGCATATATATAGTACGGGCATGCCCTAGTCTATCTATAATTCCAGTAATCTCTGTACGTCTGTACGTCTGTACGTTTGTCTGTGACCGCTGTTTCTCGACAACTACCGGTCCGATATACTTGAAACTTGCCAGGTATATTGCTGGGGACCCGAGGATGTGCCTTTTCAAGGTTTGAAATTAATCGGACAAGTACTTACCGAGCTATGGCGATTTAGCCGTTCGCCGTTCGCTTTGCCGTTGCGAATGGACCAAACCATTCATGTAAATAGAGGGGGGGGGGGGGTTCTGTGGTCGTTCGCTTTGGCTTTGCGAATGGACCAAACCATTCATGTAAATAGAGGGGGGGGTTCTGTGGTCGTTCGCTTTGGCTTTGCGAATGGACCAAACCATTCATGTAAATAGAGGGGGGGGGGGGGTTCTGTGGTCGTTGCGAATGGACCAAACCATTGTTTTTTTTTTGCAGTTTTTTTTTTTTTTGCAGTTTTTTTTTTTTTGCAAGGAACGGGCACCCACGTACGGGCACGTCCTAGCTTATATATAGTACGGGCATGCCCTAGTCTATCTATAATTCCAGTAATCTCTGTCTGTACGTTTGTCTGTGACCGCTGTTTCTCGACAACCACGGGTCCGATATACTTTTAACTTGCCAGGTATATTGCTGGGGACCCGAGGATGTGCCTTTTCAAGGTTTCATATTAATCGGACAATTACTTACCGAGCTATGTCCAAAAAACGATTCAACCAATCAGAGAGCAGCGAACGATCGCGTGTGCCGAACGTGGCGGACACACTCTGCCTCGGATGGCACATTTGACAGCGTATTCATTTATTTCACGTTGGAAAACTATGTTGCCGTTAAACTATGTTTTAATAAAGTTTTAAAACTAATAAAAACGAATTTGCGATTCATTCGCTTTCCTGCGCGTTTGTGCACGCGATGGCGATTGCTTTACCAAACTCTGGAAGCCGTTCGCTTTGGACCAAACCATTTCATGTAAATAGAGGGGGGGGATATAATTTTAGATATAGATATAGTACGGGCAATGCCCTAGTATTCACAAAGCAAATAGCTCAGCTAGCTGAAACCAGTTCATTTGTACCTGAACCACATTATTGATTTCATTAGTCGCTGTTTGAATCCATCCACTTCCACACGTGACCCCTGACAAGCTGCACAGTTTCTGTTTGACCCACATCGTTTAATTCGCCTCTTGGACATTTGTATCTCGTCTTGTTAAAAATAAAAAAAAACTTAAATACTCCCTCAGCGGTCGTTCCACCCCCTCCCCCCCATTGGGTCCTTGTTTACTTCCATTGCTATGAAAAGACTATGACCGAATGGCAGGTGTCTTGTTGGAACGGTGCGCGCAAAGCCCAGGTGTCCGTTTTGGTTCGACACCCCCTCTTCGGGTTTTCAGTGTTAACGACGAGGTGCTTCAATTCCATAAGGTGTTAACGAATCCCATAAGGTGCCCCGACTGCATAAACTGCTCATCTTCGGTGACTCGCAGGTATAAGGTGTTGTTGCATCTTCAGAAAGAACGTTTATATAAGCCATGAAATTCCATGTGCCCACTTAGGCTGGTTTTTAGCTCTGGATCCATAAGTGTCCGAGTTGGAGCCTTGTCAATATGTACTGGTTAAGGTATTTTAAAAAAAAACATTCCAACACATTACGCAGAACATTATTAGGTCATCTCTACCTATCTCGAAACTCGAAGAGATGAACTTATAAAATGGGTCGTGATGTCCGTCTGTCCGATAACGTTTTGCTATTTTTGCTGCTCCTCCCTCATCACGTGGCTGGTTGTTCTGAAACGTGACACATGAATACAAGACAGTAGCCCGCACATCGCCCGGGCTTTGATTTTTCGATTTCGGATCAGGGGGCCGGCCTCCTGTCGGGGTTGGGGGGGGGGTACCCCCCAAACTTTGTATCCCTACTCGTCCATTATTTACCAGCCGATTGCTTTGGAACACGACACATCCCTTCTACGTGATGGTCCGCAGGATCGCTCGGTCTTAGATATTTCGATTTCGGATCAAGGGGGATCCCAGGGAAAGAGGAGGACTCCCAGGAGGGCTCCCCTAAATCAGCAGAGGTCTGAACTACAACCTCAAGAGATGACCGTCAGCCCACTCGGGACTATTTATTTATGTACACAAGAGGCATTTCAAAAGCTGTTTTAAATCTGGAGAACTCAAAGGTAAATGACGGCGAACATCATCCAGACCGCATTCCTGCGCAAAGTGTTCGCTCCACATCGCGGCCCAAACTCCCTGTTCAATATTGCCTTTTTGAAAGCAAGAGGACATTGTACTTACAGCAAGCACTTTTGGCGTTGTTCCTGTGCTGGTTCCTGCCCGTTTTACACCTTGTTCATAGCTCTTCTTTTAAACGGCATGAGCAGTGAACAAACACAAGGGGACAAGAGCAAGAATTGCTTTGCAATACATGTCCCCTGCCTGTCGGTGCCAATGAATGTGTTTTAATTTTTTAACAATTTTTTAAAATTGGCAAAATGCCCTGAAACTCGAACTTCTTCTCTAACTTGTCATAATAAAGCCATGTACAAAGTTTCAGTTCAATATGTTAAAGGGTATGTGGGAAAAGTCTAGAAAACTGACCCATTTTATATCTACCATATTAATTTATTTATTCATTTATTTATTTATTTATTTATTTATTTATTTATTTTGTATACAGGATCGAGGCTCGTGAAAGAGCTAACATTTATCACACAAAAAAAATCAAACAGACACACAAAGTATATAATAAGGGGAGCGATAGACAAGATGGGGAGAGAAGGGTAAGCACACAAACACAACATTTGAGAGCAGGGACATCGGGAGATCTGTGGGAGGAAGAGGGCTTGGTGGGAGGGGGCGTGGGAAGGGGGTTGGGGGGTGGGAGAAGTATAAAACCCAAGGACACTGCAAGGACTTCCAGGAAAGAAGTTGGTATTTCAAAAAAGTGGATCTGGGGTGAAATTAGCGGGGGTAGAAAAGATCAAGGTTTTGGATGGGGGAAGATAATTAAGAGATGGTGGTGAACAGCTGTTTTAAAGACCTGGAGGGAGGAGTGGGATTGAAGAGAGTGTGGGAGTTTATTCCAGAGGTGGGAGAAAAGAGGAATGAAGGAGTGATTGATTTGATCTTGATCTTGATTGCTCAAGATTTATTTTGATTGATTTTGATCTTAATTTTGGCAGTTTAACCATAAGAGGGTTGCAGGCAGATCTTGTGCGACCTGTAGGAATATTTGGGGGACAGAGCCCAGAGAGAGCTGGGGGAGCAAGGCCGGAGAGAAGTCGGTAGAAGACAGAAAGACCACCAACCTGCCTGCGGTGAGTCAGTGAAATGCCCTCGGAGTTAACTTCATCGCGAGAGATTCCAAATATAAACAAAATGTCAGTTTGTGTATTTGTACAGATGTCTGTCCCCCTTAATAAGTGTAGGTTTTAAAGGACAATCTTTTAGTATGAATGTGTGTTGACTATGGTCGATTTTTGAGGATAAAACAAACTCGAAAATATTTTCCATAAAAGAGTAATTATGTCTCTTCTATTGGAATTGTAGACGGTGGCTTGCAAACCGAGCCTCAAGGCGGTGTACAGAAGAGTTTTTTTTTTTATAACAATAAATACAAGATACAGGGAGGTGAAATTCGCTGCACATGATGTGCAACATGCGCAGAGTAAACCAAGTGTTCATTTACATCCGTGTGATGTGTAATAAATAAAGAAGATATAAGCACACCTGACACTAGGCCGAGGCTTCAGACTTTGGCACGCTCACGAGGCTCTGCAGCGTTGAATAAACTGTTCCAACCCGTCATTTGGGCGGAGTTTTTACGAGTATGTAATATTTTCCTCATCCAAAAAGGGCATGACTGAAAAATTTGCGAAATGCCCCAAAACTCAAACTTCTGTAGGTTGTCATGATAAAAACATGTACCTATTCCAGTTGAACATGTTAAAGGGTATGGGGGAAAAGTCTGGAAAACTGACCCATGTATATGTGACGCATAACCCCGTGATTGACTTGGAAATTGTATTCCAACAATTCCAAAAATTCCAAAAAGGCATAACTCCGTGAAAAATTGGTGAAATGCCCTGAATCTCAAACTTGTTGTGTAACTTATCATAACTAGGAGGGCACTCAGTGGAGAGCATAGCTCTGCCAGGCTGAACAGTTTATGTTTTGTATCCCACTGATAGGCGGGATCTGGATTCGGACCTGAACCAAAATCTAATTGACTTGCTCTTGTCACCGAACCAACTCGTCCACCAAGTTTAGTCATAACTCGTCCACAACTTTTTAAAATATCATGTTATATCGCTTTTCGCCCGATCTCTCAATGGTGAAGAATCAGTTAAAAATTAAATAACTGTCATATCCGAATCCATATTCAGATCTTCACCAAAATCGAATCGATTCGTCTTTGTCACACACCCAATCGGTCCACCAAGATTCGTCCAAATCCGTCCATCACTTTTTGAGATATCGTGCTATGTATCGATTTTGGCCCTATCTCCCAATGGTGAAAAATCACTTTTAAAATTCTACTAGCTGGATCCGAATCCGGATCTTTACCAAAATCGAATCATTTCATTCTTGTCATATACACTACCTCTCTGCCAAATTTCTTCCGAATCCGTGCACAACTTTTTGAGATATCTTGTTCACAGACAAACAAACAGGAAGACGTCATGCAAAGCAGGATACTTTCAAAATCCACCCCTCCCCCCCAAAAAAGATGCCATTGATCCATCAAATTGTCCATTTCATCAAGATTAAAATTGACGATCTTGATCAAAACTCGGGTTAATAGGATGAAAAGTGATGATTGTTCAGATGAAAATTGATGATTTTGGAAGTTTGACCTAGAGTTGAACTTTGACCTTTTCACCTCAAAATAGTTGGTTCCCAATTCAGTGAGGCACAATGCAAATGCTGATCAATTACCAAGTCAATCGGATGAAAATTGATGATTTTGGAAGTTTGACCTTGAGTTGACCTTTGACCTTTTGACCTCAAAAAGTTGGTTTTCCAATTTAGTGACTTGTTATACAAATGCTGTTAAATTTTCAAGTCAATTGGATTTAAAATGGCGATTTTAGAAAATCGACCTCCAGATGACCATTGGCCTTTGACCTCAAAATCAACAGACTTCTCAATTGTGACGACCTCTACAACTTGGGGAAGTTTCATGACGATCGGTTTAGAATTGTGACCTGTAGGCCGGTGACAAATACACAAACAGACAGACAGACAATAACAAATGCAATGACCAATATACTTGAAAAGTCTTCGATTTTGCAAGTAACAAACAGACAAACAGACACGGGTGAAAACATAACCTCCATCCACCTTTGGTGGCGGAGGTAATAAAGCCATGTACCAAGATTCAGTTCAATATGTTAAAGGGTAAGGGCCAAAGGGAAAGGGTCTAAAAAACACAAGTGGGACGAACAGACAGACGGAGAACAAACATATAGCTATAGCCCCCTGATCCCCTCCAGATAGGGGACCAATAAAACCCCACTGAGTGCTATACGTCGCGCTGTTATCGTCCTCCAATTCCTCCCTTTCTCCCGAGGCGGTGAACCTACTTCCACTCATTCCCTTCCTCGCCCGTTCCAGGTCTAGCGTTTATGTGAACTTGTGAAAATCCAGCGAGCATTGGACACCTCCTCATCTGGGTGGTGATCAATGGTGACGCCCAGGGGAGATCTCTCCCTCGTCCATCAATATGTTTTTTTATCGAAAACACACAAGCTTGTAGCCTGCAGGTAGAACATGAATCTACCCCTCGCTACTTCATTATATGTGAGAATTGAACCGCTGGTTTTGTGCGTTTAATAGTGGGATTCGTACCAGGTTTCGTTTGGGTTTAGTAGTGGGTTTCCTGGAAGTTAAACGATCATTGGTGGAATTGTTAGTGTTTAATAGTTGGGTTTCATGTGGATGCTTTGTACTTAGTAGTGGGTTTAGTGGTGGTTTGAATAGTGTGTTTGATAGTTCAGTACAGTGGGAGGTTTAATGTGGATCTAGTACCTCTTTTGCAGTGGGTTTAGTGTGGTAAGTAATCGATTTAGTAATAGGTTTACTGTGGGTTTAGGTAGTTAGTAGTGGGTTTTGTGTTGATGAAGCAGTGGGTTTACGGTGGGTTTAGTGTGGATTAAATAGTGGGTTTACCTTGGGTTTACTGTGGATTAACAAGTGGCTGTACTGGGGGTTTCGTGTGGATTAAGTAGTGGATTTTGTAATAGGTTTACTGTGGGTTTAGTGTGGTAAGTAGTGGGTTTAGTATGGATTAAGTAGTGGGTTTACTGTGGGTTTGTGTGGATTAACTAGTGGGATTTCGGTGGTTTTAATGTGGATTTAGTAGTGGGTTTTGTGTGGATTAAGTAGTGGATTTAGTGTGGTAAGTAGTGGATTTAGTATGGTAAGTTTAGGTGGTAAGTATAGTGGGTTTAATGTGGATTTAGTAATAGGTTTACTGTGAGTTTAGGCGGTTAGTCGTGGATTTGTCTGGATTACGTAGTAGAATTCTTGTGGATTAAGTGGTGGGTTTTGTGTGGATTAAGTAGTGGGGTTTGTGTGGATTAAGTAGTGGGTTTACTGTGGGTTTAGTGTGGTAAGTAGTGGGTTTAGTAATAGGTTTACTGTCAGTTTAGTGTGGTAAGTAGTGGGTTTAGTAATAGGTTTACTGTCAGTTTAGTGTGATAAGTAGTAAGTTTAGTAATAGGTTTACTGTAGGTTTAGTGTGATAAGTAGTGCGTTTAGTAATCGGTTTACTATGGGTTTAGGTGGTTAGTAGTGGATTTACTGTGGTTAGTAGTGGCTTCACTGCAAGTTTAGTGGTGTGTTTAATCGTATGTTTGGTAATTTGAGTAGTAGGTTTTCTGTGAGTTTAATGTGGTTAGTAGTGGATTTACTGTGGTTAGTAGTGGGTTTACTGTGGTTAGTGGTGGATTTTAATGTGGTTAGTGGTGGATTGAATGTGGTTAGTGGTGGATTGAATGTGGTTAGTGGTGGATTTAATGTAGTTAGTGGTGGATTTACTGTGGTTAGTGGTGGATTTAATGTGGTTAGTAATTTTATGCCTCCGTTGACGAAGTTGCATTATGTTTTTGTTGTTAACACCACAGGGGAAGCGTCAAGCCCAAAAGCAAGAGGGCCCCTTGTCGTGGATTTAGTGTATTTGGTGTAGTTGGTGGATTTAGTCCAAGTTTAGTGGCATGATTGGGAATGTAGGTTTAGTAATTGGTTTAACAGTGGCTACAGAAAATTATTTTCAAATTGGACGATAATTTATTCTAAAACAGAAAAATATGGTTAAGGTTGATTTATTTTCTCGTAAAGCAAACTTTAAGGTAACTTCACCCTTTTATGGTCAACGAGGGGGTGAGTAATATGTATTTTAGCCACATTAGCTGAATAATTGCGTCTTTCTTGAGTCCTGAGCATCTGAAGATGATGTACGAGCAACAACTTTTAAAAGCATTTCCTTATATAATGACGAGTTTGTTAATGATGTAGCAGAAAATAAATCCTCGCATGATTTGTTGGTGGCAAATGTAATCAATTCAAACTTATTGTTGTGGTTTTCAAAAGTTTCCTCTTGGGAGAAAGCACATCCACATCCCAGCAAAGACTTGCATGTGGGAGGGTAGGATTCCGTTAATCACTCATTCGATCCCGGATCAGCATCCTGGACTCAGTCCAACACAATTCTTTTTTTATTTTTTTTATTCTCCTACACCTCTCCTTTTATGACTGGAGCATAATGCACTGAAGTTCATGTAGACCATTAATTAAGAAATACACCAAACACAAACAGATTAGGACAGGAATCTCGGTACAAATATAAATAATTAAAGATACACAGGAATGAAGACAGAAGGGGAAAGCGTTAAGAGAAGAAGAGACAGGAAACAAGAAAGAGGACCCCACAAGACAACCCACAAAATCAGCACCCAAAAGGAGCTTATGAAATGGTCAAGTGGTTCACAAAGTTTACATTGGCAGCACCCTTTGGAGGATTATTTCAGAGTTAATGTCCTTGTACTCACTCTGTATGTTGTGAAAAGTTCATCAAAGGCCCAATACAAGGTCATTGGCAGCATTCAGCCACACAGGATCATAGCCCACTAGTAAATCGATGACGATGTGAACCATCATGGAAACCCTACTCATAGTAGAAAACACACAATGTATAAAGTAATATGTATAAACTATGTATAAACCTAATGTATACTAATATGTACATGACGTATCCTGTGTATAAACCAAATGCTAAATATAAACCAAATCATATTAGTAAACACATTGTGTATAACCCTAACCATAACCATAACCATACTAGTAAACATATTATGTATAACACTAACCCTAACCATAATAATAAACACATTGTGTATAACCCTTACCCTAACCATACTAATAAACACATTATGTATAACCCTATCCATACTGGTAAACACATTATGTATAACCCTAACCATACTAGTAAACACATTGTGTATAACCCTAACCATACTAGTAAACACATTGTGTATAACCCTAACCATACTAGTAAACACATTGTGTATAACCCTAACCATACTAGTAAACACATTATGTATAACCCTATCCATACTGGTAAACACATTGTGTATAACCCTAACCATACTAGTAAACACATTATGTATAACCCTAACCATACTAGTAAACACATTATGTATAACCCGATCCATACTGGTAAACACATTATGTATAACCCTATCCATACTAGTAAACACATTGTGTATAACCCTAACCATACGAGTAAACATATTGTGTATAACCCTAACCATACTAGTAAACACATTGTGTATAACCCTAACCATAACCATACAAGAGGAAAAGAGTGTGTGCACCCAGCAAGGTGGTTCTTGTAGCCATCGTGCACCATTCGGGAGATTAGACACATGATGGTTGATTCAAGACAGAAGCAAACCAGGCGAACAGGTACTTTGTAACCAAAACACCCAGTTACACGAGGAATAATAATACCCTGGGCTGCTTACTGTCAAGAGACAGAAAAAGGTGAATTAATTCCAAAAAGCACTTCCATACAATTCGAGCCAATGAGAGAATTAACCAATCACGTGGAAGGAGACGATTCAAACGGGAGAAGCTCGACTACAAAATTAATCGTAATCGAGGGAGAAATGTCTGTAGTTTGATGCCACGGACGACCATGCAAAGGGGGCAGTGATCAATGGTAGGGGTGTTCGCAAGTCTACATCACACACCAGTCTTGCATTGACACTTAAAGTGGTGCGTGTAGAACATGGCCTGGGGGACGAACATGGCCCCTACCCCCTTCCTCCCCAGCACAGAACCCTCTCCTCGGAATCCCGTATCCCAGTCCGGAGCCCTTGTCCTTTGGCGAGGTTAATGGAGGCATCAAGTCATTTCGCACCGCGGTGAACCCCAGCCCGTGCGCTCGGTCACCTGTCCAGGTGTTTGGTCGATTCGATTCCGCATGTTTTGACAGACAAAGAGCTCGGTCAGGATGTGCAGACAACTCTACACCTGAGGAGCATATAGTGATACAGCACAAAGTGCGGCAGCCACCGGTATCCGATTAATCACTTTGGTGATGACACGTTACTAAAAGTGACGTCATGGAAGCCGTCCGCTCGTGCGCATCCCCTCGCCCCTGTGACGTCATGACGCCCGGGCCAGGATTCCTTGCCGACGGACCGTTAGGAAAGCTTCCGCGTCCCGGAAATCTCCGGAGCCCGACTGTTCCCGAAAACTCCGAGGTGGTGAAGCTCTTGAAGGACGGGCCATGAGAACGCGCAACAAGACGCGCCGGGCACATCGGAGGGAGCTGGGGGAGGGGGGCAGGGGGGGGCAGCGCGCGCCGCACTGAAGGACGGACAGTTCCCGTGTCATTGAGAATATTTAATTAAAACTAATCTGCATTCATTAAGCCGCTCATAAATTAAACTGTCAGCCGCTTAAGATTTATGCCTTCTCATTTGCATTTTATATACGATTCATCAATTTCCGACGGCGGGCTCTGCGTGTCGCGCGATGCGCCCGTTATTTGATGGTCTGCGGTGTCTCCGCGCACACAAAAAAAAACCACGCCGACACTTTCTAACAAACTTGCCGAGGTCAAAAGGGACATTTTAGTAATCTCTCATTACCGCTCCGGCCGGCTCGTGCCCCCCCGTCGCGCTTTTCTGCCTCTCGCTCTCCGCGCTCCCTCGGTGTTCTCACGCGGCCGCCCGTGGATGGAGCGAAACGCGGCCGCACGCTGGACCGCCCTGATGATCCTTTTGGGTGGTTAGGGTGCCACCCCATGGAGGTTAGAGTGCCACCCTATGGAGGTTAGAGTGCCACCCGATGGAGGTTAGAGTGCCACCCGGTGGAGGTTAGAGTGCCACCCTATGGAGGTTAGAGTGCCACCCGATGGAGGTTAGAGTGCCATCCGATGGAGGTTAGAGTACCACCCGATGGAGCTTCGTGTGCCACCCGATGCCCCTTTAATAAGATGGCTCAGGTACTTGCACCCGATGATCTTTCAGGATGGTTAGAACGCCACCCGATGGATGTTAGATTGCCACCCGATGGAGGTTAGATTGCCACCCGATGGAGGTTAGAGTGCCACCCGATGGGGGTTAGAGTTCCACCCGATGGAGGTTAGGGTGCCATCCCAATGGCTGTTAAAGTGCCACCCGATGGAGGTAGGAGTTCCACCTGATTGAGGTTAGAGTGCCACCCAATGGAGGTTAGAGTACCACCCGATGGAGTTTAGAGTGCCACCCGATGGAGGTTAGAGTGCCACCCGATGGAAGTTAGAGTGCCACCCGATGGCCCTTTAATAAGATGGCTATGGTACCTGCACCCCATGATCTTTCAGGATGGTTAGAATGCCACCGATGAGCCTTCAGGATGACGAGGGTGCAACCCCATGACACAACAAGAGGTTTAGTGCCACGCCGATGATCTTTTAGGATGCCTTGGTTGTCCCCCCCCCCCCCCCCCAAGACTCTATACTCGGGAGGATTAGAGTGCCATCCCGATGATCTTTTAGGAAGGCTTGGTTGCCTGCTCAAGATCCTATACTAGGGAGGGTTAGAGTGCCACCCCGATTATCCTTTAGGATGCCTTCGTTGCCACCCCAAGACCCTATACTAGGAAGGTTTAGAGTTCCACCCTGTTGATCCTTTAAGGATGGCTTGGTTTCCACTCCAAGACCCTATAATAGGGAGGGTTAGAGTGCCACCCTGATGATCCTTTGAGGATGGCTTGGTTTCCACCCCAAGACCCTATACTAGGAAGGTTTAGCGTGCCACCCTGTTGATCCTTTAAGGGTGGCTTGGTTTCCACCCCAAGACCCTATACTAGGGAGGGTTAGAATGCCACCCTGATGATCCTTTAAGGATGGCTTGGTTTCCATCCCAAGACCCTATACTAGGGAGGGTTAGAGTGCCACCCTAATGATCCTTTAAGGATGGCTTGGTTTCCACCCCAAGCCCCTATACTAGGGAGGGTTAGAGTGCCACCCTGATGATCCTTTAAGGATGGCTTGGTTTCCACCCCAAGACCCTATACTAGGGAGGGTTAGAGTGCCACCCCGATGATCCTTTAGGATGCCTTCGTTGCCACCCCAAGACCCTATACTAGGAAGGTTTAGAGTGCCACCCTGTTGATCCTTTAAGGATGGCTTGGTTTCCACCCCAAGACCCTATACTAGGGAGGGTTAGAGTGCCACCCTGATGGTCCTTTGAGGATGGCTTGGTTTCCACCCCAAGACCCTATACTAGGGAGGGTTAGAGTGCCACCCTGATGATCCTTTGAGGATGGCTTGGTTTCCATATACTAGGGAGGATGTTTCCCGCTGTATATGGTATATGAAATTTTCCATATACTAGGGAGATGACCATATACTAGGGAGGGTTAGAGTGCCATCCCGAGTATCCTTTCGGAAGACAAAATTCAATAAGTGCCAGCGCGTTGTCGGCAGCACGGAAGGGAAAGATCGCACGCTGAGAGCGTCATAAATAAAACCACCTCCTCTCCCCTTCTCTTTCTCAAGTCGACTTACGTGGCGTGGCTTGCCCACTGTTTCGAGTACATTGTTTACACAGCATACACCCCGTCGGGTTCGGTACCCTTCATTTAACCACGTAGCCACCACTCCGAGCACACCGAACGCACAAAAAGCGCTCGCCCAATATGTCACTTCATTGTTTGTATTGTAAACTCCCCAAAGAGTCGTCTTGTCGGTGAGGTCGTGTCCCAGCGGCGATTCAGTTCGTGCCCGAGACGTGAACGTGGGATAAACTGCGGCTGCGAGGCCCTCGGGCTGGTTGGTGCCCGCTGAGTCGAGGGTTGTGTGCGCGTAAAAAGGGACGCGAGCACGCAAAAAGGGACGCGTGTGCGCAAAAATGGACAAGTGTGTGCAAAAAGGGATGCGTGCGTGCAAAAAGGGACAAGTGCGAGCAAAAAGGGGGCGCGTGCATGCAAAAAGGGATGCGTGCACGCAAAAAGGGATGTGTGCACACAAAAAGGGACGCGTGCATGCAAAAAGGGACGCGTTCGCCAAAAAAGGGAAGCGTGCACGCATAAAGGGATGCGTATGTGCAAAAAGGGACGCGTGCATGCAAAAAGGGACAAGAGCGTGCAAAAAGGGACGCGTGCGTGCAAAAAGGGACATGTGCGAGCAAAAAAAGGGATGTGTGCGCGCAAAAAGGGATGCGTGCGCGCAAAAAAGGAAGCGTGCACACAAAAAGGGAAGTGTGCATGCAAAAAGGGATGAGTGCGCGCAAAAAGGGACGCGTTCGCCCAAAAAGGGAGCTTGCACGCAAAAAGGGATGCAAGCATGCAAAAAGGGACGCGTTCGCCCAAAAAGGGAAGCTTGCACGCAAAAAGGGAAGCGTGCACACCAAAAGGGATGCATGCACGCAAAAAGGGACGTGTGTGTGCAAAAAGTGAAGCGCGCACAAAAAGGGATGGTGCACGTAAAAAGGGACGTGTGCGCGGAAAAAGGGACGCGTGCACGCAAAAAGGGACGTGTGCGTGCAAAAAGGGAAGCTTGCACGCAAAAAGGGAAGCGTGCGCGCAAAACGGGACGTGTGCGCGCAAAAAGGGAAGCATGCACGCAAAAAGGGAAGCATGCGCTCAAAAAGGGATGCGTGCACAGACATGGCGCAGCGGGTTCGAGTACATGTTATGGAGTTTGGGTACGCGTTACACTTTGCTAGCCGAGTACCCGCATGGAGTCGTCGTCCCTTCCCCCAAAGCCCCTCCGGGCCATAACAGATGCCATTCTGTTTGAGGCAAAGCGTGAGAAATTATTATAAACGAAAAGCCACAAAGTGCCTTGTGCGATTGTCGTACAGACAGCGAAGCATGTGGGTGGACTCGCGGTGGAGAAAGAAAGGAGCTGACGAAAACAAGGCCATGGAAACTGGCAGGCAGACGTGGATTGTAAAAATATGGACGTTCGTCCCCACTGCTCCCTCCCCCCCCCCCCCCCTCCATCCGTTGTTACCCCTACCACCCCACGTTCCTCCCGGCGTAATGCCTGCTAAGCCTCCCGGACGCTCCCATATCGCGTGGAGCATTTTTAACGCACGGATCGCGAGTCCACCTCGTGTCGAGCCGTGCTATCTATCGTGTCCTGTGGCATGCCTGTGTGATGTAAAGGGGGATGAGTGCGCAAGGTAGGGCTCAATACGCAAAATGCAGCTGAGTGCAAAAAATCACATTGAGTGAAAAAACATCGCATTGCGTGCAAAAAACGTGGCTGTATACGAAGGATGGAGTTGAGTGCACAATTGAGGCTGTGAACACAAGATGGGCTGAGTGAGTAAAATGTAAGGTTGAGTGCAAAATGAGGCTCAGTACACAAAATACAGCTGAGTGTAAAAAAAAAAAAATCACATTGAGTGCAAAACTCGGTTGAGTGCAAAAAATGGGGGTGCGTATGAAAGATGTGGCTGGTGCACAAAATGAGGATGTGTACATAAGATGGGCTGGGTGCGAAAAATGGGGCTGAGTGCGCAAAATAGGGCTGTGTGTGCACAATATGGGACTGAGTGTGAAAAATTGCAGGGATGCGTGCAAAATGTGGCTGAGTGCGCAAAAGCATGCTGCCGAGTGTGCCGTGAGTGCCTCTGTTTTCACGTCGCACCACCCGCCGCGAAGGAGAAGCGCAACTTGGGCTGATCCCACCCTCAGTCCCGCTCGAAGATAAAAGCTGCGACCGCTGAACGCGCCGCTCGATATAAATCGCCGTCTCGAGTTGTCTCGGAGTGAGCAACGCGCGCCGAGGCGTCTCCGAGACGCAATTTCTATAGAGACGCGTCTGTGGTTAACCTTTTGAGTGGCCGCTCTGTGCCGGCCGGGCCGACAGGGCGACCGTTTGGATGGAGCTTTGGGGACGGGCGCGGCAGGGCAGGCTCTGCGCTTTGTACGCTTTTTAGCTTGATTTGCCACGGACTGACAGTGTATTTTGAAGGTCATGGCCCTGTCCGAGCAGAGACAAAGAGGCTCCAGGCGGTGACACCGCGGCTGAGGAATGAATGGAAATCACAGCAGCGCCTGTCACCCTGCGAGGTGCACATCCCTCGAAGCAGGACCGCCGACACCCCCGCTTCCCCTGTACCACATCGATAGGACCCTTGGCTTCATCTCATAGAACGTTACGCTTAGTGCCGAAATCTTCTCACCTTCTTTAAGGTCTTCTTCACTTAATCTCAGAGCCCGTACATCTTCATCCCAAATATCGAATTTTTTCTGTCTTCTACCGACTCCTCTCCGGCCTTGATCCCCCACCTCTGTCTGTGCTCTGTCCCCCAAATATTCCTACAGGTCGCACAAGATCTGCCAGCAACCCTCTTCTGGTGAAATTACCAAAATCAAGACTCTCTGCTCACCCTCACTCCTTCATTCCTCTTTTCTCCCGCCTCTGGAACAAACTCCCTCACTCTCTTCAATCCCACTCGTCCCCTCCAGGTCTTCAAAACAACTCTTAACCACCATCATTTATCTTCCCCCATACAAAACCTTAATCTTTTCTACCCCCGTTAAAACACCCCAAATCCGCCTCTTTAAATCCCCAAATTCTTTCCTGAAATTCCTAGAAATGTTAATTTGCTTTATGTACCCCTTCCCGTTTACCCATTCCCTCGGCTCCTCCTCTCCGTTTGTCTGTTTGTTTGTTACTTGACGGAAACAATTTCGGCAAGTATGTTGGTTGGCTGGTTTGTCTGTCCATCTGTCTGTCTGTCTGTTTGGCGCAGTACTACGTCTACGTCGTTGCACATAGCATCGCCATACTTTACACACATATTTGCCTTGCGCTGGAATAGACTGCCCAATTTTTAACTCTCTAGGCCGAAGGCCTCCATTATGACATCATAATTTGACAAGTACAAAACTTCATCCAATCAAGATGCAATTTCTTGAGCGCCATGTCGGCATAAACTGGTGGAGAAAAAAACATAATGATGACGTCATCAGTCACGTGGTTTGGTCGCCATATTGGAAAGACCGAAAAACTTTACATCTCTATATCTCCGAAAGTGCTGAATAGAATAGTGCCGTGATGGCGGGGAGTGGTTGGCAAATCAAAAAAAAAAAGTACATCCCGGCAAGTCCTCGGTCTCTGACCGATTTCTAGTTTGTTTGTTACTTGCCAGAAAAAAAATCCGGCAAGTATGTTGGTTGGTTGGTTTGTCTGTCCGTCTGTCTGTCTGTCTGTTTGTGCGCAGTACTACATCTACATCGTTGCACATAGCATCGCCATACTTTACACACATATTTGCCTTGCCCTGGAATAGACTGTGCCCAATTTTTAACTCTCTAGGCCCACGGTTAAGCTCAAGGTAACCCAAAACGTGAAAATCGTGGAAACTTTCATTGGTTACCAGGCAACGGATGCTCACGCGGTTACACATTGCAGTTACACATCGCCGTCACTGCGATGCAAAGCGAAACACACCTCAGAGCTGTCACATTCACAATCGCTATGTCATATGTACTCCCGATACGTGTTTCCTTCATTGTAAAAACTACCAAGTCAACAGGTAAAAGGATTTTGAGCTGATAGGTGTTACAGCCTAGGCAAGATCGATGGAGACAGCGATCCGTTAGCTTATACACCACCCAAATTGCTATGCTGGCTATGCTGCTAGTTATACACCGCCGGCAAGAATATATATGTATAGATTTCAAGAGTATACATGCATAGATATAGATTTCCCGCCATTTTGATCCAAAATGGCCAATAAAAAAGTACATTCCGGCAAGTCCTCGGTCTCTGACCGATTTCTAGTTTGTTTGTTTGTCCACACAGAATAAATATGATTTTCTCTGCAACCGTTGGTCCGATTGACAGGAAACTTTCACCATAGGTGCATATCCACCTGTAGAATTTCTTGTGATAATTATGACGTCATAGGTCACGTGGTTCGGCCGCCATCTTGGAATAATCGAAAAACATTGCGCCTCTATCTCCGAAAGCGCTGAATAGAAAAAATTGAGACATGGCTCATTGTAAAGAACTCTCCATGGGGAATAAAATATGTTAATGATGATGTCATGGTGCCTCCATTATGACATCA
This sequence comes from Myxine glutinosa, assembly GCF_964187855.1. Taxonomy (NCBI): domain Eukaryota; kingdom Metazoa; phylum Chordata; class Myxini; order Myxiniformes; family Myxinidae; genus Myxine; species Myxine glutinosa. The sequence continues at coordinate 112,512,593 of NC_136272.1, forward strand.
TAATTCGACAAGTACAAAACTTCATCCAATCAAGATGAAATTTCTTGAGCGTCATGTCGGCATAAATTGGTGGAGAAAAAAAATAATGATGACGTCGTCGGCCATGTGGTTCTCCCGCCATATTTGTTTTAACACAAAAGCCTTAAAAACCACTGAAAATACATCCTGGCGAGGGTTTGCAATCTCTGATTGCTCTTTTTCTTGTTTATTGTATGTTTTATGGTTCCGTGCATGTTTTTGTGTGTAAAGTGTTAGCTCTTACACGAGCCTTGACTCTGTATACAAAAAAACAAATCTTCTCTCGTTCTTTAAGGTCCTCTTCACTCTCAGAGCCCGTACATCTTCATCCCAAAATCTTCTCTCCTTCTTTAATGTCTTCTTCACTTAATCTCAGAGCTCGTACATATTCGTCCCAAAATCTTCTCACCTTCTTTAAGGTCTTCTTCCTTTAATTTCAGAGCCCGTACATCTTCATCCCAAAAATCTTCTCACCTTCTTTAAGGTCTTCTTCACTTAATCTCAGAGCCCATATGGTCTTCTCCCAAAAGCTTCTCACCTTGTTTAAGGTATTCACTTAATTTCAGAAGCCGTGATCAGGTGCACATAGTGCATGCAGTCCGATCTGGTCGCCCAACGAACAGGTGCATACGCTGCATTGAACCTGATCTGGTCCCCGACCGACCAGGTGCCACAGTGTGTGAGGCTTCATCTGGGCCCCAAGCAATCAGGTGCATACAGCGTGTGAGGCTTCATCTGGGCCCCCAGCAATCAGGTGCATACAGTGTGTGAGGCTTCATCTGGGCCCCCAGCAATCAGGTGCATGCAGTGCGCGAGGCTTCATCTGGCCCCCCAATGATCAGGTGCATGCAGTGCGCGAGGCTTCATCCTGGCCCCCAATGATCAGGTGCATACAGTGCGTGAGGCTTCATCTGGGACCCCAATGATCCGGTGCATGCAGTGCGTGAGGCTTCACCTGGGACCCCAATGATCAGGTGCATGCAGTGCGCGAGGCTTCATCTGGCCCCCCAATGATCAGGTGCATGCAGTGCGCGAGGCTTCATCTGGGCCCCCATCGATCAGGTGCAGTGGGTGCCCCCTTATTGAACATGCGCCGTGCAAAGGTCAAGAGCGAGTGCGCACTCCGTGCAGAACTTTTCAGCAAGTTCGAAAACTAAAATACGTTTGTAACCCCTATGGAATGTCATTGTGTTACCCCCGTGGAATGATGGGACTAACAATTTGTATTGCGTGACCGATGGCAGCATTTCATTTTAATCCAGAGAAATGAATAGCCTATGCTTTTACTGTTTGCAAATCGGTATTAATTCTTCCTAAGATGAAAATTTTTAATCAAATAAGACACGGCCTGTGATTGGACTGGTACTAAAAACAATTAGGGTTTAACCACGCTTTTTTCTAATAACTTTTTAAAAAATTTGTAACTTTTTGGCAAATATTGTAGGCCTATTTACAGCGTGTGACCTTCAACAGAATGAAAAGATTGTTATTTACAGGGGATATGACACCATGGAATGAATTGATTGTTATTTGCAGGGTATGAACCCACGGAATGAATGAAGGGGTTGATATTTGCAGGGTATAACCCCATGGAGTGAAGGAATTGTTTGTATGGTGTGACCCCCATGGAGTGAAGGGATTGTTTATATGGTATGACCCCCATGGAGTGAAGGGATTGTTTGTATGTTATGACCCCCATGGAGTGAAGGAATTGTTATTTGCAGGGTATAACCCCCACATAATAAAAGGATTGTTATTTGCAGAGTATGACCACCATGGAATGAACAGATTGCTAGGGTGTGTGTGTGTGTGTGTGTGTGTGTGTGTGTGTGTGTGTGTGTGTGTGTGTGTGTGTGTATGTCCATGCAAGTTGCTGTTGTTGGCTGCTATCTCCACACGTGGGTGAGTTTCAGGGGATTGAACAGAGACCTACTAGGTCTCAACGTATCCACCTCCATGTGTGTGTTTTATATATATTCACTGCAGCCACTAATTGTATTAACAGAAAATTAAAGGAAACTAGCTGAATTACCCGGCGATGCTGGGGGAAATTCAGTTAAATATGTACTCAAATATTTCCACACACAACATGCCACTCGACCGCTCCCGGGAAAACCCCAGGCAGTGTATAAGCAACATACTCACTCAAGGCCTGGACACAAAGGTGTTATATTAAACCTGTGTAAAGCAATCTTTTTACTAAAAGGTGCATGTGTATGCACTGTAATAATAAAATTTGTGTTGTTGACAACAAATCCCTACATCCTCAACATGTGACCCTCACAATACATATTACTCGATCATTCCGAAAAAAAAACCCAGGCAGTGTATAAGCACAATATCTAATCGAGGCCTGAAGGCCAATTACCTGGTTTTCTTTGGTGTCAATTGTTTTTTTGTTTTGTTTTTTTAATCCAATTAATCATATTTTATCCCTCAACCTTCCTCTGGATGAAAGAGGAGGCCATGCAAAGTTTGGTTGCACTGTTTTCTGCAGGGTCCGAATACATAACTGCACAAACAAACACACAAACAAACGTTATTCTTTATATATTGGATCAACACGTCTCAGTCTTATCCACAATTATTTCTCGTATTCCTCAATTCCCATTAGTCCAGTTTTCATTCAGGAACAGAACAATTATGGTTCACCATTATGAAATTGCAACTCTTTCATATAAATGCTGAAAAGTATTTTTAAAAGACAATTTGAATTGGAACGGAACTCGGTAGAGCGCATAACTCCACCAGGCTGAACAGTTTACATTTTGTATCCACCGATAGGCCCGACCTGGATCTGGACCTGAACCAAAATCTAATCGGCTTGTTCTTGTCCCCTAACCAACTCACATTTACCTAGTTTTGTCATGATCCGACCACAACCATTTGAAATACCATGATATATATCGTTTTTGGCTGTATATCTCCATGGTGAAGAATCACTTTAAAATTATAAAATTCTCATCCGGATCCGGATCATACGGAAATATAATTGATTCGTCCTTGTCACACACTCAACCTGTCCACTAGGTTTCGTCCGAATCTGTCTATAACTTTTTGTACTAGTACCCGACTGCAAAGCCGCAATGAGCCGGTGAAGCCAAAGCCTCTTGCCACTATTTTACCCATCACTCTGGCATCAGTAGGTTAGGTAGTTGGTAGTAGGTTGGTGTAGTAGGTACCGTACCGAGTTCAAAATGACACCATTTGCATTCTGGATGAGATTAAAATTTATTAAATTTCCTTCTTGATTAATTCGGTGAATTCCGTCTCAATTTCGGATATTTCCGGCCGTGAAAAACTATCCCCGACGGCCGCGAGATTTCTAAAAAATAACTCTTCGTCCATTTTAGAATATTTGACGCCGTTTTCAGCCTCCGAAACACGGTAATAAGCTTTTTTTTAATATCTTTTCAAATGCTCGAATCTCGATTTTCGTTGAAGACAACCAGGGCCCGGGGAACGAGGTTGGTTTTAAAGTATTTTAATTACAAATTAGAGGTGCATAAGATTGTGAATCAAACAAAGACGGGTGAAACAAACTCCTATTGAACTTTTTCGCAATTTTTTAATGCATACTTCCGCATCCGGAAGATGGCGGCCTCCATTGAGCGATTTGGTGCGTCAAAGCTTCGAAATTCTCAAGGGATCCAGAAAAATCTGGCTTTTCAACATAATACGTACACGTTCATTCACAACACCGGCTTCGCCGGCTATAACTTTTTTTAGACTTTGAGAAAATCTGTTCACAGACAGACAAACAGACAGACAATGGTGAAAAGGTAATCTACTTAAGTGGTGGAGGTAATTACAGATTTTTGTGCTAGCAACGGCAGGATAAAATTACCTGCGAGCAGAAGTGAATCAATGAAAACACGACAGTGAATGTGCAAAAGGCCTCATTTAGCATTCATACATCATTTCGAAATCCGCACAGCAACAAACAACGCTCCTTATTTTTATTAACATTTTCTATATTTACCCCCAATCGAACCCAGTGTGTATAAGTATCCACCTTCCCCCCAATTGATAACCCCTTTCCCCATCAATGTATAATCCCTTCCGTGCCATTGGCTCATAATGTTGGACTCGACCGTAAAGTTTTACACTGGAGAGGCAGAAAATGGACGAATGAGGAGATCGGAGGTGAAACGGATCCATAATCAACTCCAAGGAACAAATATCATCATTATGCTCCAGGTTTACATCCTGACTGTGGCCTAATTAATCAACCTCCTTACACTCACTCCACCATGCATTTGTAAACTGATAATGTACGATACTACAATGTCTTTCTTTTCAGTTTGTTTTGAACAAAGCATACTTCACCTTTCTTCGGGAATAAAAAACCTCTAATTCTTCCTTCAATGATGTAAAACTAAATCAGAGCCTTTAAGTAAAAACTTTAGAAAGCTTGGCTGGAGAACATGATATCCTAGTAACATAATAATATTGTTATGTTGGTGGGTAGGGCATATATAGATTTAGGTAGATCTGTATAGGTATCATGCTCCGGTTGTCGTGGGTAGCTAGAACCATCTCTATGTAAATAAGTAGAGGACCTGTCTAGACCGGATGTCGGACAAGTTGGGTATGTGTCCCCGCCACGAGGGGGCGGGGCTTGTTAACTAGCGTAGGGATTATGCTAATTCCCCTGTGTTTCAGACCTGGTGATCATTCCTTTGTCCCGTATGGCAGCACATCACACACATTAGCTAGGCCCAATACCACACCACATTAATTATTTCCCCCGTCGCCACAAGACTTACAGGAAGGACAGGCAGGAAGCCAGTTCGGGGCACCGCCGATGGGGCCATAGTCAGCCACATCACCAGCTGCCATAGCAGGCAAACATTGTGCAAGGCAGGCTGAGGCCACGCCCACTTCACGCATGATTGGTAAAAAGGGCTTTGATGGGAAGATCACACAATGGGATAAGAAGCTGGCCACTGATTGGTGGAAGGAAGGTGGAAGGAAGCGGCAGACTGATTGGCGAGCGACCGATGGCATGAGACAGAAGCGACGAGGCCATTGGTGGAGAGAGCGCTGACGTCACACCACAGCCGGTAAAACCACGGACTGGCCGACATTTTATCTCTCATTTTTGTGCCTTCCTTCTTGGCTGGACCTGTTCCCTTTGCTGCCTCGTGATTCCGCTCCCTCAACCGCTGACTCCTTTTGCCACCTTCGCCCTCGACCCTCTCTCCTTCCTACACCACAAACATTGGGTGCATCAGAGTTCCGTGACGAATTGAGGAAGACGTTGCAAGACTGAAGGGGCGGGTTGCACACACGCCGGCTCGCTTCATGCGAAGGACGCATCGCCTAGCGAACGACGAGCGTACGAGTGAGGCTTGCCGCTGGAGTAAAAGGGACCTTGCGTGCGAAGAACGAACGTACGAGCGACACTTGCCGCTAGAGAAGACAAGATCGGTGTGAGCTCGGAGCTCGGTGAGGCCTGACGGAGCGTGCACACCGGAGCCTGGACGATCCCTGATGGACGCTACATCCAGACAAAGATAAGACGCACCACACCCGAACCACAATGTTTTCTTTATTTCATTCTCCCATTTGTGTGTAGTTTGAAGTCCGTGTGTAAGAGCGCTCTCTAGGGGGTTTAGTTACTACCTTGTTACTACCACTAGGGGGTCTCGAGGGAGTTCTTTTCCTGTCCCGGTATTTATTAAATAAACCCTTGTATTATTTTCCCAACCAACTTTAATTCCCTTTTCGTTTGTGAGTTCTTTTCAAAGGGTGAAGACATCGTCGGACCGACAGGTAAGCCGCGGCATCCTCCCCCAATCCCCCGGCTCGTGTATCGATCCGCCATTGAATTGGAAACGCCTCAAAGTAAGCTCGATTCCATCCATGGATGCTCTGTCTTAACTGAGAGCCATCCACACGACAATATGTATCAGCTGACCCCATCAATCTTCTCAACAGATAGAGCTGGACCACCCAATATACCGGAAAGAGTTGCACCACGTGCTTTCTCACTAAACAGATCCTTCCACGTGCTAATCTCAAGTTTCGGGTCAAATCTAGTTTTATATCCATTTCCAACAGAACCCATCTCGGTACTCCACCAATAAGCATAGAAAATGGGATTTTCTTTATTTTTAATTTTTTTGTATACAAGATCGTGTAAGCTCGTGTAAGAGCTAACATTAATCACAAAAAGACAAACTGACACACAAAACATAAGATAAAGGGAGCGGGAGACAAGATGGGGAGAGAGAGGGAAGCACACAAGTACAACATTTGAGAGCAGGGACATCTGGAGATCTGTGGGAGGGAGAGGGCTTGGGGGGAGGAGAGAGGTATAAAACACATGGACATTGCTCGGACTTCCAAGAAAGAAGTTGGTATTTCAAAAAAGTGTATCTGGGGTGAATTAACGGGGGTATAAAAGATCAAGGTTTTGGATGGGGGAAGATAAGAGATGGTGGTGAACAGCTGTTTTAAAGACCTGGAGGGAGGGGTGGGATTGAAGGGAGTGGGGGAGTTTGTTCCAGAGGCGGAAGAAATAGGATTGCACGCATAACCGAGGTCTTATTTAAAAACGCAACTGTCCAAGACCTTCATCAGTTTGTCCAGAACCACGAAGCTCAGGGAAGCAAGAGTATCCACGTGGCCGGCCTATCCATGCCATGCTAACGTGACCGTGCACGACCGATTTAATTAGTGTCCCGTCCATTTTCACGGGCCTTGCATCAAAGTGATAAAAGGCTCGCAATGCGTATCCCCCGTTCGACGGTTGTAATAACTAGGGGCTGGAGCAATGTTTGAAAAGACCTGCAACCCGCACAATGACACCTGGAACCTGCACACTAGCACCGGGAACCTGTATCTTGTTTTGTACAAGAGTCGAGGCTCATGGAAGAGCTGAACAACAACGGGCAGGGATAGACACACACGAGGAGGAATAACGCAAAGAACGAGTAACAACGGCTCGGAAAGGAACAGAATGGGAAAGAATCCGTGTGTAGAGGAGATCGTGGATGTGCAGGTGTGAGCGCATGTGGTAGTGATAGGTAGCTCGTTTAAAAGACTGAAGTGAGGAAGACGAGACGACGGACATAGGGGGGACTCACTATCGGGAGAATAAGGGGAATGAATGAATGTTGGCAGACAATCACTGGACTTTAGGAGGATGAGAAGGTGAGGGTTCCTTGAGGTATTATGAGGTATTATATGTGTGTGACCTGGGTTGTTTGGGAAGAGCAAAGGTAGGAGAGGGCAGGAGTGAGGCCAAATATAAGCTTGTATACCATAAAAACCACCACAGACCGACACCGGTGGGAGAGTGACAGTCCTTGTAGTCTATACTGCTATGTCACAATTTTGGAGTTCGTGAAAATGTCATATAAATTGCCTCCACCGACGAAGTCGCCGGAGGCATTATCTTTTCAGGTTGTCCGTCCGTCCATCCATCCGCTATAGGTTTTCATTACTAAGATAGCTTAAGAACGGCTGAAGGGATCTTTGTCAAACTTGGTGCAGGTATGTATAATGAGGTAAAGATTAACTGATTCCATTTTGCAATCACGAGGTCAAAGGCCAAAAGTCAGAGGTCATGTTAGGTCAAGATACTGTTCCCATGATAACTTGTGAACCAGTGATGGGATCAAATTCAAACTTGGTACAGGTGTGTATAATGATGTAAAGATGAACTGATTCGATTTTGGGGTCAAGAGGTCAAAGATCAGAGGTCATGTTAAGTTACAATTACTTAGTTACCGCGATAACTTAAGAACAGCTGTAGGGATCTTAGTCAAACTTGGTGCAGGTATGTATAATGAGGTAAAGATGAACTGATTATATTTTGGGGCCACAAGGTCAAAGGCGAAAAGTTTTTCTTGTTAAGAAAAAATTATGTCTCGCCAAATGGTGAACCAGTGATGGTATTTTAAACAAACTTGGTATAAGTATATATGATACAAAGATGAACTGATTCGATCTTGGAGTCACGCTTAGCTCTTTCACGAGCCTCGATTCAGTATACAAACAAAATAAAAAAATATATAAAAAAAAGTGTTGGGATTTTGATCAAATATGGGATATATATATATATATATATATATATATATATATATATATATATATGATGCAAAGATTAACTGATTGGATTATGGCATCGAGAGGTCAAAGGCCAGAGGTCATGTCAGGCAAATATGTGATAATTCTTGAACATCCCCCCCCCCCCCCCCCCCCCCCACCCTCCGAGTCAGGTAAAAATGCGATAACTTGAGAGTAGCTGAGTTAAATCAAACTTGGTACAAGTATTATAATGATGTAATAATGTGGGCAGATAATTTAATAGGCCTGGTGTTGGCTTAGTGATTAGGGTGCTGGCTTTGGATCCTAGGATCCTGAGCTCGAATCCCGGTTGATCGTTGAATTAATACCAGGGGGTTCATAGGGCCCGCAAGGCTAACCCATGCTCGAGCAGGGAAAATGGCCTTTAAAAGGGAATTTTGGGGGGGGGGGGGATAATTTAATGTCTTAACTTCACTAAAAGTTAGTTTGGCATTTCTTTCTGGAGTCATTTTGAGGTATTTTTTGCCATAGTAAAAAAGCCCCATGTCAGCATAAATTTTTACAATTTGATGTAAATTAAATAATGCTATAACTCCAAAATTGTGACAGCAGTGTAGACTGTTAGCCAATACTACTGCATTTAACAGTAACTTGTTTTTTCACATTGCATATTAAATGATGTGCCAATGGTCGTTCTTGACTCCGAAACAAGGGGTCAAGGGTTCAAAACCAGCCGTATCTGAAAGGTGTTTTGCCAACTACATATAGTTTGGCAAACTAGTGAGATTGAGTTTTATTTACTAAAACAACCAAATTGAACATTATAATTTTTTAATAAACAAAAAACACAAACCATAGTCATATACAATGTAGTTATTGATTTCCAGAGATTTACAGAGTATCATCGTCATCAGATACAGAATTGTCACCACCTCTGTTTTTACAGTTATCTGGATCACAGTTCTGTGCAGGACACCTCATTTCCCCTACACGAAGAGAGCCCACTGCATTGGCTCCTCACACATCCACATCTTACCAACTGTAGAACAGAATCAGGAGCAAGAGCAACTCTGGTAGGTGTTGGCATGAGTTCTGAAGAGTCCTGTGACCATCCAATATCTGATGGCGAGTGCATTTCTGGGTGTTTCAGCGAGTGCCTGCTGTGTTCTGCACCCTCGGAAGTAATGCCAACGGAGCGTAGATGCTTAGTTGAAATATGTGATTTTTGGGCGCAGTAAATTGCAGACAAACTCTTCACAACCCTTGAGGACATCAGTAGAAGGTTCTTTCCCAGATCCAAGTCCACAAAATGCACGAATCACATCGTCGCTGCATTCCACCAAGCAGTATTGCTCATGCCAAATATGCGTCCAGTTGTGTGTCAACCACTTACGGGCACGATTCTCAGCGAGTGCATGATATATGGGTTGTGAAGGGACGGGCCGACAATTTACTCCAGGACCCATAATGACCATGGTTTGATCACCCGGTGCTGGCATTGCTGAGAGTGCAAGGCCCAACACATATGTGTCTGGAGAATAGATGTGAACACTCTTTCCAGTTTTGCACAGTGACCGACTCAATCACCTTCTGGGCCAAGTTGAGTGTCAGAAGGTTTTTTTGTCTTAGTGCTGTTCGGAAATTTGTTAACATCTCTGAAACGTGTGTTGTCAATTTTGTACTGTGGCATACGATGTGATGTTCCTCCGGTACGACACTGTCTTGTGCGCTCTTTAACCAATTTCAGGTTGTATTTATCAAACACCAAATGTGAATTGGCGTACTGTTGGCTCTTGCTGTCTATAGCACGAACAAAATGATGAGCCAGGTGTCTGCAGTTTTTTTTATTGTCCTTGAACACAGCCATTTCATGAAGGGCAGCCATTGCATCAAAGAGAATTGATGTATCACCAGTGACCACAATCCGTTGATCAGTGGAAACAGCACTATCTGTTTCCTCTTCTGTTTCTATCTGTTCTTCCAGCAGATGTACAAGTTGTGCTTTGTCAATACACGGATGGAGTCGTCCATCCATTGACATCAACATTTTGTCCCGCAGGTCTTGCTCAACCACACAGTCTCTGTTCCAAAAAAATCCCGGTGAGCACATTCACCTTGGTTTGCAGTGTTGAGTACATTCTCTTTCACATCTTTTGGTATGATTGCTTTCTTTGTGAGATGTACTAACATCATCTCTGTGCGATCGTTCACCTCTCCAACCTTGAACAGATTGGATTTGGACAGGACGCGTCTTTCAGCTTTTGTCCTTGTTCCTGCCGTGCACGTTTTCCGCCATGTAGATCATGGTGCTGATTTCTATAATTGTTCCAAGCCGAGGATATGTTTCTGTCTCGGCAGACAATCGTGTTAACTCTGGAGTACTGAGACAATATCTCAGTGGGGCCTCTAGATTAGTGGTTATACCACAAACACCTTCATCACCTTTATGAGCCTCATTAATATGCTCCTGAGCCTGATCAACATTGATAGCTGTGAATGGATGTTGTTGCATTTCCGTTAACTGTCTGGCATTTCATGCACACTTTACAGTCTGTCTCTCCTTTCCTTCGCTTCTCTGGCTATCAGATGTTTCTGTTTCCATAGTGTGAAATTTTTTTAGAAAATTTAAAATAAGAATAGGGGAAATACCCCTGGGTGCTCACCTCCTAGTAGAATAAAACAGCATACTACATCGACTAAAGGTATTTTCAACAGTATCACGGTATGTTAAGCCAATTTCAATGGTCGCTGGGAGACAGGGAAGCATGTAGAATCATACTAACGTAATCATAAGACTTTAAACAAACAAAAAACAAATACTTATTTTGGGGGCAACTCAACACCCCTCCCCTCTTCTTTGACAGTGATTTGACACAGTGATTTGAGCTCAGTGTGGCTAAGGAATGCCTTATGTCTCTGGAGAATAATGAAACAGTGAATACCTTGGCGATATGATCCTCCCACGAAAAGTTATGGCAGATAGTCAGGACAAGGAGTTCTAGGGACTCCTCCTCTTCCAATGGCTGTCCAGAGAATTGGATCGATTGGTTTGATTGCTAATCTTCATGCAGACATAGTGGGAGTGTGTGACTGTTATTTATTATATTTATATACAGAGTCAAGGCTCCTGGAAGAGCAAGAACACTGAATGGATCAGGATGCAACAGGACAAAATGAATGGTACACAGAGGGCGGTACTAACAGCTGAGCTGAATAACAAAATAGAGGGAGACTTGGACAAAACAATGGATGTGGGGAGGAATGAGGGGTAAGGGTAGACATATGGGGTGGACAAGATGGATACAGAAGGAAACTTTCAGGAAGGAAAAACTGGAAATTTGGAAGGAGGTGGGCTTGGAGTGGGGTGGGGAGATTAGCGGGGGTAGAAAAGATCATGGCTTTGGATGGGGATCTGAGATGGTAGTGAACAGCTGTCTTGAAGACCTAAAGGGAAAATGAGATTGAAGAGAATATGGAAGTTGGTTCCACAATTGGGAAAAAGGAATGAATGAGTGGAAGTCAGCATTGATCTTGGATTTTGGGAGTTTCACCAGAATGGGGTTGATTGATGCAAGAACCCAGGGGAAGGGGAGAACAGAAAGAGCAGAGGGTACAAGACCAGAAAGGAGGTGGTAGAAGACATACTGCTGACCTGTCTGTAATGGGAAATTGTTAGAAAAAATTGACTCGGCTTCATTGCAAGAGATTCCAATGATCTTGAAGGCCTTGGTTTCCACGGCGTCAAGCTGAGCAAGATGTGAGGTAGGGGAGCCATCTCAGAAGGGAGAGCAGTACTCCATCAAGCTGTGGATGAAGGTCTTGTAGATGGATAAGAGTTCAGGTATGCCAAGAAAGGACTTTTTATGACGGAGGATGCGCACTCGACAACCAGCTTTGGAGGCCAACTTTGAAATGTGGTTTGCCCAAGAAAGATCATGGCTGAGAGTGAGACCCAAGAGTGACTGAACTTCCTCAAGAGGATTGTTAAGAAAGTAGATAGGAGGGATTGCCAGACGGTCCTTTCGGAGAGAGAGATACTGAGAGTGTGAGATTTGTCAGGATTGTAGGATGTATTCCAAGTGTTTGAGCACCTTTTGATTTTGTCACGGTCAGAAGAAAGGGAAGAGGCTGCAACTTGCCTGTCTGGAGGATGTGGGATGTCATGACAAACAGTGGAATCATCAGCATTGGAGGTTGGATATGGACAGATGTTGTTTTTTGGCTCTCCTGAGAGTGGACACACACTTGTTGTGGACTTTGTGGGGTGTGGCCGAAGGTCTGAGTGGGTGTAGTGCAGAGGAACATTTGAGTGGGTGGGATGAGGATGGATGCAGAAAGGGGGAACAGGAAACTATGAGTGGGTTGTGGGGTGGAAGTGGAAGGAGGGGACTTGAAGTAGATGGATGCTGATTCCAAATTTCCAAATTTGACAAACTAGTACACCTGTTCCCGTAGTCACCTGCTCCCGCAGGAGCAGCAGAAAGGATCATTCCTCTCTGGGGTATATATTATATATTACAGTAGATCTAGAGTCGAGCCTCAATAACATCAGAGATATGTTGGAGATAAATATTATGGGATGGGAGATTAGGTTTTTGTTTAAGGCACGGAAAATGTGGTGCTGTACATGCGGGAGGATTGTTGCTGGATCAAGCGCTTAACTGACAGACAGTTTTGGAAAATGACATTTGTGAAGATGAAGAAGATAAATAGATCGTGGTGAATAAGAAGAACAACTAATGGTGGTAACTGATTTTTAAATGCTTTTAAAGGACGAAAGAAGAAGCGTTTATATTTAATGAAGATTCAGTTTGGAGGTATTGAGAAAAGAGGGGTTAGGGGGTGGGAAATAATGTAGAACAGGAAGTACAGACAGAAGGAAATTAAAGTATGACGACATTGCTGCGGAGGCGAAAAATATAATTTTTTCGGGAGGTTTGTTTTGATTTTTTGATATGAGGGGAATTACTGTATCATAATGTTGAGGTTGTGGTGCTGTGCCCACACGACTCGATTGCCAGGAAGGTAGGCCACAACGCGTGGATACAAATGAAAGCACTTTAATACAAGCTCGCACATCAGCACTGGGCGGGCTCGACCTTAGAGCCCGCATATATGTCCCGAGGCCACGCCTTGCCCCCGGGCATGGCCGAACGGCCAAAAGGCGGGGCATGTATTTCAGTTCCATGCCCGGACGCTCGCGCCACCCACTGGTGCATGGAATTATTGACCGTTGTGCCCGCCACACGTGCCCCCCCAGAATTCCCGCGCACCTGAAGGGTGAGCTTGCATGGAAGCCGGATGACCCGGCCGAAACGCCCCCCTGGCGATGCGTGCAGGGCTGGGGGGTACCGGGACGGCGGGGCTGGGGGGTGCCGGGGGCCTGACCGCCGGGGGGTGGCCTCGACGCAGAGGCAGAGCAGCTTGCGGGGGGTGGTCCAGATCGAGTTGGGCCGGCTTGAGGCGGTCCATGGAGATACGATCCGGGGCACCACCGATGTCCACCGTGAAATGTTTGTCCCCGGTCTCCAGCACGCGGAAGGGCCCGTCGTACGGAGGCCACAGCGGTGCCCGGTGGGCGTCGTGCCGGATGAAAACGTACTCCGCCGTGCGAAGCTCCGGGGCAACGTGGGAGGACGGGCAACCGTGGTGTGCCGTCGGCACCGGGGCGAACCTCCTGGTGGTCTCCTGCAGGGTAGAGCGCTGCTCCCGCAGCGGTTGTCCGAAGACCAGCTCCGCCGAGGACGCACGCAGGTCATCCTTGGGCGCCGTCCTGAGGCCCAGCAGGACCCAGGGGAGCCTGTCGGCCCAGCTGCCGTCGCGGAGGCTGGCCCGGAGCGCGGCCTTCATCGAGCGATGAAAGCGCTCGCACAGGCCGTTGGCCTGGGAGTGGTAGGCCGTGGTGTGGTGCAGTTTGACGCCGAGCCCTTGCGCCACCGCTACACAGAGCTCCGAGGTGAACTGGGGGCCGCGGTCGGACGAGATGTCCGAGGGGGCACCAAACCAGGGCAACCCACGTGGCGATGAAGGCTTGAGCGACGTCATCCGTAGTCGTCGCCGCCAATGGCACGGCCTCTGGCCACCGGGTTGTGCGGTCCACCATGGTGAGGAGGTGGGTGAACCCACGCGAGGGGGGCAGTGGTCCCACCAAGTCGACGTGGACGTGGTCGAACCGACGCTCAGGCACCGTAAACGGGGCCAACGGGGCCTGGGTGTGGCGGTGGACCTTTGCGCGCTGGCACGCAAGGCACGTCCTGGCCCAGTCGCGGACGTTCTTCCTAAGGCCATGCCAGACGAGCTTCGCCGCGACGAGTTTCTGGGAGGCCTTTGTGCCCGTGTGGGACAGACCGTGGATGGCGTTGAAAACCGGGCGCTGCCAGCCAGCGGGCACGATGGGGCGAGGCCAGCCGAGGGAGACGTCGCACAAGAGGGCCGTGCCTGCGACGTCGAATGGCACCTCGGTGACGCGGAGGCCCGTGACGGCGGTCCGCAAGGCCTGGACGTCGGGGTCGGCGGTCTGGTCCTCCGCCATCCGGGCATAGTCGATCCCGAGGTGGACCGCGTGTGCGACGGGCCGGGAAAGGCAATCCGCCACCGGGTTGTCTTTACCCACGACGTGACGGATGTCCGTCGTGTACTCGGACACGGCAGATAGGTGACGTTACTGCCGGGCCGACCATGGCTCAGCGACCTTGGCCATCGTGAACACAAGGGGCTTGAGGTCGACGAAAGCCGTGAACGGGCGGCCCTCGAGCAGATGGCGGAAGTGTCGGACCGCCAGGTGGAGCCCGAGCAGCTCGTGGTCGAAGGTGCTGTAGCGGCGTTCGTGCAGGCGAAGCTGCCGGCTAAAAAACGCCAGCAGCTGCCAAGCACCACGCACCCACTGCCCGTGCACCGCACCCACCGCGTAGTCCGACGCGTCGGTGGTGAGGGCAATTGGTGCATCGGGCGCCGGGTGCGCCAGCATGGTGGCGTTGGCCAAGGCCAGCTTTGTGCCCGCAAATGCCATGGCCATCGGCTCCGACCAGACGATGTTACCTTTGCCCGGCTTTCCCCAGAGGGCCTCGTGCAGGGGGCGCAGGACCTGGGCGATGCGGGGCATGAAGCAGTGGTAAAAATTGACGATGCCCAGGAATTTCTGGAGCCCCTTGATCATGCGGGGGCGCGGGAAACTCCGGACGGCCTCCACCTTGGCCGGTAAAGGAATGGCCCCGTGCCTGGTGATGGGGTGCCCCAAGAAGTCGATGGCGGTGACGCCGAAACGGCACTTCGCGGGGTTGATGATCAGGCCATGCTGGCCCAGGCATTCGAAGAACGTGCGGATGTGGAGCAGGTGCCCCTCCCGGGACGCGCTCGCGACTAGGATGTCATCCAGGTAGACGTAGATGAAAGGTAAGTCGCGCAAGACGCTGTCCATGAGCCGCTGGAACGCCTGGGCCGCATTCTCCAACCCAAAAGGCATCCACAGGAACTCAAAGAGGCCAAAAGGGGTGATGACGGCTGTCTTTGGGACATCGTCCGGTTGTACGGGGACCTGGTGGTAGCCCTGGATGAGGTCCACCTTGGAGAACACGGTCGTGTTTGCCAACCGGGTGGAAAAGTCTTGGATATGCGGAACCGGGTAGCGGTCGGGGGTGCTGGCATCGTTGAGCCAGCGGTCGTCACCGCACGGCCGCCATCCGCCACCGGGCTTCGGCACAATGTGCAGAGGAGAGGCCCAAGCGCTGTTGGAGCGCCGTACGATACCCAGCCGTTCCAGCATGGTGAACTCCGCTTTCGCCACGGCGAGCTTCGTGGGGTTGAGGCGGCACGCCCGGGCGTAGACCAGTGGGCCGACGGTGGGGATATGGTGCTCCATCCCGTGCTTGACGGCCACCGCTGAAAAGGTGGGCCGCGTGAGTGCCGGGAAACTGGCGAGGAGGCGAGTAAACTCGTCCGCTGCCGGAAGCGTACAAACTAATCTCGCCGGGACGGAACCATTCAGCAAACCGCTTGGTGAGCCGCTCAGCGAGCTGCTCAACGAGCCGCTCAGCGAACAAGCGAGCGAGCTGAAGGTTTCGGCCTGGATGAGACGTCGACGCTTAACGTCCACCAACAGCCCATGCGCACAAAGGAAGTCCGCACCGAGCAGGGCCATTGGCACGCTGGCGGTGACGAATGACCATTGGAAACGCTGCCCTCCGAACCACAGTAAGAGGCAACGCTTCCCGAATGTGCGGATGGGTGTTCCATTGGCGGCAAGCAAAGCGGGGCCCCGGCCCGCGGCTTGCTTGTCGGACGCGGAGGCAGGGAGGACGCTTACCTGCGCTCCCGTGTCGCATAGAAAACGATGACCAGACGAGGTGTCCGTGATGAACAGGAGGCTGCCGGAATGGCCAATGCTCATGGCCGCAAGTGAGCGCCGGCCCGGTCGTTTCCCGACCCGTTAAAAGAACACTGCGGGCGGCACGTTCTAGCCTTGCGGCCGAACCTGGCGTGATAGTAGCACCAGGTTTGCGGCGGTGGCGGCCGCGTCGGCCATGCCGGCGGCGGTGTTGGTGGCGGCGGCAGTAGTGGGCGGGCATAGCAGCGGGCACGAGGGAAGCCGGGGGCGCTGTAGCCTCCGCACCGGAATCCACTACGGCAGCACCGTAAACCGACCGCGTGTCGCAGGCCGCGAAAAATTTGTCGGCCTCTCCGGCCAGGGCGCGGGGTTCCGTTAAGTTCGAACCGGCCAGCGCGAGCCGCACCTGCACAGGTAGCTGGCGGAGGAAAAGCGCTCGGAACAGGAAATCCGGGCGCTGGTCTCCAAGCAGGGACAGCATGAAATCCATCCGGACGGATGGTCCGTCGCACAAGAGGGAGGCAGGGAGGACACTTACCTCAGTGTGTCGGTGTGTCGCCGAGGGCGGGAAGGTCCAGGACGCGGTCGGCACGTTCGACCTCCGTGAGCCCGAACGTGGCGAGGAGGAGACGTTTGAGCGCCTCGTACTTGTGGTCGCCCGGCGGGTGCCGAAGGATGGACACGACGAGGGCGGCAGTGCCGGGCCCGAGGGCGGCGACCACGTGGTAGTATCGGGTCTCGTCCACCGTGATGCCCCGGAGTTGGAATTGAGCTTCGGCTTGCACAAACCAAACGTCGGCTTGCGCTTCCCAGAACTCCGGGAGTTTGATGGCGACGGCGTTGGTAGCCATGGCGCGTTCGGGGGTCAGCGACGGCTGAACCATTCGGGGTCACCAGTGTGGTGCTGTGCACACACGACTCGATTGCCAGAAAGGTAGGCCACAACGCGTGGATACAAACGAAAGCACTTTAATACAAGCTCGCACATCAGCACTGGGCGGGCTCGACCTTAGAGCCCGCATATATGTCCCGAGGCCACGCCTTGCCCCCGGGCGTGGCCGAACGGCCGAAAGGTGGGGCATGTATTTCAGTTCCACGCCCAGACGCTCACACCACCCACTGGTGCGCAGAATTATTGACCGTTGTGCCCGCCACAAGGTGTTAGAAGTAAGAAAATTTGGAAGGAAGAAGCAAAACGAGGAACACGGAGACCAATAATTTTCACACTTTCTATCTGAGGAGTGGCTGAGTTTGGCCTTGAACAATATGAAGCGAACTCAAGATATAGCACAAACAATGTACGATCCAACATGAAATATTGGACAGGGACATAACAGCAACACCTGGATGAAGGATACAAGTATAACATGAAAACACTCCAAATCCGGGCGGAAAAACTTAGCTTCCGTGAGGTGTAATCGGGAGTTGGAGATTCTATCAGCACCTGCAAGATACAATTCCTTGCTGGCATAGAATGTCATGTTCCAAATAGCTGACCAGTGGCTCGTTTTGTCCAGTTCTGATGAAAGGGATTCAGCAGTGGCCAGCCTTTCACAAGAGTGATGTACAAGGTGGAATCATCGACAACCTGCTAATGTTGTTTTTCAAGAGAACCAGACAAATCATCGACAGTTCAATTATATTGTAGGACCTAAGATGCCGCCTTGCGGAACCCCAACCTGAAGGGAAGGATAATGGGAAAACACCATCAAGGGCCACCTGCTGTTTCCGCTAGTTGAGGAAATCAGACAACTACTTGAGCATGGGGCCCTGAATATTGAAGGAATAAAACTTAGAAATCAAGGGTTTGGGAAAACTTTTGAAATCGACCCTCCCCTCACCTCCCACAAAAAAAGAAATATACTGTATTTACTTCCTGAGAGTTTGCTCCTGTATCCACCTTCTCCACACCCATGCGTCTTCCCCCTACCCCTCATTGTTATCCGCACCCCTTGTTTGTCCGTCTCCGTCCATTTTCTCCCTCGACCCTGCTGTTGGCGTTTCCACCTTCTCTTTCTGCTGTCCCTTTTGTTCTGTTACGTTCTGATCCTTTCTGTGTTCTAGCTCTTCCATGAGCCTCGACGTTTTATACATAAGAAAAATAAACGGGTGGATGCAAGACAGTATCAAAAGTTCGAGAGATATCCAGAGAGATGCCCCTAACCTTTTGCATGTGCTTCAGGGTATCCTTCTACTGCTATGTCAGAAAAAAATAACATATCGGAGGTGGAATGGCCATGTCATAAGCTAAACGGGTTGTCAGAGATTATCGAGTTTGACAAGAGTTAGTGCCCAAGGTCAGTCACGATGATGGACTCCATTACTTTGGTTATGATGGAGGAGAAAGCTGATTGGTCTGTAGTTGAGGATGTCTATTTTGGAACCTCTATTATGGATACAGGGCTGAAGTTTGCAATTTTCCAATATGGAGGAAGTTGTTCATCCAAGAAAGACGTGCGAAAGAGAGAGAAAAGAAGGTATGATAGGATTGAGACAGGTCCTGAGCATTAAAGTGCTTCTTTTATTTTTTTTTCTTTCTTTTTTTTTTTTGTATACTGAATCGAGGCTCGTGAAAGAGCTGACATTTACTTCACAAACAAATCGACCAGACAAACAAAATACACAAAAAGAGGGAGCGGAAGACAAGATGGGGAGAAAAGGGGAAGCACACAAACACAACATCCGAGAGCAGGGAGATGTGTGGAAGGGAGAGGGCCCGGGGGGAGGAGGCATGGGAAGGGGGGGGGGGGGAGGGAGAAGTATAAAGCACAAGGACACCAAGGACTTCCAGGACAGAAGTTGGTATTTCAAAAAGTGGAATTGGGGTTAAATTAGCGGGGGTAGAAAAGATCAAGGTTTTGGATGGGGGAAGATAAGAGATGGTGCTGAACAGCTGTTTTAAAGACTTGGAGGATGGAGTGGGATTGAAGAGAGTGAGGGAGTTTGTTCCAGAGGCGGGAGAAAAGAGGAATGAAGGAGTGAAGGTGATCAGAGAGTCTTGATTTTGGCAGTTTAACCAAAAGAGGGTTGCAGGCAGATCTTGTGCGACCTGTAGCTTGCATCATACGCTTGCGCTTGCATCTAATGACTGCCAAAGAGATGCCCACTTTTACCAACATTGGGTCAGAAGAGCCTCCGTAGGCTAAAGGGAACTGGACAAGTTTGAGGAAACATTTCACTTGTCCAGTTTTTTTTTTTGTTTTTTTTAAAATAATCCAGGAATAAATCCAGTAATCCAGTAATAAATCCTGTACCATTGAAGTCCAGTCATAAATGGGTGGCATTTGGGGAGATGTGTGTTGGAAGAGAGACAGGTTGAGTAGGTACGTTTCACATAACGACTCCTTGGCCATGTACTGAAGTATGTGAATCAACACCAAGCCCAGCTGTCATGGTGGCATTTGAAGTCTTCACAAATTAGGAAGAGCGATCAGGGGTGAGAGGATTGCATATTGTCATTGTTTGCTGAGAGAGCTTCGTATACATGATCATCTGGGTTTGGAAGTCAGTTGACCATGCAAGCAAACAATACATTGTTACTGAGAGGCAGGAGAATCTGGAACCTGCACATTAAACCTGGAAGCTGCATTTTAAACCTGGAACCTGCACATTTAAACCTGGAAGCTGCATTTTAAACCTGGAACCTGCACATTTAAACCTGGAACCTGCACATTTAAACCTGGAACTTGCACACTGAGAACTTGCACTTGCACAACCACATATTTAAACCTGGAACCTGCACACTGAGACCTGGAACCCACATATTTAAACCTGGAACTTGCACACTGAGACCTGGAACCTCCATATTTAAACCTGGAACTTGCACACTGAGACCTGGAACCTGCATATTTAAACCTGAAACTTGTGCATTGAGACCTGGAACTTGCACACTGAGACCTGGAACCTGCATATTTAAACTTGGAACTTGCACACTGAGACATGGAACTGAACCTGCATATTTAAACCTGGAACTTGCACATTGAGACCTGGAACCTACATATTTAAACCTGGAACTTGTGCATTGAGACCTGGAACTTGCACACTGAGACCTGGAACCTGCATATTTAAACCTGGAACTTGCACACTGAGACCTGGAACCCACATATTTAAACCTGGAACTTGTGCATTCAGACCTGGAACCTGCACACTGATACCTATAACCCACATATCCAAACTGCGTTTTATAGAGCAAGAGCAATTATATCAGATCAACAACAAAACATCTCATTGTAATTCTTATTCTGATGTACCATACTATGTTACAGAGCGTCAGTGATGCCAAAGCATTTTCTTGGCAAGAGTTACACTTGGTGTTTTGCCATTGATTTCCCAGCAGTAGTCGGCATAAATCTGGAATTTGATCAGGGTGCCGGCGTTAGTTCACCTACTCTCTGCAAAGGACACTGTGGGATCTTGAATGTCCACCAACTAATGCCGGCAAATGTGATGCCCCGGTTACGCCCATCAGAGGGACACAACACACATTGATGAATTGCCCTGCCAGCAAAACACCGGGATAACAGTTTATAACTAGCTCGGGATTTGAGCCAAGGATAGACAGCTCAGGCACGAGTGTACACACCTCGAGGACCCTGAGGTGTTACAAGGGGCTGGCAGGATGGCCTAGACCCCTGTAGAGCCCCTGTAATGGACGAGCATAAATAATGTTATAAATTATAATTCAAAATTAGTCTAGAGGCTCCATTTTTCTCTCCGCATCAAGAAGTCCATGCATTAGGCCTGTAAGCACATATAGAAAAAGACTCATTTGCGGTGAGTGTGAACCAATGGATGTTCTGCCTCCAGCCGAGCATCGAGCACAGCCTCGTGGAAACGAACCCGAAAAGTGTGCGGGTTTACCCTGCTCATCCATTAACGTCATTCATTCGCCGATGCATTCCGCAGGTTTAGTGCCTTCAGAGGTACAGACCACTTCGATCCTGTACCATTTAGCGTACAACTCGCCCTCAAATTTACAACCACGAGAGCAAAGCATGACCTGTACATGCAAAACTTTGACTTCTCATCATCATCATCATTTATATTGGCACATCATTTGGTGTTCATGGCTGGGCACTTAGCGCATGATGCCATGATCTCATATACCCTCATACTGTCGATTTTGTCCGTGGTGTCCTAATGTCCTTGAAATTGCATTGATAACTCCTAAAGTTGTTGTGATGCATGTAAAAGTGCATTGGCATCCCCAGATGTCATTGCGATGCATGTGAAAGTACATTGATGTCTCATATTATCCTTGCAATTGATGTGCGAGTGCATTGGATACTATATATTAATGTCCTTGGCATTAGGTGAAAGTAAATAGATTTCTCTTAATTACATCACCGTTCATGTAATGTGTGCCCAGGCTTTTCCAAAATATATGGCTAGTTTAAGACTGTTTATCCAAACAGAAGATATGTTGTGGATAAACCAACGGTGCAGAACATAATGGGATTTATCGAGTACAACTGTTAAAGGTTCATACCGGTAGTTAATGAGCACAATCTGTATTAGTTTTGTCCGTAAACTATCAATAACAGGCGTGATGGTAACCATACACTAGGCCGCTGTATTTGTCTGAATTCTGAATCTCACAGTTACCCCTGCCCTCAGAGCATGAGGCGGCATCAATAATTTGTCCAAGTACTGCTAAACGAACGGACAAGTTTTTGAAAGGGCCAATAACGCAATTTGTGTTCTTCAGTGTTCAAGTATAAAATTAAAATGAAATAAAATAAATATTTGAAACATTGGAGAAAACAACTTTTTCGGAACTTTGCCGCCGTTGATGCAGCGTCTTTTACACCACCTTACACGTTACATTGGATCCTTGTGCCCGTTTTTTGTGTCCTGTATGGCATCCTTAAAAACGGTAAGTTTCCTGTTTGGAATGATTTTCAATTTGGCCAGGCTGAGGCCTCCGGGTCGGAGGTGACGCTTTGGTCTAGGACTTCGGTCCACAGGAGATTGGGACAGCGCTCGTCACGCTGTTATGTCGTTGATTATTATCCCCGCCGATCGCACCGCACCCCCTGGTTTTGGTTTGCACTGGTGGGAACGATGGTCTGTGTGGCAGACAGGCTGTTGGTTCCTTGCGGGTTATGCGGTATTTGCCGTGTGAGACCTAATTCGTGGCTGGTGCTCACCATTAAAGCTAGGAGGTGCTTTGATCAACTTCATAGACGATTTTGGTCCTCATTGGTTAGATTTTTTGCAGTATGCCGTCCTGACGAGGGTTAATAAGCCCGAAATCTGGATGGGCGGGTCTGCTTGATGTTTAGCCAATGGGGACCAATGAATAAATCTCTGTCTGTTGACAGAGTGGCCGGGCTCAGGCCTCCGGGTCGGAGGTGACGCTTTGGTCTTGGACTTCGGTCCACAGGAGATCGGGACAGCGCTCGTCACGCTGCTATGTCGTTGATTTTATATATATATATATATATATATATACACATACACATACATATATATACATATATATATATATATATATATATATATATATATATATATATATATATATATATATATATATATATATATATATACATACATATATATATACATATACATACCGCCTTGCCTGACGGACATTGGAGAACCTTCATATCATCATGTTGTCCGCTCATTAGGTTGGAGAACCAGATTACAGATACCATTATTAGTAACTCCCAACCGCAACCAGGTCGACTCCATATGATGAGTGGATACCAGAGATAACGTCACCGCGTGGCAGGCGGTGCGTATCGCTCCCAGCAAGGTGCAGCAGCAGCTGTATGGGACACCTTGCTGGCGGTTCTCCACTGATGATATGAAGGTCGCATAGTGACTGATATAAAAACCGAAAGGGTCACAGAGTTACAAGTGTATGGAAAGCCTCACTGCGTTGCCCTGATGAAGCCCCAACAAGGGCGAAACCAGGTCGGTAACTGTGAGTTTTGCATGCACTTGTAACAGTATCTGTATTTATAATCCGTAATGACGCACTGCTAGATGGTTCCTCTGGAACTTTGCAGGCAAGGCGGACGTGCATGGCGATGACGTCATGTTGTCCGCTCATTAGGTTGGAGAACCAGATTACAGATACCATTATTAGTAACTCCCAACCGCAACCAGGTCGACTCCATATGATGAGTGGATACCAGAGATAACGTCACCGCGTGGCAGGCGGTGCGTATCGCTCCCAGCAAGGTGCAGCAGCAGCTGTATGGGACACCTTGCTGGCGGTTCTCCACTGATGATATGAAGGTCGCATAGTGACTGATATATATTGTTGCGGAAATGGCCCTTAGTGGTTTATTAAATATAGAATTAGTTCAGGTCCCCTCTTAGATGTATGTTTACCATAGATCGTCTGTACTGGGATGGTAGTTTTGTGTCGGAAGGTGTAGCAGGCTGTTTTGTGTGGTGCATTGGTGGTGTACAAGAGACGGTTCCCTTTTAATTACATCTTGACAATCAAACAAGGTGCAAGTTCCATTAAGACCGGCCTCGGTTGCAATGCCATGATCGAGGCAATGGATTGACGTGAGAAAGCGCGATTGAGCGGGCAAAAACGACAAGCGCCGTCAAAAACCGGAAGCGGCGCTTCCGAGGTAGTCGCTGAGCACGGGCGAGGGAGGAGGCGGAAAAGACGCATGCGCGGATGGCGTGTGGACAGGCCTTCGCGGCGGGTTGCCGCCAGAGAGCTCTCTCCGCGCGTGGTTGAGCGGGAGAAACGGAAAAGCACGCGGCGGTTCGACGGGGCGCTTGGAGTGAGCTGTGCATGTGTTTGTTGAACGGTTGGGTTGAAAGCGAGTGCAACCGGAAGAACGAGAACCACCAAGGCGAATGAGAATAACGGAGTTCTCTCTCTCTCGGAAGAAGGGAGTTCGACAATCGGGCTGATCGCGTGGCCGATAAGGAGAGCGGGTGGCCGCCATTTCGCGACGCTTGATGCGTGGCCGATAAGAGGGCGGGCCGCCATTTGGCAGACTGCAGGCCCAAGCGGGGCCTTCGAATCCGGCGACATCGGCTTGTTACGAGCTGCATTCGCCCTTTTCACATCTTCACCTCTCGTCCATCAACACCACCAAGTACCCCCTGTCTTGTATGAATGTTGTCCAGGCCTAAGGTTTATCTCGTTAGGGTCACCCCGCGAAACCCTTAATCGTAGCTCCCTAGATAAGAGCGGGTTATTACTCATAGTTGAATTATAATGTTATCGTGAACGCCTTGCTTGTTTTGTGTACCCTAATGTTCCCCCATTAAATCTGGTTGATTCGTATGGAAGTTGCCGCACTGCATTCATCTGTGTCGCATTGAAGAGCAATCCGCTCGATTTGTAATTAAAACCAAGCTGGCTACAGGTTGCGGCAGACTTCGCTCGGTCTCTGACAAAACCCAACCTGTAGCGACGGGTGTCTCCCCAACTGGCAAGGCACAGGTGTAATTTGGTATCGCGATAGAGGCGCGTAACCCGAGATCTGTGTCGAACCAGCCGGCGTTGCACCCGTGGGACGGCCGTGCCGGGAGGCGCGACCCGTCACCTACAACAATATATATATACAGTATATATATATATATATATATATATATATATATATATATATATATATATATATATATATATATATATATATATATATATATATATACATATATACATATATATATATATATATATATATATATATATACATATACATATATATATATATATATATATACATATACATATACATATACATATATATATATATATACATATACATATACATATATACATATACATATACATATATATATATATATATACATATATATACATATACATATACATATATATATATACATATACATATATATATATATATACATATTGTTGCGGATTTGTAATTGTTGTAAATATCACCCTCTGTAAGTGTAATGAATTCTTGTAAATATCTCCGTTTGGTGTGTAAAGGTCAAAGGTCGTCCTCTTAGTTCGTCCATATACATACACGTAGCAAATCATATACCCTTCTAAATAGTTATTTCTTTATTATGTGTATTAGTTTAAGGTTGTGTTTCCCATTAGTTGACTCTGCATTGCATCAAATTGAAATAAGGTAGAATCCCCTGTCAAGTGCAAAGCCTCAATTGCCAACTGCATTGCCGCCATTGAACACGCAGCCAGCTCGGAGAAGAAAGGCGTGTCTCCGCACCTCATCATAGATGGGAGGAGTGAGCCAGCCCCGATCAACCAACCAAGGATGAGGGGTTTGGCTTGAGAGGGCGGAGAGGGAACGATCGGGGAGGTTCGCGAAGATTCGAGGGTGTGGCCTATATAACCCGTCACGCGACGCCCCCACCACCAGATGCGTCAGAGAGTGGGCAGCCCACCGGGAGAGAGTTGAGTGGAGTTGTTCAGTTCAGTGGAGGAGGAACAGTGAGGTTGGGCTCAGTTGAGGAGGAGAGAGTGAGACACGTGGAGAGGAAAGCGAATGAGAATCGGCACGCCCTGCTCGCGATACCAACCAGCACTCTGAGAACAACCAGTGCGTGCACGCGAACATCGACGTGCCGTGGTCTTCGGATCTCCCTGTCGCCCGTTCTGTGAACCAGAGTGCGAGGAGTCGGAGCTGTCACCTCCAGCCCTGCCGTTTGCACGAACCTGAACCTCCTCATCCCTCCACCCATTCCTGCCATTCCATCCTTTTGTGTACGTGAGTTTGTTTTGTGTGTCTTGTCCCTGGGGTATAAGTAAGTCTGTATAAGCTAGAAATTGCACTGTGTCTTCTGGTCCTTCCATCCTTCTGTAAATTATTTTCGTTTCTTTCCTTCTCCTTGGTTCCTTTGATTGTGTAAATAGTAGTAATAAATTATATTTGTTCTTCCTACTTTTGCCTTCTTCTTCTTCACATCCGTTCGTCTTTGAGGTTTCCACATTGAACACCTGTGGCACGATTTGGCCAACGTTTCGGAATCGGGTTAGTGAATGATAATGACTCGAACTTCGGGTTGCTAACACCGCTCGGCAATTATAACATCTAAAACCGGGGTTCGAGCAGGGGAGTCCCTCCCCTGCTTCGCGGTCAGGAGTGGCACTCAGGTCCTTGGGACTTTTCATAGACCAAATACCCTAGCTGCTCCCGACCGGAAGGAGCGTTGGGACTTCAGGACTCACGTCAGTCAGTCATACACAAGGGGATTAATCCCCCCTTCTTAAGGGGAAAAGGCCGACGTAGAGATCCATAACAAATTGGTGCCAGGAGCGAGATTCGGACCCGAAATGCGTTTAACGCACTCAAATTACGAGTGGCCAAAATTTTATTTTATAACCACTAAATTTTAAAATCGTGCCATGGATAGTCAAGGCGATCGGGTGCCGGTGGGGGTAGAGATAAAGGGGGTAGAATCGATCCAGGACCCCGGGGAGGATTTGGGAGTAATGGAGGAGCGCAATACACATTGGGTTGCGGGGATATCAGGTGCACAAAATGGCGACGCCGCGCACGAGGTTAGCGGCGCACAAAATAGTGGCGGCTCGCAGGTGGCAACAAGAGCCAAGCCCGCGGTACCAGCGGGTTGGGACCTGCATTTACTCATAGAGCAATTACGAGCATCTGTAGAAATGCAGAGGGCCAAATTAAGGGCAGAAATGGGAGAAGTGGGGGACAAATCCGCCCGGGAAATAAAAGGGTTAAAATTAACCCAGGACCCCAGGGAAGGAGAAGGACAATTGGTAATGGAGGGAGCCAATGAGGGTACAGTAGAGGGGGTTGCAGAGGGACAAAATGGCGGCGCTTCGCACGCGGCGACGAGGGCCGCGCCCGCTGCGCAAGTAAGGGCTGGGGACATGCAAGCGTTAATGGCACAATTCATGTCGGAAATCATGCAAATGAATGACAAGTCCACCAAATAAATTCGGGAAGTGAATATTGGCATGCATAAAATGAATGGTAAAATAGATATCCAAGGGGAGCAATTGGGAAACCAAATTAAAGAAATAACTGAAGGACTGGCGAGGGACAGAGCCGCATACGAGGTAGGGGAAGCTGAGAGGGAGGTTGACCGCAGGATGGGCGAGAGGGTCACAAGGGTGCACGACGAGGTAACGCGGATCGAGAAGCGCTGGTTGAGCGAAGCGGAGCAAAGCGCGGGTAAAATGACGGGTATAGAGATCGCGACCGGGGGTATGGGGCAGCCAGCGACTGCTGAGGTAGAGGGAATTTTAATAAAGCCAGCGGTCGTCAAAGAAAAAGTAGTGGGCATTGAAATTGAAAAGACCGGGGACTTAGAAAAGCACTCGCGGCAGGGAAAGATGGAAAATGTGCAAAGTCCCTGCTCACATCACGATGCTGTGCTTAGTAACCAAAATGAAAGTTTGCAGGTGGTGAAGGAATGAGGAAGAGGAAACGCCCAGGTGAGTCAGACTGTATATGGCACGAAAGGATTTTTCGTGCGCTTGGGATCGCGAAAGCACCCGGGCGTTCGTGGAAGGTCCTTTGTGTGCTGTGTTAAAGCGAATGGCGCGCGTGTGAAGAAAAGGTGTGTGAAGGTGAACGGTGCGCGTGTACAAATGGCGTCGGAGCGCGAGTGTGTTACTGAAAGTGAGGATGAGTGCACAACGGAGTGTGAAAGTGAGGATGAGTGCACAACAGAGTGTGAAAGTGAGGATGAGTGCACAACAGAGTGTGGAAGTGAGGATGAGTGCACAACAGAGTGTGAAAGTGAGGATGAGTGCACAAAAGAGTAGGTGAGCGTTATGAGTAGACCTGAGTTGTGCGAGAGGAGAATGCACGAGCGAGTGCTGTGACAAAGTGTGTGGGATATACGAGCGGCGTTGGGACGCTGGGTTTGGTGAGTGTGAAAAGGGTCGCGTGTGCGTGTGAGCAAGCGAGTAAAGCAACGACGTTAACTGGGTTAGCAGTTAGGGTGACGGATAGCCGAGGCGAGCACTCTGTGCGCGGTGCGTTTTGTTTGCAGCGAGGACCGGCCGGGACCGTAAGCGCGTCGCTCTTCGGAGCGTCGCGCACGAATCGGGCCGGGTCCCGCACTGAATGGTCGGTGCCGCGTCAGAGCGGCGCTCGGCGCGATTCCCGGGGAGGGGGGCCAGGTCGAAGGGATCGGAATGGTGCCCCCTGGTGGCGGGGGCGGGGTTCCGACCGGGCGAGATTGAGCCATCGGGCCGGCGACCGCAAGGTGCCGCGCCGAGATGGTGCGTGGAATCTCGGCCCAACGAAGCCTCCTCTCCAGAATCGTGAATGCCGGACGGACTCAACCTGCAGGCGACCAAACCACCCGAATTCATTGCTCGGCTGTGCAGAGCCGAGCTGTGTAATAATGTAAAGACGCACCGAGAGGCTCAAGTGAGTAGACTGTGATGGTAATAGTGTTTTGGACCCGAAATTGAGGATAGGGAATTAGTGATTGGAAAAAAAAAATTGATTGGCAGATTGATGATTGGTAGAATGATTGGCAGTGATTGGCAAATTTTTGATTGGCTGAAATTTGATGGCAAAATTGATAGTGGGACATGCCCGATGTGGTGGGATGGCAACTCTGCCATCCCTCCCACAACGGGGGCACATGAGCGCTAGCTATGGGGTTTGGCAGTGGAAACTAGCCCGGGAGTGTTTGGATAATGTATAGGGACCTAGAGATGACCATAGGTAATGGTAGAGGTAAGTAGCGACCTTGGACAGGTAGTGGGGACATAGAGAGTTTAGAATGGATGATAACGACGTGGGATGTGCTTAGTTTAAAGGGGCGACTGGGAAGCACGAGTTTTAGCAGGGCACCAGGTAGGTCAGATGATGCCGTGTGTGTGAGAGTATTGATATCGAGCAAATGAGGAATTGCTAGGCAATGCTCAGGAAAGATGTGTGTATGAGCGTGGGAGAATCTGGGTGCCTGGGGCAATGGTTTAGAGAGTTAGAAGTGTATTGTGAAAAGTGTGAGGTGATTGTGAGTTGTATTGAGCGTGGAAGTGTATGGAGCAGTGTATGAGTGAGTAATGGTGATTGAATGTTGTGTTGAGCAAATGGTCCTGGAGGAAGGAGGGTGCAGGAAGCACCAGGTGGAGGAGTGATTGCACAGGTGTGCAAATACAGGTGTATGGAGAATGGTTGTGTGGAATACATGGAGTATGGAATATATGGAGTATGGAATGGATGGTGTGGAGTGAGTATGGTGGAAACTGTGGAGTGGAGTGGATGGTGCGAAGGTGTGCATGGGGAGGATGGACCCCATCACGAATACCCGGGGAGGGTAGTTTAAGAGTTGGTAGAGGAAGTAGGTAAATTGTGGTTGGATATTGGCATCTGTGGTGCGTGTGGAAGAATGGTGTTTGGATGGGTGCATTAGTGTTGTGGAAATGGCTGGGCGTGTGGCCTGTTAGTGTGTGTAGTTAAATGGGCACTCCACCACTGTGAGGATGTCGGCCAGGTGAGGCCGCAGGTGGGCTCTGGGAGGCGGTAGAGTTGTGGATGGGGCCCGAGGATCCGGAGGACGGACCCGGGTAGCCCAGTGCCAGAGAGGGCACCGAGTGGGGAGAGCGCCAGAGGGCCTTCCCCAGTTAGATAGGTGAGGGTAAGGAGCAGGTAAGCTCGGAGGCAACTGCAGTGGTGGAGGTGTGCAGGTGGGTCGACCTGCTGGGAGAGCCACATGACCCAGTCCTGAAATTGTGCAAAGGCACAGGGAGTTGAATCGGGGGAGTGAGACCCCAAATTGATGAAGCACCACAGTTTGGTCAATGGGAATTTGGTTCTTAAAACCGCATAGAGTAAGATGGCCAATGGATTGGCAGGGAAAGACCCCGGGTAGTGTAAAGTGTGTTAATGTCATTTAGAAGGTAGATAGGATGGAAATCTCCTTGCACCATCTACATCCACTCACCTGAGGTGACAGGACTCCACACCGTGCCATGGTTTGTTGTTTTTTATTATTTTTTTTGTGCAAATGTTTTGGATTGTGAGACGCATCATGACATGGGGGTGACATTGTGTTGATGTTCCATCTCTCCCTCCTTATGAGGATTGATGATGAATTGGTGATGGCCAATTTGGATTAGTGGGATTGTGACGAATTTGGTATAGGGGAAATATAGGGAGGACGAGACGTAGTGACGGATTTGTAAATGTGTAGTTTTTTTTTGTAAATATGGGGTAAGGGGCAAGGGTAGAACAGGTAACAGGGGGGGGGGGGTGACGTACGGTAGGGACGAGCTTTTCTCCGCTCAGTCTCCAGACGCACCTCACCTTGCATTGCCTTTATTGATGTGTACCCTTGTGACCTTACCCCTCGCTAACCTGCCCTCTCTGTCTTCCTTCCCCGACCCATGGATCGTGCTCTCTGGGCACCGAGGAGAGCGTGCGGGAGTCCGCCATTGTGTGCCTGAACCCCCGCAACCAGCTGCTTGCATCAATGCACCACTTATGGACCCCACGGGTTGGGGCATGGCCCCTCTGCTGGAACCGGCTAGGTTGGCCAGACGAAGATCTTGCTTGCGGACCTCGGTAACGTGGCACCTATGCCATACAGGTGAACCCCCCATAGTCAGCCCCTATGGGCCATAAATAAAAACGGACACGTTTTGTGCATTTTTTATTATTGCAAATAGGCCACCAGTAAGAACATGAAGAAAGACAACATCAGGAAGAACAATGGCCAGCAGAGGGAGCCGAAGAGGAAGACCAGCACCAGGGGTTTGGTTTTTTATTTGAATTGTGGTGACTGTGCACTCCGGTGCGTTTTGGTGCATTATGGTGCTTTGATGATAGTTGGTGCTGGTGCGTCGATGCAGCGCAGGCTGTCTCCCCCCCCCCCCCCCCCCCCACCCCTCCCAAAAGAACAATCACAGGTCCTGGGTTAGTTTTGTAAATACAATTAGCGTCAATTGTAAATAATGCTCCCCACCGTACATGTATCATTTGAAAACCATTCCGCAATTCGGTTAGCTGTGGGCGTAAATCTGTTAGGCAGGGTGCAATGCAGCAGGGGGACATACTTATCTGTGTTTTAAAACTGTCACACTCAGGGTCAGGTTAAATGTAGAGGGAACTACACCTACGTGTCACACTAAGTTAAAGTTTTATAGGCCTGGGGACGTGCCTAGAGGATGAGGGTGCAGTGTTGCAGATTTGTAATTGTTGTAAATATCACCCTCTGTAAGTGTAATGAATTCTTGTAAATATCTCCGTTTGGTGTGTAAAGGTCAAAGGTCGTCCTCTTAGTTCGTCCATATACATACACGTAGCAAATCATATACCCTTCTAAATAGTTATTTCTTTATTATGTGTATTAGTTTAAGGTTGTGTTTCCCATTAGTTGACTCTGCATTGCATCAAATTGAAATAAGGTAGAATCCCCTGTCAAGTGCAAAGCCTCAATTGCCAACTGCATTGCCGCCATTGAACACGCAGCCAGCTCTGAGAAGAAAGGCGTGTCTCCGCACCTCGTCATAGATGGGAGGAGTGAGCCAGCCCCGATCAACCAACCAAGGATGAGGGGTTTGGCTTGAGAGGGTGGAGAGGGAACGATCGGGGAGGTTCGCGAAGATTCGAGGGTGTGGCCTATATAACCCGTCACGTGACGCCCCCACCACCAGATGCATCAGAGTGGGCAGTCCACTGGGAGAGAGTTGAGTGGAGTTGTTCAGTTCAGTGGAGGAGGAACAGTGAGGTTGGGCTCAGTTGAGGAGGAGAGAGTGAGACATGTGGAGAGGAAAGCGAATGAGAATCGGCACGCTCTGCTCGCGATACCAACCAGCACTCTGAGAACAACCAGTGCATGCACGCGAACATCGACGTGCCACGGTCTTCGGATCTCCCTGTCGCCCATTCTGTGAACCAGAGTGCGAGGAGTCGGAGCTGTCACCTCCAGCCCTGCCGTTTGCACGAACCTGAACCTCCTCATCCTCCACCCATTCCTGCCATTCCATCCTTTTGTGTACGTGAGTTTGTTTTGTGTGTCTTGTCCCTGGGGTATAAGTAAGTCTGTATAAGCTAGAAATTGCACTGTGTCTTCTGGTCCTTCCATCCTTCTGTAAATTATTTTCGTTTCTTTCCTTCTCCTTGGTTCCTTTAATTGTGTAAATAGTAGTCATAAATTATATTTGTTCTTCCTACTTTTGCCTTCTTCTTCTTCACATCCGTTCGTCTTTGAGGTTTCCACATTGAACACCTGTGGCACGATTTGGCCAACGTTTCGGAATCGGGTTAGTGAATGATAATGACTCGAACTTCGGGTTGCTTACACCGCTCGGCAATTATAACATCTAAAACCGGGGTTCAAGCAGGGGAGTCCCTCCCCTGCTTCGCTGTCAGGAGTGGCACTCAGGTCCTTGGGACTTTTCGTAGACCAAATACCCTGGCTGCTCCCGACCGGAAGGAGCGTTGGGACTTCAGGACTCACGTCGGTCAGTCATACACAAGGGGATTAATCCCCCCTTCTTAAGGGGAAAAGGCCGACGTAGAGATCCGTAACAATATATATATATATATACATATATATATATATACATACATATATATACATATATATATATATACGTACATACATATATATACATATATATATATATACATACATATATATACATATATATATATATATACATACATATATATATATATATATACATACATATATATATATATACATACATATATATACATATATATATATATACATACATATATATATATATACATACATATATATATATATACATACATATATATATATATACATATACATACATATACATACATATATATATATATACATACATATATATATATATACATACATATATATATATATATACATACATATATATATATATATACATACATATATATATATATATACATACATATATATATATATACATACATATATATATATATACATACATATATATATATATACATACATATATATATATATACATACATATATATATATATACATACATATATATACATATTGTTGCGAATATGGAATTTGGCCTCCATATCCGCTTGTAAATATTCCCCTATTTTCTCCAATACTCCCCAACTTTCCCCAATCCCCCATTCCCTAGTCCCATTGCATGTAAATAACAATCAGTAGAGCCGACCTTCCCCTTCTTCCCCCATTAAATGTCGTGCCCAGGTCCACCGCACCACACGTAGACAACTTTCGGACATCTTCCTAGTTATTCTTATTCTATGTCAGTTAAGGCCTCGTCTCCATTAATTATGACTCTTCGTTGCACCAGAATGTGATTATATGGCATCAGTAGTGAGTTTAGGACCTTTCCCATACCTCCTTCCATCTTCTTCCCCAACAATTACAACAACAACAGAGGAGATGGCGGCGGAGCGGGGGAGGATGCGTCCTCACACCGGCTCGATTAGCTCCAGACCATGCGCTCCACGGGGTTACCACGAAGGGGCTCCTTGTCAGCTCCTCGTCAAGGGCGGAGCCTGGTAAACCCCCCGCACGCACCCAATGAGAAGCAACGTGCCGATTCCACGAGGCGGAGCTAACGAGCCGAGGGCGTGTCACTCCCCGCCGGATATACGCGGCCACGCGCCGGATGTGAAGAGAGATGCGCACCGAGCTTGGAGAAGGAAAGCCACCTGCGAGCGCTGAGAGAGATGCGCACCCAGCTTGGAGAAGGAAAGCCACCTGCGAGCGCTGAGTCAGATGCGCCCCCAGCTTGAGCAGACAAGACGCCATCCGAGCGCTGCGACCTCCCCGCATCTCTGGACCGGACCGAGTCGATTCTGACCTTTGAGCCCAGGAGGACCTGGAGCCATCGATCCCGCCTTTCCTAGCCATCAAACCCCCGTGTGAGTCAGCCGTTGTCCCGTGTGTCTGTCGTCTGTCCGGGGTTAATATAAGAGTGTGTCTAAGTGCCTGTCTTCCTGTAATATACCTCTAGCCCCTGTAATCTAACCTTTTCCGTACGAATATACTTGAGAATCGAAACATTGGTGTCGTATTGTGTTATTGTAATCCAGCCGGGTGTCTTCTTTTTCTTATTGAGCCAGCGTGGCGCGGCTTCGTCAACGTCGAGTATAATCGGTAACTTGTGCAGACGTGGTCATACCAAAACCGCTCGGTAAACTAACATCTAAGCCACGTCTGTAACAATTGGTGTCGAGGAGTGAGATTCGGACCCGGGACTAAATTTATTAGGCCCAAATTTTGGGAGGGAAAATCGATTCGGGGCGGTTACTGCGCTCGACGAAATTATAACGGCGAAATTTCGAATTTGTGTTACGAAACTCGAATTTTGAAAGTCGCGCCATGGCGGATCAAGACGGCTGGGGTCCGGTAGGGGAGAGTGAAGCAGGGTCGGTCCAGGACCAAATTGAGGGACATGAGGGACATGAGGAGAGCGAAACAGCGAGGGTAGCAGGCACGCAAAATGGCGCCTCGCAAGAGCGCGCGGTAGCCGAGCCCGCTGTATCAACGGGCTTTAACATGCAGCCGATTGACATACAGGCCCTCATTGCGCAGCTACAGGCAGCTGTACAGATGAGTATGGGGAGCCAAATTGAGCGATTGGGTGAGCGGTTGGGGAACCGGATGGATGCTCAGAGTGAGCAAATGGGGGTAATGAGGGACGAAGCGAGGGGTACCAGTGAGGGGTTAGACAATAATTTTAAGGGATTAGACAAGAAATTTGGGAAGTTAGACAATAATTTTGAGGAGTTAGACAAGAAATTTGGGAAGTTAGACAATAATTTTGAGGGGTTAGACAACGGGATAAAAGAAGTGAAAAATGGGTTAATGGGGGTAGAAAATAGAATGGCTGCCCAGGAGAATCAGATAGAGGGAGTGAAAAATGGGTTAGAGGGGTTAGAAAACAGTATGGAAGGCAAATTGAGGGACATGAGGGACCAAGCGGAAAGGGAAGTTAAACAAATGGAGCAGCAGATAGAGGGGGTCAGAATGGGGGTAGAAACCAAACTGGATGCTCACAGGGAGGAAATGGAGCAGATGAGGGTGGCATCTGGGCAGGAGATGCAAGTGATGGGAGAGGAGATCAGAAGAGGAGTGAGTGAGGAAGTCGGAGGAGTGCGCGAGGAGGTGAGGCACTGTAAGGAGCACATGGAGAAGGAGGTGAGAAAGGGGACTGTAAAGTTACAAGGGGGCATAGAGGTCCTGACGCAGGAGGTGGAACAGCTGACGGAGGGACAAAAAGAACTAACGGAGCAGGTTCAAAGGAACACTGCGGTATTAGGAGGGTTAAAAGTGACACAGAAAGAACTAAAAGACGACTTGATAGCGACACAGAGGCAATGTCAGATGGTACGTGAGGGACTGACAACGAGGTTGGACGAGGTGGTAGAGGTAATGGAGACGAAGGACCGGCAGGTGAGGACGCACATGGAAACGGTCAAGGTAGCCTTGGAGGACGAGCTTGAGGAGACGTACCGGGGAATAAAAGAGGTGAGGCACAAATTAGAAGAAGTGGAAGAAGGGGTGAGCGAAATTAAGAAACGACGGAGAGGGGATAAGAAAGAGATAAAAGAGGAGATAAAAGAATTGGTCCAAAGTCTGTGTTTGGATCGTGATGTGCTCATTAACCGGATGAGGGATTCGCAGGTGATGGAGGAGAAGCGAAGAGGAAGAGGACCCGGTGTAAGTGGTGACCAATATGGTCGTGCGTATGATGCGCCAGGGGATTTAATGAGCTTGGGGGTCGAGATGGACCCGGGTGTTCGTGAGAGGCCACTGGTGAAGTGTGCGAAAGGTCTGGTGTGCGAAAGAGGAGGTGTGCGAGAAAGTCCGACTCTGGGGGGTGTGAGGAAAAAGTGTGTGCCAAGGAGTGAGGGTGCTGGCGAGAGTGAGTCGGTCGTAGCGCGTGTGCGAGGGAGCACGTGGAAGCGCGGGGTGGTGAGTGTTACAGAGGGTGTAACGGGAGAGTGTGCGCGAGAAAGGTGTGTGACGGACAGGTGCATGAGGAAAGAGTGCGCTGTCAGAAGTAAGGAAGAGTGTCCACCTGTGGTGAGTGTTACAGAGGGTGTAACGGGAGAGTGTGCGCGAGAAAGGTGTGTGACGGACAGGTGCATGGGGAAAGAGTGTGCTGTCAAGAGTAAGGGTGAGTGCGTTGTCACGAGTGGAGGTGAAAGTAGTGAGAGTGACATGGAGCGTGAGTTAGTTGTGACAGGTGAGCGAGGATGTACACCTGGGATGGAAGGATGCACACCTGGAATGGTAGAGCGTGAGTGGGAATGCAC
Source organism: Myxine glutinosa (assembly GCF_964187855.1). Taxonomy (NCBI): domain Eukaryota; kingdom Metazoa; phylum Chordata; class Myxini; order Myxiniformes; family Myxinidae; genus Myxine; species Myxine glutinosa. Next base: position 112,549,181 of record NC_136272.1, read on the forward strand.
GCTGGAGTTGGTGGTGAGGCACGTGGATGGGTGTGCGAATGAGGGCACACCTGTGATTGTCACAGAGGAGGTGACCGAGGAGGGGGCGCGAAGCGGTGTATTGGTGAGATGTGCGAGCAACGAATGTGTGCCAAAGTGTTCGGTGGTCAGGTGTGTGACCAAGGCTGTGAGTGGAATGGGTGTACCGAGGTGTGTAAGGAAAGGTACGAGGGGCATGGAAACGGCTGGATGTGTGAGCAAGGAACGGGCTGCGGGGTGTAAGCATGCAGGTGAAGCATCGACATTAAACGGGTTAGAGGTTAGGTCGACTTTTAGCCGAATCGGGCCCTCGGTGCGTGCTGGGCCTCGCTTTGAACGGCCGCGTCCAGGCTCCACTAGGCGGAGCTGGCAGCCCGATAGAAAGGGTCGTCATGGCGACCACTTTTTGGTGAGACGTGCCGGCAGGTCGAGATCGGGGCATTGGATGGCTCCGTGCCGAGATGGTGCGTGGGATCTCGGCCCGGGTAAACCTCCTTCCCTGCACCGAATGCGGGACGCACCCAGCCGCTGGCACAGAACAACCAGCATTCATGGCTTGGCTTTACGAAGCCGGGCTTTGGACAGGAATTGGCGCACCGAGAGGTATTAGTGAGTCGACTGGGTGATGAGGTTAGTGTTTTGGACCCAAAATTAGAGAAAAAACAAAATTTGATGATTGGCAAGGGATTGGCAGTAGTGATTGGCAGATGATGGGTAGTGATTGGCAAATTTTTGATTTGTTGAAATTTGATGTGCAAAATTGGTAGTGAGAGACCCCCGATGTGGTGGGATGGCATCCCTGCCACCTTTCCCATGTGGGGGCAAAGGAGCACTAGATTATGGGGTGTATGGCAGTGAAAACTAGCCCGGGTGGGTTAGGATATGGTGTGTAGGGATATAGCGAGGATTGACATTAGGTGACGTTAAGTTTAGTTAGTGACTGATACCTGTAGTAGGGACGCAGGTAGATTAGTGTGGATGATAATGACGAGGGAGCGCAATAGTTTAAAGGGACGACTGGGAAGCGCAAGTTTCAGAAGGGAGTAGTTAGCTGAGATGATGCTGTGTGCGTGAGAATTGAACAGGTGTGATTGCACAGGTGTGCAACTGGACAGGTGTGTGGAGCAGTGTATGAGTAGTGAGTGTGTGGATCAGCGCGAATGCGCTTGGGGAGAGAAGGGTGCCGGTGGCACCAGGTGTGAGAGCACAGGTGTGCAAGTACAGGTGTGTGGAGAAAGTTGGAGTAAGTGGTACGGAGTGGTGTGCATGGTGCGAAGGTGTGGATGGGGGAAGAGTGGACCCCTTTCACGAGTACCCGGGGCGGGTAGTGTAAGTGCTAGGTAGAGGGTACAGGTAAATTGTGGTTGGATATTGGCACTTGTGGTGCGGTTGCAGAATGGTGTTGTGAATGGGTGCATTAGTGTTGTGGAAATGGCTGGCGTGTAGCCTGTTAGTGTGTGTAGTTGGTTGAGCACTCCACCACTGTGAGGATGTCGGCCAGGTGAGGCCGCAGGTGGGCTCTGGGAGTCGGTAGAGTTGTGGATGGGGCCCGAGGATCCGGAGGACGGACCCGGGTAGCCCAGTGCCAGAGAGGGCACCGAGTGGGGAGAGAGCCAGAGGGCCTTCCCCAGGTAGTTAGGTTAGGGTAAGGAGCAGGTAAGCTCGGAGGCAACTGCAGTGGTGGAGGTGTGCAGGTGGGTAGACCCACTGGGAGAGGTACACGCCGCAGCCCAGAAATTGTACGAGGGCACCGGGAGATGAATCGGGGGAGTGAGACCCCAAATTGAAAAGCACCACAGGTTGGCCAATGGGAATTGGTTTTTAGAACCCATAGAGTAAGAGGGCCAATGGTTTGGCCGGAGGAAGACCCCGGGTAGTGTAAAGTTGTTAAAGTCATTTAGGAAATAGTTAGGATTGATGAACCTGTCGCACCATACGCAGCCACTTACCTGTGGTGATGATGATGACTCCACACCTGTGTTTTCTTTGTTTGTTGCAGGAGATGAATTGCTGTTGGATTTGTGAGACGCATCACGACGTGGATGAGACATTGGGGTGATTCCATCTCTCCCTCCCTAGGAGGGACTGATGATGAATTGGTGATGGCAAATTTTGATGTTGAGTTGGAGATGGCAAATTTTGATGAGAGTTGAAAATGGCAAATTTGATTGGTTAGGAGGGAGAGAAGACGAATTTGGTATATGGGAGGAACGGGGAAGACAGTAGGGATGTTTGTTGATTTGTAAAGTAGATGTTTATGGGTAGTGTTGTGTTGTGTGGATACAGTAAGGGGTAAGGGAGGGGCCATGTAGGTTACCTGGTGGGGGGGGGCGTACGATAGGAACGTACCTGTCTCACCTGGTTCCCATGTGCCCCCAGTGTGCATCACCTTACATTGCGTGCACTTTTGCGCCCTTACCACCTTACTCACTTGTCTGCTTCTTTTGTCTCCCACCTCCGAGGATCTGGCTTTGGGGTAGAGAGAGAGGAGAGAGAGGTGCTGGCTGCGCAGTTGTGGGCCTGCACTTTCGCTGTTTGCTGCCGGGATCGATACACCATATGGACCGCAATGTTTGTGGCCACCCACAATGGACCGCAGTTCGTTTGCGGCCAAGCACCACCCGGGGATGGACCTATGGGTCAACGTGGCACCTATGCCATACAGGTGAACCACTTTTAGTTAACACCAAGTGCACCACAAGAAGAGCAAGAGACACCTGCAGGGTTAGGGGTTGTCGAATTTATTTTTATTCCAATGAACAATGGTGACTGCACCGATTGGTGGTGGGGTGGTGCTTTTGATGCTGGGAAAGGGTGCTCTGCACGTTATTAAAGGCCGTCGGCCACAGAGCACTCGTGGGTTGGTGTATCGATGTTGGCAAGCGCGCTCTCTCTATGCATAACATCTGCATGTGTTCCTCCAAAGACAGGTCCTGGATCGTAGTGTAAATAGCAGCGTAGTCTTGTAAATAATGCTCCCTACCGGCTGTATGTTTAGTTTGAGAATTCTTTCCGGATTCGGTTATCCTGTGGGTGTGTTTCTGTGAGGAGAAGGGTGCAACGTCGCAGGGGGACATATTTACTCATTTGTGAATATCTGTAAAACTGTCGCACTCAGGGTAGAGTTAATAGTAGAGGGAACTACATTGCGTGCCACACTAAAGTAGGTAAAAATTTATCGGGTCGGACGCCCCGAGGGTAGAGAAGGGTGCAATGTTGCGAATATGGAATTTGGCCTCCATATCCGCTTGTAAATATTCCCCTATTTTCTCCAATACTCCCCAACTTTCCCCAATCCCCCATTCCCTAGTCCCATTGCATGTAAATAACAATCAGTAGAGCCGACCTTCCCCTTCTTCCCCCATTAAATGTCGTGCCCAGGTCCACCGCACCACACGTAGACAACTTTCGGACATCTTCCTAGTTATTCTTATTCTATGTCAGTTAAGGCCTCGTCTCCATTAATTATGACTCTTCGTTGCACCAGAATGTGATTATATGGCATCAGTAGTGAGTTTAGGACCTTTCCCATACCTCCTTCCATCTTCTTCCCCAACAATTACAACAACAACAGAGGAGATGGCGGCGGAGCGGGGGAGGATGCGTCCTCACACCGGCTCGATTAGCTCCAGACCATGCGCTCCACGGGGTTACCACGAAGGGGCTCCTTGTCAGCTCCTCGTCAAGGGCGGAGCCTGGTAAACCCCCCGCACGCACCCAATGAGAAGCAACGTGCCGATTCCACGAGGCGGAGCTAACGAGCCGAGGGCGTGTCACTCCCCGCCGGATATACGCGGCCACGCGCCGGATGTGAAGAGAGATGCGCACCGAGCTTGGAGAAGGAAAGCCACCTGCGAGCGCTGAGAGAGATGCGCACCCAGCTTGGAGAAGGAAAGCCACCTGCGAGCGCTGAGTCAGATGCGCCCCCAGCTTGAGCAGACAAGACGCCATCCGAGCGCTGCGACCTCCCCGCATCTCTGGACCGGACCGAGTCGATTCTGACCTTTGAGCCCAGGAGGACCTGGAGCCATCGATCCCGCCTTTCCTAGCCATCAAACCCCCGTGTGAGTCAGCCGTTGTCCCGTGTGTCTGTCGTCTGTCCGGGGTTAATATAAGAGTGTGTCTAAGTGCCTGTCTTCCTGTAATATACCTCTAGCCCCTGTAATCTAACCTTTTCCGTACGAATATACTTGAGAATCGAAACATTGGTGTCGTATTGTGTTATTGTAATCCAGCCGGGTGTCTTCTTTTTCTTATTGAGCCAGCGTGGCGCGGCTTCGTCAACGTCGAGTATAATCGGTAACTTGTGCAGACGTGGTCATACCAAAACCGCTCGGTAAACTAACATCTAAGCCACGTCTGTAACAATATATACACAAAGAATTAAGTTAAGCACCCCTACACAACGAATTAAGGTAAGCACCCCCTAATATATATTCTTTGTGTATATGTATACATTGGCATATATTCTAAGGTATGTGAGATCAAATAATGATTGGTATGACATTAGCAATTATCCATTGATGAAATTGAGTGATCAAAGTGAAAAAAAGTGATTGGTTGAGTCAGTGATCCGATCACGTGGGTCCTACACACGTTATTGACGCAAAGATCGCTAGAGGTCTTCTCAGAACAATGACTGTACGTTAGAAAACATAAACGTCATCCACACTGTCCGTGATGGACCTATAGCTCCATACTTAAATTGAGGTGAAAATATGCCTAAAATTCCCAAAAAATTTCACCTTAAATTATTCTGAATAAAATATTGAAAACGGCATGATTGTTATGTTATTATGTGACCATAATATCACTTCTCCAGAAAATATAGCAATATCATGGGTATATTACACTGTTTTGACGACAACAAACTTGTAATGTGCGAGGTTGTAAAAAAACGGGGGGGGTGCTTAACTTAATTCTTTGTGTATATATATATATACATACATATATATATATATACATACATATATATACATATACATATATATACATATATATATATATATATATATATATATATATATATATATATATATATATATATATATATATATATATATATATATATATATATATATATATATATAAATATATATATATATACTGTATATATATATATATATATATATAAATATATATATATATACTGTATATATATATATATATATAAATATATATATATATATATATATATATAAATATATATATATATATATATATAAATATATATATATATATATATATATATATAAATATATATATATATATAAATATATATATATATATGTATGTATATATGTATATATATATATATATATATGTATGTATGTATGTATGTATGTATGTATATATATATATATATATATATATATATATATATATATATATATATATATATATAACTGTGAGACATAGTAGAAACTGCACAGTGCGAGCAGGGCATCTCATTTGCATTAAATAAATAATCGGGAGATTAAATCAGACGCGGACGTAGCTTCAGGACGGTCGATCTTTAATTCTTGACAAGCTTTCGACCAACAAAGTTCTTCTTCTTAGTCTACAGAAACAACAGACATGTATATCAGACAAGTATGTATCGTGATATGTGTGTAAGATGTGTGATATGTGTAGAAAATGCATACAAAAGGAAGCTCACCCACGCTAAAGCACACTCACCGTCCCCAAGTTCAGCGGAAGTGAAGCGCAGCTCACAGTTATCGTTCATGTTACAGTTGGTGCACATGCATATACAAATATAGAGATACATACATACATAAACACACAAGCATATATTCATATACCATTTATATTCATATAATATATTTATATATTTATTTATATATTTATATAAATGACATATAAAGGTAGAATGAATGAGTGAATGAGTGAATGAATGGGTTACGGTTAATGATTTGATTGGGTTGATGTTGGAACATTCTTTAATCATCAAAATTTATGCCATGAGGGATTTTTGTCCGAAGTTTATGTATCCAAAAGGACTCACGCTTCAGAATCGTGGTGTGTGATCGATTTGTAATTGATTCAATGGCAGAGATTTGAATGTCATTTATCGAGTGATCCGGTTGATTAAAGTGTATCGTGTAAGGTAGAGATTTGCCCTGACTGGTGGGGAAGTTATTGATTTCTGACCGGTTGTTATTAAATCATGTGAATCATCAGAATGGCCTGAATCATCAGAAGGCCTGTCTGCATGCCGCAAAGCACTAGATACACGACAAGTCCCAATACCACCTACTCAAGACCTTATGCGCCTATTAGAACTAACACTCAAACTGAATAATTTCCAATTCAACGGACGACATTACATTCAAACTCAAGTTACCGCTATGGGTACCCCTGTTGCACCATCGTACGCTAACATATTCGTGGGAATGATAGAGGCCAAGATCAATGCACAACCTCATCACGGAATCCTGGAAAAATCCTGGGTACGTTATATTGATGACATCCAGTTCATCAGGTCAAAATCCCACCGTAGTCTCACACAATTCCAAAATGAATTAAATTTGATTCATCCGACAATCAAGTTTACATTCGACAGCTCACAGTCCGAAGTTCACTTTCGAGACACATCACTCACACTTCAAAATAACAGACTCGAAACAGAACTATACACCAAACCAACAGACACTCACTCTTACCTTCTCCCTTCTTCATCTCATCCTAAACATACAATTGCAAGCATACCATACAGTCAAGCACTCAGAGTAAGACGCATTTGCTCAACAAAAATGGCAGAAGAAACTTCTCTCTGCAAATTAGAAACACACTTCATTGCAAGAAACTATGACCCTCACTCTGTGAAAGAAGCAATAACCCGAGCAAAACACATACCGAGAGCAGACCTTCTGACTTACAAACCCAAACCTGCAACTAACCGTGTCCCACTGGTAACCACCTACTCTGCTACCTCATCCCAATTGCCAAGTATTCTGAATAAGGCCCTTCCTCTCCTCCATCAATCAGAAACACTCGGCACCACATTTCCTCAACCTCCACTAACATCATTTCGACGTGGTCGGACACTCAGGGACCTCTTGGTAAAAGCAAAGCACCCACAGCCCCACAACAAAGAAACTAGGATCCCTGTCTTCTATGAATGCACAGCAAACAAATGTATTCTTCACAAGCATTTACTAGAAGGAAACAAATTTTGTAGTTCTAGCACTGGACAAAAATTCCCCATCACCTCCTATATGAACTGCAAATCTACATGGGTCATATACCTAATCACTTGCCAAAGGTGCACCAAACAATATGTTGGAAAAACTGAGTATACACTCTACACACGATTTAATAACACCCGGTCAGAAATCAATAACTTCCACACCAGTCAGTCTCTACCTTACACGATACACATTAATCAACCGGATCACTCTATAAATGACATTCAAATCTCTGCCATTGAATCAATCACAAATCGATCACAGACCACGATTCTGAAATGTGAGTCCTTTTGGATACATAAACTTTGGACAAAAATCCCTCATGGCATAAATTTTGATGATTAAAGAATGTTCCGACATCAACCCAATCAAATCATTAACCGTAACCCATTCATTCACTCATTCACCCATTCATTCATTCTACCTTTATATGTCATTTATATAAATATATAAATAAATATATAAATATATTATATGAATATAAATGGTAAATGAATATATGCTTGTGTGTTTATGTATGTATGTATCTCTATATTTGTATATGCACGTGCACCAACTGTAACATGAATGATAACTGTAAGCTGCGCTTCACTTCCGCTGAACTTGGGGACGGTGAGTGAGCTTTAGCGTGGCTCTTCCTTTTGTATGCATCTTCTACACATATCACACATCTTACACACATATCACTATACATACTTGTCTGATATACATGCCTGTTGTTTCTGTAGACTAAGAAGAAGACCTTTGTTGGTCGAAAGCTTGTCGAGAATTAAAGATCGACCGTCCTGAAGCTACGTCCGCATCTGATTTAATCTCCCGATTATTTATTTAATGCAAATGAGATGCCCAGCTCGTACTGTGGAGTTTCTACTATTTCTCACAGAAAAATATATACATACATACATACATACATACATACATACATACATACATACATACATTACGGTGGTTCTTAGGCAAACCACAAACCTCCGAATATGGCAAAAACAAAATTTGATTTGTTTTACTCTAACCTTTCATTTTTTTGGTATCGAGGTAAAACTTCTGCATGTGAAATATTTTTTGAATACTTCAGGTTTTAGGGGTTGCACAGTGACTCATGGTTGCCAGCCACTCAATGTTTGTGCCCGATAGGCGTTGATTTCCTGCAATCGGGAAACCTCTTGCGATGTTCTGCCACAACTTGAAGCAGTACTGGGTTTGCTGTTCATCCCTTTTCAGGAGACGATTGTACTCTTCAATGAGAGCAACTGCATATACCAGAGTACAGCTGTCCTGTATTCAATTAACTTAAAAACAACTTCAAAATGTGCAGTACATAGCAAGGTCATAGGTCAACTGTAATGGTCAAAATCACAAGTATAGCAGTGGAGAACTAGACCGGAACTCAGTAGAGAGCAGACCTCCGCCTCGTTGGCCATATCACTCAATGGTGAAGAATCACTTAAAAAATTAAATAATTTTCATATCCGAATCCATATTCAGATCTTCACCAAAATTGAATCGATTCTTCCTTGTCAAACACACAACCTGTGCAACAAGTTTCGTCCAAATCCATCCATAACTTTTTGAGATATCCTGCTATGTATCGTTTTTGCCCTATCTCCCAATGGTGAAGAATCACTTTTTAAAATTCTAGTAGCCGGATCCGAATCCAGATCGTATAATAATAATAATAATAATTCATTTATTTTGTATAGCGCTTTTCAAGTAGCCCAAAGGTGCTTTGACAGAGTGGAAAACATAATGCATAACAATACATGAAAACCACAATTGCAAAAAGACAAGAATCAATAGGGAAATATTTAAAGCAAAAGGAGGGAGAAGGAGAAGAGATAGTCAGGGGTTAAATGCTGTGGGTTGAATGTTGAATGCAGTGTTGAACAGGTGAGTCTTTAGTGATGTTTTGAATGTGGTGAGTGAGGAGGAGTCTCTGATGGTGTGAGGTAGTGAGTTCCAGAGGGTGGGAGCAGCGATGGAGAAGGCCCTGTCCCCCCAGGATCTGAATTTGGTCCGGATGGAGGGGGTCAGGAGGTTGGTACCAGCAGAGCGGAGGTTGCAGGTGGGAGTGTGTCTGGAGAGGAGGTCAGCCAGGTAGGATGGGGCCAGGTTATGGAGGGCTTTGTATGTCAAGAGGAGGATTTTGTACTGGATTCTCTGGGGGATGGGGAGCCAGTGAAGCTTGTAAAGGACGGGGGTGATGTGGTCACGGGTCCAGGAATGGGTGAGTAGACGGGCAGCGGAGTTCTGAATGTATTGGAGTTTATTGGTGATTTTTTAGGGTGAACCATAGAGGAGGCTATTGCAGTAGTCCAGACGGGGAGGTGATGAAGGCGTGGATGAGGGTTTCTGCAGCCGTGGAGGAGAGGGATGAGCGGAGACGGGCAATGTTTTTCAGGTGAAAGAAGGCTGACTTTGTGATCTGTTTAGTGTATTTGTCGAAGGAGAGGGTTTGGTCAAAGATGACGCCAAGATTCCGGATGTGAGGGGAGGTGGATACTGGGATACCGTCGATGTTGAGGGCAAAGTTATGGGTGGATTTTGTGAGCGTTTTTGGGCCAATGATGATTAGTTCAGATTTATCACAGTTAAGCTTGAGGAAGTTGATTTGAAGCCAGGATTTTATTTCAGTGATGCAGTTTGTCAGGATAGAGTGGGTGTCGGTGGAGACGGACTTGGGAGATGAAAAGCTGGATGTCATCGGCGAAGCAGTGGAATTGGAGACCATGACGGCGGATCAAGTGACCGAGGGGGGACAGGTAAAGGATGAAGAGGAGGGGGCCAAGAACTGAACCTTGGGGGACACCTTGGGGGAGGGGAGCAGTGGGGGATTTGCAGTTATTGATGGAGATGAACTGGCGTCTGTCAGAGAGGTATGATTTAATCCAAGAGAGGGCAGTGCTGGTAACGTTAAAGGTGGATTCAAGTCGGGTGAGGAGGATGGTGTGATCGATGGTGTCAAAGGCAGCGCTGAGGTCGAGGAGGACGAGAATGTTGAGGTTGCCAGCGTCAGAGGAGAGGAGAAGGTCGTTGGTGATTTTGAGGAGAGCAGTTTCAGTACTGTGGTTGGAGCGGAATCCAGATTGGAATGTTTCATACAGGTTATTGGCAGAGAGGTGATGTTTGAGTTGAGTGGCTACAGCGCGTTCCAAAACTTTTGACAGAAAGGGTAGGTTGGAGATGGGTCTGAAGTTGTTTAGGGTGTCAGGGTTTAGACCAGGTTTTTTTAGAATGGGGGTAACAGCAGCAATTTTGAGGTAAGGTGGGACGATGCCTGTAGACAGGGAGGAGTTTATTGTTGCAATGATAAGTGGAGAGAGAGCAGGGAGGGAGGCCTTGACAAAGCTGGAGGGGATGGGGTCAAGAGTGCAGGTGGCAGTTTTCATTCCTATGAGGAGTTCAGAGAGGTCAGTAGGGGAGATTGGGGAGAACAGAGACAGGGGATGGCAGGACAAGGGGGGGCAGGTGGTTGGAGGGGGAGCGGGTGCGGCGGTGGTCAAGCTCTTGTAGATGTTGTCAATTTTGCGTTGGAAGAAAGAGAGGCAGGAGATGCAGTTGCTACTGTGAATGACTGGGTGGTGGTGTTCAGGGGGCAGAGGAGTTTGTTTATTGTCGAGAAGAGTGCTTTTGGGTTTCCGGAGCCAGAGTGGATAATTTGAGAGTAGTAGGCGGAGCGGGCGCTGGAGAGGGCATCTTTGTAGTGTTGTAGGTGGTCCTTGTAGGCTCGGGAGTGAGCTGTGAGACCTGTTTTATTGCGGAGTCTTTCAAGTTGGCGAGCACGAGTTTTCATCAGGCGGAGTTCGGGGGTAAACCAGGGAGCAGAATGGGTGAAAGAAACTGTTTTGGTTTTTGCAGGCGCAAGCTGGTCAAGGCAGGAGGAGAGAGTGTGGTTGTAGTAGTCAGTGAGGTCGGAAGGGGTGTGGAGGTCAACAAAGGGAGAAGTGGACATTTTTTCAGAGAGGGTGGATGAGAATGAGGTAGGTGAAAGAGCGTTTAGCTGACGGAAGGTGATAGTGCGATAATGTCTTGGTGTTGGGGTGGGGATGTTGATGGTCATAGTGATAGCTAAGTGGTCAGAGAGGGTGAGGTCGGAGACAGAGAGATGGTGCAAATTTAATCCAGTGGAGCAGACAAGGTCCAAAATGTGACCACGGATATGGGTAGGAAAGTCTACATGTTGAGTGAGGTTAAAGCAGGTGAGTAAATCAGTGAAGTCAGTGGTTATTGTGGAGTCAGTGGAGTCCATGTGGATATTGAAATCACCAAGGAGGAGGATTGAGGGGGAGAGGGAACATAGCTGGGTCAGAAAGTAGGAGAAGTCAGACAGGAATGATGGGTGTGGTTTGGGAGGGCGGTAGACGACAGCCATGACTGACTGCGTGCGACCAGAGAGTTTAAAAGCCAGGTGTTCCAATGATGAGGCTGAGGCAATGGGGATGAGGCTGGTCCTGATGTCTTGACGGTGGATAACGGCAATTCCACCACCTCGGCCCCCCGAGCGTGGTTTACTGCTGGCATGGCTCTGCGGTACTCCGCCGCAAGGCTTCTCCTGCTTAAAACCCGCTCCACCCCATCATGCATCTCTGCAATCAAATCGAATGGACTCCTGCGTCGACCCAGGTACATTCACCGTGGCTCCGGTCGTAAGTTTGTTTATTTACAATCAGGTCACTCCATCCCCATCCTCTGGTCGGCTCAGCGCACTCCCACTCATCGTCCCAACACACCTGGTCACAACAACGCACAAAATCGCACCTCCTGTCTGCGAACCCTGGCCAAATCACCTGGATTCATACCCGCCGTACAAAACAACATCAAGCTCACCCTGTTCAATACCCGGTCCCTCAACAACAAATGCCTCATCCTGAACGACTACATCCTGGAAAATAAACTGGACTTTCTCTGTCTCACTGAGACCTGGCAACAACCACTGGACTACTACACGCTCAACCTCACCACACCCAATGGATATTCTTACATCAATAAACCACGCTCGGAGGGCCGAGGTGGTGGAATTGCCGTTATTCACCGACAAGACATCAAGACCAACCTCATCTCCATCTCATCTGCTCCATCATTTGAACACCTGGCTTTTAAACTCTCCGGTCACACACAGTCAGTCATGGCTGTTGTCTACCGCCCTCCCAAACCACACCCATCATTCCTGTCTGACTTCTCCTACTTTCTGACCCAGCTATGTTCCCTCTCCCCCTCAATCCTCCTCCTTGGTGATTTCAATATCCACATGGACTCCACTGACTCCACGCTAACCACTGATTTCACTGATTTACTCACCTGCTTTAACTTCACTCAACATGTCAACTTTCCTACCCATAACCGTGGTCACATTTTGGACCTTGTCTGCTCTACTGGACTAATTTTGCACCATCTCTCTGGCTCCGACCTCACTCTCTCTGACCACCTAGCCATCACTCTGACCATAAACATCGCCACCCCAGCACCAAGGCATTATCGCACTATCAACTTCCGTAAGCTAAACGCTCTTTCACCTGCCTCATTCTCATCGACCCTCTCTGAAAAAATGTCCACTTCTCCCTTCGTTGACCTCCACACCCCTTCTGACCTCACTGACTACTACAACCACACTCTCTCCTCCTGCCTTGACCAACTTGCGCCTATAAAAACCAAAACAGTTTCTTTCACCCATTCTGCTCCCTGGTTTACCCCTGAACTCCGCCTGATGAAAACTCATGCTCGCCAACTTGAAAGACTCCGCAATAAAACAGGTCTCACAGTTCACTCCCAGGCCTACAAGGACCACATACAACACGATAAAGATGCCCTCTCCCGCGCCCGCTCCGCCTACTACTCTCAAATTATCCACTCTGGCTCCGGAAACCGAAAAGCACTCTTCTCTACAATAAACAAACTCCTCAGCCCCCTGAACACCACCACCCAGTCATTCACAATAGACAACTGCATCTCCTTCCTTTCATTCTTCCAACGCAAAATTGAAAACATCTACAACAGCTTGACCACCGCCGCACCCGCTCCCCCTCAAACCACCTGCCCCCCCTTATCCTGCCATCCCCTGTCTCAATTCTCCCCAGTCTCCCCTACTGACCTCTCTGAACTCCTCATCGGAATGAAAACTGCCACCTGCACTCTTGACCCCATCCCCTCCAGCTTTGTCAAGGCCTCCCTTCCTGCTCTCTCTCCACTTATCATTGCAACAATAAACTCCTCCCTGTCTACAGGCATCGTCCCACCATCCCTCAAAATTGCTGCTGTTACCCCCATTCTGAAAAAACCTGGACTAAACCCTGACACCCTAAATAACTTCAGACCCATCTCCAACCTACCCTTTCTGTCAAAGGTTTTGGAACGCGCTGTAGCCACTCAACTCAAACATCACCTCTCTGCCAATAACCTGTATGAAACATTCCAATCCGGATTCCGCTCCAACCACAGTACTGAAACTGCTCTCCTCAAAATCACCAACGACCTTCTCCTCTCCTCTCCTCTGACGCTGGCAACCTCAACATTCTCATCCTCCTCGACCTCAGCGCCGCCTTTGACACCATCGATCACACCATCCTCCTCACCCGACTTGAAACCACCTTTAACATTACCGGCACTGCCCTCTCTTGGATTAAATCATACCTCTCTGACAGACGTCAGTTCATCTTCATCAATAACTGCAAATCCCCCACTGCTCCTCTCCCCCAAGGTGTCCCCCAAGGTTCAGTTCTTGGCCCCCTCCTCTTCATCCTTTACCTGTCCCCCCTCGGTCACTTGATCCGCCGTCATGGTCTCCAATTCCACTGCTTCGCCGATGACATCCAGCTTTTCATCTCCACCAAGTCCATCTCCACCGCCACCCACTCTATCCTGACAAACTGCATCACTGAAATAAAATCCTGGCTTCAAATCAACTTCCTCAAACTTAACTGTGATAAATCTGAAATAATCATCATTGGCCCAAAAACGCTCACCAAATCCACCCATAACTTTGCCCTCAACATCGACGGTTTCCCAGTATCCACCTCCCCTCACATCCGGAATCTTGGCATCATCTTTGACCAAACCCTCTCCTTCGACAAATACACTAAACAGATCACAAAGACAGCCTTCTTTCACCTGAAAAACATCGCCCGTCTCCGTCCATCCCTCTCCTCCGTGGCTGCAGAAACCCTCATCCACGCCTTCATCACTTCCCGTCTGGACTACTGCAATAGCCTCCTTTATGGTTCACCCTCAACAATCACCAATAAACTCCAATACATTCAGAACTCCGCTGCCCGTCTACTCACCCATTCCCGGACCCGTGACCACATCACCCCCGTCCTTTACAAGCTTCACTGGCTCCCCATCTCCCAGAGAATCCAGTACAAAATCCTCCTCTTGACCTACAAAGCCCTCCATAACCTGGCCCCATCCTACCTGGCTGACCTCCTCTCCAGACACACTCCCACCCGCAACCTCCGCTCTGCTGGTACCAACCTCCTGACCCCCCCCCCCCCCCCCATCCGGACCAAATTTAGATCCTGGGGGGACAGGGCCTTCTCCTTCGCTGCTCCCACCCTCTGGAACTCGCTACCTCACACCATCAGAGACTCCTCCTCACTCACCACATTCAAAACATCACTCAAGACCCACCTGTTCAACACTGCATTCAACATTTAACCCACAGCATCTAACCCCTGACTATCTCCTCTCCTTCTCCCTCCTTTGTGCTTTGAATATTTTCCTATTGATTCTTCTTTTTTTGCAATTGTCTTTATGTTTTGCTATGCATTATGTTTTGCACTCTGTCAAAGCGTCTTTGGGCTTCCTGAAAAGCGCTATATAAAATAAATGCATTATTATTATTATTATTATTATTATTGACGTAGGAATATCCATTGGGTGTGGTGAGGTTGAGTGTGTAGTAGTCCAGAGGTTGTTGCCAGGTTTCGGTGAGACAGAGAGAGTCCAGTTTGTTATCCAGGATGTATTCGTTCAGGATGAGGCATTTGTTGTTGAGGGACCGGGTGTTGAACAGGGTGAGCTTGATGTTGTTTTGAACAGCAGGGATGAATTCAGGTGATTTAGCCAGGGTTCGTAGGCAGGAGGTGCGATCGTGTGCGTTGCTGTGACCAGGTGCGCTGGGACGATGATTGGGAGTGCGCTGAGCCGACCAGAGGACGGGGATGGAGTGACCTGATTGCAAATATACAAACTTACGACCGGAGCCACGGTGAATGTACCTGGGTCGTCGGAGGAGTCCATTTGATTTGATGGCAGAGATGCATGATGGGGTGGAGCGGGTATTGAGCAGAAGGAGCCTTGCGGCGGAGTACCGCAGAGCCATGCCAAGCAGGAGCGGAGAGACGAGACGAGGCCAAGGTTGAGGAGGTGAAACAATGGTCCCAACCCACGGGAGCGGGGCCGAGGAAACGAAGGAGCCAGGTAGGTGAAGCCAGGAGCAGAGCCGGGACCAAGCAGAGGGCAGGCAGGAGCAAAGAGACGATCACGAGGCCAAGGTTGATCACAGCAAAGCGGCAAATGCAGCGGCAATCGACCGCCGCCGCTACAAATCTAGATCACGGCGGGAAACCGCCACCAAACCGCTGCGATAGTCACAACCCACGAGAGCGCGCCCGAGGAAACAGCGAGCAGGCGAAGGAGCCGGGCAGGCGAAGCAAGGAGCAGAGCCGGGGCTATGCAGAGGGCAGACTCCATCTTCACCAAAATCTAATCATTTCGTCCTTGTGACATACGCTACATCTCTGCCAAATTTCGGCCGAATCTGTCCACAACTTTTTGAGATATTTTGTTCACAAAGAAACAGACAGGGGTGAAAACATAACCTCCATCCACCTTTGGTGGCGGAAGTAATAAATAATCAACTCCAAACATTTATGCGAGCCAAATATGTGAAATTATAAACTCCGTGTGCAACCCCTAAATGTAGTCCAAATGGCCTAAAATTTCACCATAAGGGGGTTGGTCATACATACAAAACATTTTAAATGTTAGGAACATGAATTTTCTAACTTTCATTTTGAACAACCATCCTAACATTATATATATATATATATATATATATATATATATATATATATATATATATGTATGTATGTATGTATATATATTATATATATATATATATATATATATATATATATATATATATATATATATATATATATATATATAATGGTATCTGTAATCTGGTTCTCCAACCTAATGAGCGGACAACATGACGTCATCGCCATGCACGTCCGCCTTGCCTGCAAAGTTCCAGAGGAACCATCTACATCTCTGCCAAATTATCGCTCCCAGCAAGGTGCAGCAGCAGCTGTATGGGACACCTTGCTGGCGGTTCTCCACTGATGATATGAAGGTCGCATAGTGACTGATATAAAAACCGAAAGGGTCACAGAGTTACAAGTGTATGGAAAGCCTCACTGCGTTGCCCTGATGAAGCCCCAACAAGGGCGAAACCAGGTCGGTAACTGTGAGTTTTGCATGCACTTGTGACAGTATCTGTATTTATAATCCGTAATGACGCACTGCTAGATGGTTCCTCTGGAACTTTGCAGGCAAGGCGGACGTGCATGGCGATGACGTCATGTTGTCCGCTCATTAGGTTGGAGAACCAGATTACAGATACCATTATTAGTAACTCCCAACCGCAACCAGGTCGACTCCATATGATGAGTGGATACCAGAGATAACGTCACCGCGTGGCAGGCGGTGCTTATCGCTCCCAGCAAGGTGCAGCAGCAGCTGTATGGGACACCTTGCTGGCGGTTCTCCACTGATGATATGAAGGTTGCATAGTGACTGATATATATATATATATATATATATATATATATTACACACACCTTTGGCAATATGTTTATGTTGATGGGTTTTGATTATCAATTTTGACATAAAAAGGCACATCTAAGCAGCAAAAGCAAATTAAACATTTCCAATTGTGAAACAAACAGGAAAGAGCAGAGTCAGCCTCAGGCAATGTATTACCTGTGATCCACAAGCTTTGCAATGATGGCTGTAGTTTTGATGGCGACTAGTGAGGTACCCATACTACGCACGGGTGGGAGGCCAGCAGCAAACAGACAATGCAGAAATGGCGAATGCTAAAGCATGAAACCAATAAATTCCACATTCCTGTAGCACTTTCAGTCGCACATCAGACATGGACAGCAAGTTTGTGAAGGACTTCCATCAAAAACGTACCCGTTCGCAAACAAACGGGTACCTTTGTTCCAGACCCAGTCAATGGCGAATCTGCATATGGCGATCCGTGAATTCACGTTAGGAAGTAGAAACCGTCACGACATTTCATCATTCACTTAAACTCGATATCTCTTTTTTCATTCCAAACAGCATAACTCCAATCACAAATGAAATAACATTAATATAAAAAATAAACTTTTAACAACATTCGTGACATAAACAAATATTTAAATCCTGATGTGAAGTTCCGTACGGTTGGGTGAATACAATTACGAATTCAAAATCGTAATTGTATTCACTCAATTCCAATCATCAATTGTGTTACGGATTCGGCCCTAATGATTGTTGTTATGATTATTGTTGTTGGTTCGAAGAATTCTGGTGATTGTGGTTGAAGGGAAAAGGTTATTATAGTTAAAAGATTTAAAAGCGTTCCTGATAAAATGTGGCCGGAAATCCGGATCGTGACCGGAAGAGGTGGAGCGAAGAGAAAGAGGCGGGAGGAGATCGTAAAGAGACGTGGTTGTTGAAGCTCCGGACCGAGCATTCGACGTACAGTGCGAGGGAACTTTGCGTCCTTGAAGGGAAGTTCGGACAATAAGAAATATCGCCGGAGTGCGTGGAGCCTGTGTTGTCGGGTATTCTCATTGAGGTTCCGGAGGATCCGGGCCTCAAAGCCCGGGTTGGAGTGAAAGCCGTCCGCCATCTTCGCCACGCGAGCAACCTGCAGTGAACCGGGTTTGGTCGTGTCGGCTGGGCATTATTCCCCGGTGGTTTGCCGGGGACGGCGGTGCCAGAAAGGGCACGTGAGAATTATACGGAGGCTCGCGGATTGAACCGCAATGTGTACGTCGGAGCGCGTCTTTGTGAGGTTCCTTTCCACCGCTGTGTTGCTGGGTGCTGAACAACGTGACCTCGGGGTCGTCTCGCTCGCCTACGCCTCAATTGACTTTGATCGGGCCTTGACTCCCCGATCGCGGGAGCGCACAGAGACATTGGGACTTCGCCTTGGAGGGGGGCAGAGACATTGGGGAGGTGCCGTGAGTTTGGGGTTAAGGGGGTTGATAAGGTTATCAACGTAAGATTTGAAAGTACGGGTGATTGCCCCCATTGTTGTATGGCTCTTTGTGTGTGATTTATAATATATTATTGTTTGTTTATAACCTGGTGTGGTCGCATTATTGAGTTGACTTTCATTTGCTGGTTCCATTGAGGGTTTCATTATTTGCTGGATTTCAACCAAGGATAACACATCTTTCTGCCGGGGACCCTCTCGGGGTTCGGAGGTCTACCGAGACCAGAGGTAAGGGGGGGACCCCGTAACAATTATTGATACTTTAACAAAACGATTAACACGATTAACGTTTAACGATTTAACATTACAATTGAATGACGGTTGTATTTGGATATTATCAAACCCGCTCATTGCCGTCATCTGTCCACTTCCGCATTCAGGGCAGGTTCATAATTGTCATCAAAATCTAAACATTATTTGTAGAATTTCAATAAAAGCCACATCACTGTTCATATCGGTAAATATTATTCCATCATGTTTGGAAAAACTGGAAAATTGGAAAACTTGGAAAAACAATATAGCCTATTTTACTCCCAGGGGTCCCAGGAATACGCACCCAAAATATCGTTGCGATCGGTTGAGCCGTTTCTGCGGTACCTTCGAACGGACAGACGGACATTTGGTGAATTATCGTAAGATTGAACAGAGAGAATTGGTCCATTTTAGAATGATTTGTACAATTTGATACGAGTTCCCTTACGAGAAGCTTCAACACAGAGGGAGGTCATTAGGCCCATCCAAGTCTGTGCTGCAATTACCAACCTATGGTTGTTTGTCCAATGCTACTGAGCATGTACTCAGTGCATGCTGCACCGTTCCCAACCCTCCACACAAATAACATCTCTCCTCCTGCAACAACCTCCACAATCTCAAGTTTACTCGTGACGAAAGCACATCATACGTTGCCCGCAACAGGAAATTCAACAATATTGGCTCCATCCTCCAAATCTCTTGCCACTTCAACATCCTCACCCGCACACCTTCCCACCTAGTCCAAGCGCCTTGCTGTGCCTGTCCGACTGCTTTCACATATCTCCCCTCCGCTTCTTTCTTCTCACCTCCCTATATATATATATATATATATACACACACACATATTAAATTTTGTAATAGAAAGTTTGACTTTTTGGGGATTTTTAAAAGTCCCTCTATGGTACCTGAGCCTTTGTAGCTGCAGTATGTGAAAGGTAATATTAAATTATCTCCGATTGGTGTTTGGCTGTTGGCTTAGCGGTTAGGGTGCTGGCTTGGGATCCTAGGATCCTAGGTTTGAATCCCGGTTGATTGCTGAATTAACGCCAGGGGGGTTGACTCAGCCTGTCATCCTTCCTAGGTCGGAAAATTGAGTACCAGTTCACTGGTAATTCCCTGTTGGTGGCAGGAAGGGCATCTGGCCATAAAACATTGCTTCAAAAAGGGGACCACGGTTCCCGAAAAAGGCCAACCCCTGCTATGCGGGGAAAAATGGCCTCCAAAGGTGGTTTCAATGCCCGTGTGTGTGTTTGTATGTGTATGGGTGATTCTATAATATTAAACATAAATCTTCCTTCGTGGGTGTAGGGAAGTGTTTTTGGCACCCATTAAAAAAAAATATATTTCTTCAAAATGCCAACAGGATGAATCTTCAAAATGCCAACAGGATGAATCATCACCAGGCAACGCCAGGTACTCCTGCTAGTTTTAAATCCAACTATCTTCAATGAGTCGACTCCACCGTTTCCTTTAACGTGTCTGCACTCAATCAGGCAAGTTAGTCCACTGCAGGATGAAGTGGTCCTTCAACATGGTCCATCCTGTGAAATGTTAAATCAATCTTGAGGTCATCGTACTCAGGTAAACGTTTCAATTTAATCTCCCCGTCATATCTTTGTTCTGTCTCTACTTCTTCCAAGTGTTTCTCAAGGTTTTTCCAGTTCGTAATTATTAATGTCTGCTCTTCTTGATGTGTGTCTGGCCAAGGTCCATTTCTGTAACCAGAATGACAAAGATTTTGTTTTCTGTATGATCAATTCATTTTTCTTCTTGTCCCATATCATTACTCCAAGACACCATTTTTCTATGGCTGTTTGTGTGGTGATCAATTTTTCCTCCAGCTTCCTTGTTAAAGTGACCCATAAAATATTAGAAAAATATTTCTAATATTGTTTGTTTGTCACCGGCCTACAGGTCACAATTCTAAACCGATCGTCACGAAACTTCACCAAGTTGTAGAGATCGTCACAACTGAGAAGCCTATTGATTTTGAGGTCAAAGGTCATCTGGAGGTCACATTTCTAACATGGGTCACTAACAATGTTTATAATAATAAAGTTGTAGAGGTCATCACAACTGAGAAGCATATTGATTTTGAGGTCAAATAATAAAGTTTCTATTTCTAATAATAAATATTGACGTTTCTAATAATAAAGTTGTAGAGGTCATCACAACTGAGAAGCCTATTGATTTTGAGGTCAAAGGTCATCTAGAGGTCACATTTCTAATATGGGTCACTAACAATGTTTCTAATAATAAAGTTGTAGAGGTCATCACAACTGAGAAGCCTATTGATTTTGAGGTCAAAGGTCATCTAGCGGTCACATTTCTAATATGGGTCACTAACAATGTTTCTAATAATAAAGTTGTAGAGGTCGTCACAACCGAGAAGCCTATTGGTTGAGGTCAAAGGTCATCTGGAGGTCACATTTCTAATATGGGTCACTAATATTTCACTGTCATAGGTCATTGCTGGTAGAACACACTGATTATAAGTTTTTAGACAAAAGGAGTGTTTGCTTTTCATCACATTCTTTAATTTCCAAATTCAGACCATCCTGCTCCAGTATGTTTCTTCACTTCTTCAAAATAATCCGTATCCATTTGTACGAGTTGTTCTAAGTACCTTGCTCCCCCAGCTCCCTGTCCTGCGCCAGTATGTTTCTTCACTTCTTCAAAATAATCCGTATCCATTTGTACGAGTTGTTCTAAGTACATTTAATTGCTAGTTTCTTCAGTTGTGCACGAATGATCAATTTGAAACTCTTCCTTTTGTGCATCCTCGTTCAACATCAATTTTATCTTTGTCACATTCAATTTTATTCTGAGCATTTGACTCTTCAAATTGAGCTCTTCCATCATGATTTTCAGGTATTCAGCACTGTTTGAAATTAAAACCAAAGCATCTGTGAAGCGTAGGTGGTTTATTCTTTTAACGCAGTGTATGAAGCGTAAATCCCTCTCTGTGATTAAAATATTTTATGGGTTGGAAGTGAAATTGTCCGCCACGGTGCATCCCCTTGTTGTTTGAGATTTAGTGTTTGGTGTTTCCACTCCTTGGTAGCGCCATTTTGATTGGGACAGTTGTGCAAATCCTGGTTCTTCAGAATATCTGAGGATATATTTACAAATCTGTTCTGTTGGTTACGTCATCACAATGATGCGGTTATGCCATGTCACTAATGGAGTGCTCTCGTTGATTAATTAAGCAACAAAGTCGGATTTGGCCAGAGGAAGAGCATGCGCTGGCCCAGCGTTTTCATGGAATGACAAAATAACCACCATCTGACCCCCTCTCTAATCCCAGGTATATATTACCTCCGCCACCAAAGGTGGATGGTGGACGCCACCAAAGGTGGATGGAGGTTACGTTTTCACCCCTGTTTGTACGTTTGTTTGTCTGTTCGTTTGTGAACAAAATATCTCAAAAAGTTGTGGACGGATTCGGACGAAATTTGGCAGAGAGGTAGCGTATGTGACAAGGACGAAATGATTAGATTTTTATGAAGATCCGGATTCGGATCCGGGTACTAGAAAATTCTAAGTGATTCTTCACCATTGGGAGACAGGGCCAAAAACGATACAAAGCAAGATATCTCAAAACGTTGTCGATGGATTTGGACGAAACTTGGTGGGTAGCTTGTGTGTGTGACAAGGACGATTCGATTCGATTTTGGTGAAGATCTGAATATGGATTCGGATATGATGATTATTTAATTTTTTTAGTGATTCTTCATCATTGGGAGAATGGGCCGGAAACGATACATAGCAGGATATCTCAAAACGTTATGGATGGATTTGGACGAAACTTGTTGGACCGGTTGTGTGTGTGACAAGGAAGAATCGATTCAATGTTGGTGAACATCCGGCTCTGGATTCAACTCGTAGAATTTTTTAAATGATTCTTCACCATTGAGTGATATTAGTCTGGCAGCTAAGCTAAATATAGCATAACAATTGTGCATTTTGTGAGGAAAGCACCAAATTTGGCACACTAATAGACTATCATATTATGAAAAGATCTGGCTATTGGGCCATCTCAGATTCAGAGATTTGATTTTTGCAAGATTTGCAGATTTTGCAGATTTGCAAGCTGAGATTGCAACGCCAGGGACGGCCGACTCCTTCCTGCGAGCTGCCCACGTCACCCGCACAAGAAGAGCTCATCAAATCACTGCAGCGGCACTGCACATCCTGCAACACCGTGCGTATGAACGCCACTGTATGACATATGCTGATGATGCAGAAGACCTGCCTGAGTTCGAAGACTGGTGTCACCAGAGAGGAGAAGACATTCCCAACTTTCAGTACTGGGCAACTGTGCTGGAACTAGAGATGTTGGTACTGGTCTACGTGCGTTCTCTGCGGCAGGCTTCATTCACGATGTACCTTGATGCCCTGGCGGAACTGGTCCCATGGTTCCATGCCTTAGACCACACACACTATGCCAGGTGGGTCCCTGTTCACCTGAGGGACGTGGTTGCACTCCCAATGAAGCACCCAGATGTAGCCAGAGAATTCAGGGCTGGCAACTTCACTGGACAGAAGACGAAGAAGGTGTTCTCTTCGATCCCAATCGAATCGAAATCTTGCAAAATTCAAATCTCTGAATCTGAGATGGCCCAATATCCAGATCTTTTCATAATATGATAGTCTACTAGTGTGCCAAATTTGGTGCTTTCCTCACAAAATGCACAATTGTTATGCTAAGTTGCCCCACTATATGGCCAACCAGGTGGAGGTATGCTTTCTACAGAGTACCGTTCTAGTTTTTCTATTCCGTTCACTTCCATATCGCTAAATGAACTTCTCAACACTGCTCCTTCTTAATGGAGTTTTGTCCTTCAACGCACGCAACACATAAACGTTTTTCTTGATATAAAGTTTTACGGTGTTTTTCAGATCTACTGGGATCCATATACAGCACGCCAAGATAACAACCCTGTTATTACCGCAGGTTCATTGCACCACCTGCTCACCAACCGGACAGCAGAGCAAATATAATGTTTATATTGTCTGGGATATTAAAATCCTTTCACAAGATACTCCTCTTGGCTTGTCACCTTGTCATCTTCATTGCTGAATCTGTCAAAAAATTATAATGGACCCTACTATGTGATAACATCGATTTAATTCTTCCTCCTCATGAG
This sequence comes from Myxine glutinosa, assembly GCF_964187855.1. NCBI lineage: Eukaryota > Metazoa > Chordata > Myxini > Myxiniformes > Myxinidae > Myxine > Myxine glutinosa. The sequence goes on from NC_136272.1 coordinate 112,573,060, forward strand.
AAAATCGATTTATTCTTTACACATTTAATGGCTAAACTAAATAATATGTACAAGACGATTATTACACATAATGTAGTAGGTTATGTATCACGAATGCATCATTTAAACGCCAATAGATTAAGATAAGTTGTGCACCTTAAAGGCATGACAAAAGTTTACATTTGAATTTGAGGAAAGTAGAAATAGTTAATAAAGTTTAGGAAAAAAACATTTGTGGCGGGACATATTTGTGACTTGGGGGCATAGCATAATACCAACTTGGGGCATAATATACTGGTACCGACTTCAAGCAGAAACTTATGCTTATGAAACGTAGCTGACTTAACTTACTTAACTTAGAAACTTATGTCCACTTGAAGCAGAAAAGCGACTCAAAAGGGAGAAGTAAGAGAGTGAGAAAAGGGAGAAAAAGGAGAAGGAGGAGAAGGAGGAAAAGGAGCGAGAGGAAAGGGAGAAAAAGGAGCGGGAGAAAAGGGAGAAAAGAGAGAGTGAGAAAGTGAGAAAGCAGGACATACCGACTTGGGGGCAGAACATGATACCAACATGGGGAATAATATACCAACTTGGTGGCAGAACGTAATGACTTGAGGGTAGAACATACCGACTTGAGGGTAGAACATACCGACTTGGGGGTAGAACATACCAATTTGTGGGCAGGCCATGATACCAACATGGGCATAATATACCAACTTGGTGGCAGAACATACTGACTTGGGGTAGAGCATACCAACTTGGGCATAATATACCAATTTGGTGGTGGAACATACCGAATTTGGGGTAGAACATACTGACTTGGGGGAATTATATACCAACTTGGACGCAGAAGATGATACAGACTTGGGGCAGAACATATCAACTTGGTGGCAGAACATAACAACTTGGTGGCAGAAAAAAACAACTTAGGGACAGAACATGATGATACCAACTTGGGGAATAATATACCAACTTGGTGGCAGAACATACTTAATTGGAGGCATAATATACCAACTTGGTGGTGGAACATACCGACCTTGGGGGTAGAGCATACCGACTTGGGGGTAGAACATAACAAACTTAGGGACAGAACATGATACCAACTTGGGGCATAATATACCAACATGGTGGCAGAGCATACCGACTTGGTGGCTGAACAAACCGACTTGGTGGCGGAACATACCAACTTAGGGACAGAACATGATCCCAACTTGGGGCATAATATACCAACTTGGCAGCAGAGCATACCGACTTTCGTGGCAGAACATACCGACTTAGCGGTAGAACATACCGACTTGGGGGCATAATATACCAACTTGGTGGCAGAACATGATACCAACTTGGGGCATAATATACCAAATTGGAAGATAACAAACCGACTTGGGAGCATAATATATCAACTTGAGGACAGGATGTACCTCCGTGGGGTGGAACATACCGATTTGGGGTGGAACATATAAACTTTGGGGTGGAACATACCGACTTGGGGTTGGAGAATACCGAGTTTGGGGTGGAACATACCGAGTTCGGGGTGGAACATACCGACTTGGGGGTAGAGCATACCGACTAGGAGGCAGAACATACTGACTTCGGAGGAGAACATACCAAGTTTGGGGTGGAACATACCAACTTGAGGGTAAAACATACCAACTTAGGGGCAGAACGTACCAAGTTTGGGGTGGAACATACCAACTTATTTTGCTTACTCTGCCAAAACAACATAGCATGGGAACTTTAGATTATTACTTTCGCCACCAAAAGTGGATGGAGGTTATGTTTTCATCCCTGTCTGTGCATTTGTCTGTCCGCTTGTCCGTTTGTTGTGAACAAAATATCTCAAAAAGTTGTGGATGGATTCGGACGAAATTTGGCAGAGATGTAGCGTATGTGACAAGGACGAAATGATTAGATTTTGGTGAAGATCTGGATTCGGATCCGGCTACTAGAATTTTAAAGTGATTCTTCAACATTGGGCGATAGGCCAAAAAGTACAGTCACGTGAAAAAGTAAGTACACCCCATGTAAAGTTTTGACTTTTTCAACATATTTCAACATACAGCTATTTGATCTTCATTTCAACAATATTGATAGATAAAGGTGATATAATATAACAAATATCATGAAACATTTACATTTTGTAGTCCATTGTATAAATTTAAATAAACATAAATGCAAATTTCGCATGTGGAAAAAGTAAGTACACCCCGACATTTATCACTACTTCAAATACCTAAAATTAGAATCAGGTGCACCAGCTCAGGTGCAAATGATTAGAACATCATTAGAGAGGATCTTGGAGGAACCTGTCATATTTAAACCTCAGACATTTCGTTTGGTTTTCTCTTTGTTGTTGAAGTGTGCGGCGTCACCATGCCTTGATCAAAAGAGCTCTCTGAGGCCTTCAGAAAGAAGGTTATAGATGCCTACGAGTCTGGGAAGGGATTTAAAAAGATCTTCAAACAATTTGAAATCAATCATTCGACTGTCCGGAAGATCATCTACAAGTGGAGAAGATTCCAAACAACTGCCAACTTGTTCAGGCCAGGCCGTCCCAGCAAGTTCAGCCCACAAGATGCTGAAAGAAGTCTCTAAGAACCCCAGAATGTCATCACAGGACCTACAGGTAGCTCTTGCCACTGTTGATGTCAAAGTGCACGAGTCTACCATTAGAAAGAGGCTGCACAAATTTGATCTACATGGGAGGTGTGCCAGGAGGAAACCTTTGCTGTCCAGAAAGAACATCAGGGCAAGACTAAAGTTTGCCAATGAACACCTAGGCAAAGACCAGCACTTTTGGAACGATGTGCTCTGGACAGATGAGTCAAAGGTAGAGCTATTTGGCCACAGTACCAGAAGACATGTTTGGTGAAAACCAAAGACAGCATTTGACCACAAGAACCTGATACCAACTGTAAAGCATGGTGGTGGAAATATTATGGTTTGGGGCAGCTTTGCTGCATCAGGACCTGGGCAGGTCACCATCATAGAATCCACTATGAATTCTTCATTATACCAGAGGGTGCTTGAGGATAATGTGAGGCCATCTGTTGGAAAGTTCAAGCTCAACCGAAGGTGGACCTTGCAACATGACAATGACCCTAAACATACCAGTAAATCCAGCAAGGAATGGCTGAAAAGAAAGAAATGGAGGGTTCTGGAATGGCCAAGTCAAAGCCCGATCTAAATCCCGTCGAGATGTTGTGGGGGGATTTGAAATGAGCTGTGCATGCAAGAAACCCCTCAAACATCGCACAGCTGAAAGAATTCTGCATGGAGGAGTGGGCAAAAATTTCTCCCAGTCGATGTCAGAGACTGGTAGACAGTTATAAGAAAGGCCTACTTGAGGTTGTTTCTGCCAACGGGGGCAATACCACCTATTAGAGACAAGGGTGTACTTACTTTTTCCACATGCGAAATTTGCATTTATGTTTATTTAAATTATACAATGGACTACAAAATGTAAATGTTTCATGATATTTGTTATATTATATCACCTTTATCTATCAATATTGTTGAAATGAAGATCAAATAGCTGTATGTTGAAATATGTTGAAAAAGTCAAAACTTTACATGGGGTGTACTTACTTTTTCACGTGACTGTATATATAGCAGGATATATTAAAAAGTTGTGGACGGATTTGGACGAAACTTAGTGGGCCAGTTGGGTGTCCGACAAGGAAGAATCGATTTGATTTTGATGAAGATCTGTGTATGGATTCGGATATGAGAGTTATTTAATTTTTAAAGTGATTCTTCACCATTGGGAGCCATAGGTCCAAAAACGATACATCGCAGGATATCTCAAAAAGTTATGGATGGATTTGGACGAAACTTGATGGAGAGGTTGTGTTTGTGACAAGGAAGAAACGATTGCATTTTGGTGAAGATGCGGATCCAGATTCAGCTAGAAGAATTTTTAAAGTGATTCTTCACCATTGAGTGATATGGCCAACCAGGCAGAGGTATGCTTTACTGAGTGCCGTTCCAGTTCAAGTATGAAACAATGTACTCGCTAACAGAACAGCCAATGATAGGCTGTTCAGATATTTCAATAAAAACAGACGATAGTAGAAAAGAGAACCACCAAGGATGTAAAAACCATGGATGTGATGCTGAAAAGTAAGGAAAAGCAAAATAATATTGATAAAAATCGCTTGAGTACATCGAGGCATTATGGAGTGTGGGCTTTTTTGTGGGTAGAGGAATAGTGAGAGGAGAAGAAAGAACACAGACACAGCCGGGCCCAGAGAGACGCGACAAGAAAACAAAGGCGCACAACTGGAGGTGAAAAAAGTGGCTCGTGCTTTGGTCACCATGGAGCCTCTGCCTCTCCGCCTTTATCGACACAACGTGTCGCGGCACATTGTTGTCTGTCCAATGTGCTGTCGGTGTACGAATGCTGTCTGTCCGTACACTGTCTCTCTGCCATGCTGTCCGTGCATGCACGGTGCTCTCAGTGTGCCATGTGATGCTGACCTCCCACTTGATATGGAAAGATAAAACTTTCTCAATGCACAGCACATGAATAAAAAGGCACACGTGTCGTTAATGGTTGAAAAGAAAAGTTCCAAACAGAAGTCGGATGGAATAGAAAGGGGACACAGAGAGAATCTTTGAACACTATTTGGAAGAGTTTTGTAAGAATAGACGCCCAGTTCAATGTGATAAAGAAACTACCGACAAATGCCGATGAATGAGCAATGAGACAGAATGAACAATTTATTGTAGTCACGCTGGGATGTGGGATGTCATCCTTGCACGTAGAAAGGGCAGAAAAGGTAAACGAATAACAGGAATTCGAATCAACGTTGCTTGGCATATTCTGCGGAAAAGTAACCCCAGAATACCAATGACCGTTTAATAATAATAAGATTTTAAAAACACCCAATGGGGTCACCTGTTAAGGACAGTGTGATAAATTTGCGATAAATATTGCGGTGATCCAGCGATCACGAACCCTAACCCTAGAAATCCAGCGATCACTAACCCTAACCCTAGAGATCCAGCGATCACGAACCCAAACCCTAGAGATCCAGCGATCACTAACCCTAACCCTAGAGATCCAGCGATCACTAATCCTAAACCTATAGATCCAGCGATCACTAACCCTAACCCTACAGATCCAGCGATCACTAACCCTAACCCTAGAGATCCAGCGATCACTAATCCTAACTCTAGATATCCAGCGATCACTAACCTTAACCCTAGAGATCCAGCGATCACTAACCGTAACCCTAGAGATCCAGCGACCACTAACCCTAACCCTAGAGATCCAGCGATCACTAACCCTAACTTAAGAGATCCAGCGATCACTAACCCTAACTTAAGAGATCCAGCGATCACTAACCCTAACCCTAGATATCCAGCCATCGCTAATCCTAACCCTAGATGTCCAATGATCACTAAGCCTAACCCTAGAGATCCAGCGATCACTAACCCTAACCCTAGAGATCCAGCGATCACTAACCCTAACCCAAGAGATCCAGCGATCACTAACCCTAGCACTAGAGATCCAGTGATCACTAATCCTAACCCTAGAGATCCAGCGATCACTTACCCTAAACTTAGAGATCCAGCGATCACTAAGCCTAACCCTAGAGATCCAGCGATCACTTACCCTAGCACTAGAGATCCAGTGATCACTAATCCTAACCCTAGAGATCCAGCGATCACTTACCCTAAACTTAGAGATCCAGCGATCACTAAGCCTAACCCTAGAGATCCAGCGATCACTTACCCTAAACTTAGAGATCCAGCGATCACTAATCCTAACCCTAGAGATCCAGCGATCACTTACCCTAAACTTAGAGATCCAGCGATCACTAAGCCTAACCCTAGAGATCCAGCGATCACTAACCCTAACCCTAGAGGATCCAGGGATCCACTCAACATGCTCTTGTCAAACCTCCGCATGATAAATCTGGGCAGTTTGCCGCCGCGCATAATATTAACCCTAATATTATAAAACCAACGCCTCAGTATATCAATTTCAGCTGTTTAATTGAAACCCATTGTGCGTGTAACAGATGATGAATAAATCGCATTCAGATGAAATGATGGCTTAAGAGGCGAACGCCAGCGGAACTTATTCATGCCTCTGAATCTTCCGTAGAGTTACGCATGCGGAAATTTTTTTTATAACATACCAGACGGAATAAAAAATGAAATTCCGAAAAAAAGAGAGGTGGACGGGAATCGGATGGGCAGCATGATGCAGACGGGAATCCGCCAGGTATGTCATGCTGACATCATTTGTGTCATGTTACGGTCCTACGTGTGACGCTACTGTCATATGCGTCACCTTCCTGTCAAATTACTGTGACGTGTGTCACATTCCTATCACATTACTGTAATCTGTGTCACATTCATATCACAAACATGTGTTGAAGTAAACAAACATGGAGTAAACAAACAGATACATGGAGTAAACAAACAGATACATGGAGTAAACAAATGGCAAACATGTGTCACCTTCATATCACATTACTGTAACATGTGTCATATTCATATCACATTATTGTAACATGTGTCACATTCATATCACATTACTGTAACATGTGTCATATTCACATCACATTATTGTAACATTTGTCACATTCAGATCACATTACTGTAATCTGTGTCACATTCATATCACAAACATGTGTTGAAGTAAACAAACATGGAGTAAACAAACAGATACATGAAGTAAACAAACATGGAGTAAACAAACAGATACATGGAGTAAACAAATGGCAAACATGTGTCACCTTCATATCACATTACTGTAACATGTGTCATATTCACATCACATTATTGTAACATGTGTCACATTCATATCACATTACTGTAACATGTGTCATATTCACATCACATTATTGTAACATTTGTCACATTCACATCACATTACTGTAACATATGTCATATTCACATCATATACTGTAACGTGTGTCATATTCACATCACAATTTTGTAATGTGTGCAACATTCATATAACATTACTATAACATATGTCAAATTAATATCACATTACTGTAATGTGTGTCACATTCCTATCACATTATTGTAACGTGTCATATTCATATCACATTACTGTAACGTGTGTCGCATTCACATCACATTATTGTAACGTGTGTCACATTCACATCACGTTATTGTAACGTGTGTCACATTCACATCACATTATTGTAACGTGTGTCACATTCACATCACATCACATCACTGCAATAAATGACTAGTATAAATCCCTACGTGGAATTGGCATACTGGTATCTTTACATTAAACTCATATAGAGAATCAATGAATATCTGTTTATGTTCTATTTTAGGGAACATCTTGATTTTCTTATGACACTCATCCCCATCAAGAATATTCATGAACAATACGTTGGAACTTGGCTCTTTGTCTAAATATCGTTGAGTCGAGATGAAATGATAAACGTCCCTCGACATTCTTGTCTGAGCACTTCCCGATAGTTTTGGGATTGAACCACCTTTAGAGGCCATTTTTCCCTGCAGAGCGGGGGTTGGCCTTTTTTGGGAACCGTGGGTCCCCTTTTTTAAGCAATGTTTTACGGCCGGATGCCCTTCCTGCCGCCAACCATGTTGGTCGCCTCTTGCGACACACAGGGAATTACCAGTTAACTGGTACTCAATTTGCCGACCTCAGAAGGATGACAGGCTGAGTCAACCCCCCTGGTGTTAATTCAGCGATAAACCGGGATTCAAACCCAGAATCCTAGGATCCCAAGCCAGCACCCTAACCGCTAAGCCAACACCAGGCTCAAGTTTAGTTTTGGGATTGTAGTAAATAATTTTTCCATTGATTTATTGACATTCATTAAATCTTCTAAAGCCCCTCAGTCTGTATGCTTTATTAACTGCAGCAAGAGATGTGGGTTTGCAATTGTGTGTGTGTGTGTGTGTGTGTGTGTGTGTGTGTGTGTGTGTGTGTGTGTGTGTGTGTGTGTGTGTGTGTGTGTGTGTGTGTGTGTGTGTGTGTGTGTCCGAGCCATAACTTTTTTTTACCATTTGAGTTTTGTCATAAAATTTTCACCAAAGCTTTATTATGAGAATCTGGAGACAGAAAATTAATCATTTGGTCAAAAGGTCAAAGGTCAGCATCTCATAAAATCGTCAGTTTTCATCCGATTGACCTGTAATTTAAAGATTTGCATATTGGGTCACTGAATTGTTTCTCCAATCAAAAGCTACAAGCCAATTGTTTTTTTTAGATCAAAAGGTCATGGTTGCGTAAAATCGCCAATGTTTACCTGATTGACCTGGACTTTAAAGAATTTGCGTATAGGATCACTAAATTGTTTCTCCAATCAAAAGCTACAAGCCAATTGTTTTTTTTAGATCAAAAGGTCATGGTTGCGTAAAATCACCAATTTTTTCCCCAAATGACCTGAAATTTTAAGAATTTGCATATTGGGTCACAGAATTGGTTCACTAATCAAAATCTAGAAGCAGATTATTGTTTTACAGTAGATCTAAAGCTCAAAGGTCGAGGCTGCATAAAATAAAATCGTCAATTTTCATTCTGTATTTTTTAAACTGTTTCCGTAATTATTAACATACAGAAGACTAAGAAGACGTCTGAATACAAATGGACGCGGACGGGCTTTGCATTTTCAGATGCTTTCGAGTTTACGCTTGTCTTAGTTATCTCCCCGATAAGACCTTTTTGATATTTACCACATTTGTTATGTTTTCCATTTAAATACCATGGCTGTGATTACCTCCACACTTTGGTTTGTTTATTGCTTGGTTCTACCATTCATATACCAGCAAAAAGGTGGCAGTAGGATGTTAAAATCCCCCAACCCTAATTTTAATATCCTAACACTTAAATCATATATACATAATCTAACCTATTGTGCGCAGCATTTTCAACCCAATTTTAACATCTTTGCTTTGATTAAATTTTCACTTTAGTGTCTTGAGAAATAGCACAGCCTTTCTAGAACTTGGCTGGTTTCTCAGACTTTCTTTTCAATGTTCTCTTTCCTGTTTTCAACCTCCACCCACATTTACCCAAATTGACATGGTATGTTTAAACCATTTATTTTGGATAAATAGCAGATGTCTGACGACATTTCATGACAAGCTTTTTGATTTCTTATAAAAGCTGGGACAACAGAAGACAGAGTAATACAGCTTGAGAATAGAGATGAGAGACAACTCACTTTACTCAAACCATTGTTTCCAGAATTGCTATTTTAATATCTGATGAAGAGGAAAATGATTTCAATCTATCACCACAACATTGGTAAGTTTCAGACAACAGAGTTTCATCCAACAATAAACCGTTTACGAAAGCCTTGAATATCTTATCTTATATATATGTTCCATCTCTTATCTTCCCCCATCCAAAACCTTGATCTTTTCTACCCCGTTAATTCACCCCCAGGTCCACTTTTTGGAAATTCCGACTTCTTTCCTGGAAGTTCTAGCAGTGTCCATGTGGTTTTTTTTTTACATCTCCCACCCCCTCCCCCCCTTCCCGTGCCTCCTCCCCCCAAGCCCTCTCCCACCCACAGATCTCCCGATGTCCCTGCTCTCCATCTCGTCTCCCACTCCCTCTATCATGTTTTATGTGTCAGTTTATTTTTTGTGATCAATGTTAGCTCTTACACGAGCCCCGATCTTGTACGTAGTGTGTTCAAAAAGTATCCGACCTTTATTTTTCGTGCGTAAAAAAAAAAGAAGCTAGGGAGGCGTTGATTGGTGCACGTATGTAGGCGGTCCTAATGCGCACGTGTGAATTTTTTCCCACCTGCAGAAGCTGTCATTCGACGGCAGACCGCCCATGAGTGAGGACATGTAAGCGAGCGCCGTCGGATTTTCGTTTTTGACAAAATGACGGAAAAACTTGAACAACGCTACTGCATCAAATTTTGTGTTTTTTGGCTTCGGGGATGTTGGATGCTTCCATTGTGATGACTGCAACTTGGTTTCTGGGTCGTACCCATAAACCCAAGACTCATCGCCAGTGATCACTGTGTTGAGGAAGCTGGGATCGCTGTTCACAGTCTCCAGCATGTCCTGTGCGATCTCCAAACGGAGTTGCTTCTGCTCAATCGTTAGCAGCTTTGGTACGAACTTCGCTGAGATTCTCCTGAAGCCCAAATCCTCCTTCATAATGGAATGAACGGTGTTGAATCTTGCGGATCGTTTCCACTTGGGAATCGCCAAGCTTTACACAAAATTTGATGCAGTAGCGTTGTTCAAGTTTTTCCGTCATTTTGTCAAAAACGAAAATCCGACGGCGCTCACTTACATGTCCTCACTCATCGGCGGTCTGCCGTCGAATGACAGCTTCTGCAGGTGGGAAAAAATTCACACGTGCACATTAGGATCGCCTACATACGTGCACCAATCAACGCCTCCCTCGCTTCTTTTTTTTTACGCACGAAAAATAAAGGTTGGATACTTTTTGAACACAGTAGTATACAATGTATGTATATATATATATATATATATATATATATATATATATATATATATATTTATTTATTTATTTATTTCTTTATATATATATATATATATATATATATATATATATATATATATATATATATATCTATATATATCTATATATATCTATATATATATATATAGATATATATATCTATATATATATATATAGATATATATCGATATATATATCTATATATATAGATATATATATCGATATATATATATATATAGATATATCGATATATATATATATATATATATATATATATATATATATATATATATATATATATATATATATATACATATATATATATATATATATATATATATATATATATATATATATACATCGATATATATATATATATATATATATATATATATATATATATATATATATATATATATATATATATATATACAGTCACGTGAAAAATTAAGTACACCCATGTAAAGTTTTGACTTTATCAACATATTTCAACATACAGCTATTTGATCTTCATTTCAGCAATATTGATAGATAAAGGTGATATAATCTTCTATCTATAATTCCAGTAATCTCTGTGTGTTTGTTTGTCTGTGACCGCTGTTTCTCGACAACCACGGGTCCGATATACTTTAAACTTGCCAGGTATATTGCTGGGGACCCGAGGATGTGCCTTTTCAAGGTTTCATATTAATCGGACAAGTAGTTACCGAGCTATGTCCAAAAAACGATTCAACCAATCAGAGAGCAGCGAGCTATCACGTGTGCCGAACGTGGAGAACAGACTCTGCCTCGGACGGCACATTTGAGAGCGTATTCATTTATTTCCCGTTGGCAAACTATGTTGGCGCTATGTTGGCGTTAAACTATGTTTTAAAACTAATTAAAACTAATTTGCGATTCTTTCGCTTTCCTGCGCGTTTGTGCACGCTATGGCGATTTCTTTACCAAACTCCGCAAGCCATTCGCTTTGGACCAAACCATTTCATGTAAATAGAGGGGGGGGGGATTGTCACCGTACTCGCAAGCCGTTCGCTTTGGACCAAACCATTTCATGTAAATAGAGGGGGGGGGGGGGATTGTCACCGTACTCGCAAGCCGTTCGCTTTGGACCAAACCATTTCATGTAAATAGAGGGGGGGGGGATTGTCACCGTACTCGCAAGCCGTTCGCTTTGGCTTTGCGAATGGACCAAACCATTTCATGTAAATAGAGGGGGGGGATATAATTTTAGATATATATATAGTACGGGCATGCCCTAGTATAACAAATATCATGAAACATTTACATTTTGTAGTCCATTGTATACTTTAAATAAACATAAATGCAAATTTCGCATGTGGAAAAAGTAAGGACACCCTTGGCTCTAATAGGTGGTATTGCCCCCTTTGGCAGAAACAACATCAAGTAGGCGTTTCTTATAACTGTCTACCAGTCTCTGACATCGACTGGGAGAAACTTTTGCCCACTCCTCCATGCAGAATTCTTTCAGCTCTGCGATGTTGAGGGGTTTCTTGCATGCACAGCTCGTTTCAAATCCCCCCACAACATCTCGATGGGATTTAGATCCGGGCTTTGACTTGGCCATTCCAGAACCCTCCATTTCTTTCTTTTCAGCCATTCCTGGGTGGATTTACTGGTATGTTTAGGGTCATTGTCATGTTGCAAGGTCCACCTTCGGTTGAGCTTCAACTCTTCGACAGATGGCCTCACATTATCCTCAAGCACCCTCTGGTACAATGAAGAATTCATATTGGATTAGATGATGGTGAGCTGCCCAGGCCCTGATGCAGCAAAGCTGCCTCAGACCATAATATTTCCACCACCATGCTTTACAGTTAGTATCAGGTTCTTGTGGTCAAATGCTGTCTTTGGTTTTTGCCAAACATGTCTTCTGGTACTGTGGCCAAATTGCTCCACCTTTGACTCATCTGTCCAGAGCACATTGTTCCAGAAGTGCTGGTCTTTGCCTCGGTGTTCATTTGCAAACTTTCGTCTTGCCCTGATGTTATTTCTAGACAGCAAAGGTTTCCTCCTGGCACACCTCCCATGTAGATCAAATTTGTGCAGCCTCTTTCTCATGGTAGACTCGTGCACTTTGACATCAACAGTGGCAAGAGCTACCTGTCAATCCCGTGATGACATTCTGTGGTTCTTAGAGACTTCTTTCAGCATCTTGCGGTCTGCTCTCGGGCTGAACTTGCTGGGGCGGCCTGGCCTGAACAAGTTGGCAGTTGTTTGGAATCTTCTCCACTTCTAGATGATCTTCCGGACAGTCGAATGATTGATTTCAAATTGTTTGGAGATCTTTTTAAATCCCTTTCTTAGACTCGTAGGCATCTATAACATTCTTTCTGAAGGCCTTGGAGAGCTCTTTTGATCTAGGCATGGTGGCGCCACACAGTTCAACAACATATAGCAAACCAAACTAAATGTCTGAGGTTTAAATAAGACAGGTTCCTCCAAGATCCTCTCTAACGATGTTCTAATCATTTGCACCTGCGCTGGTGCACCTGATTCTAATTTTAGGTATTTGAAGTAGTGATCAATGTAGGGGTGTACTTACTTTTTCCACATGCGAAATTTGCATTTATGTTTGTTTAAATTATACAATGGACTACAAAATGTAAATGTTTCATGATATTTGTTATATTATATCACCTTTATCTATCAATATTGTTGAAATGAAGATCAAATAGCTGTATGTTGAAATATGTTGAAAAAGTCAAAACTTTACATGGGGTGTACTTACTTTTTCACGTGACTGTATATATACGATTAATTATTTATCTTTCTTTTTATTACAGCATTTCAAACTCACTCATAGAAGAGGTGAATTGTGAAGTGAATTAACTTTATTGGCTTCACAATTAAGTAAACTCTTAATGAAGTCTTGGGTGATGTTCAGTTCATTCGTCACAACTTTCTCAACGAATTGAATGATTATTTCAATGACCGCCGTCCGATATGGAAGCCTCAGATTATTTACCCAAAAAATTCGCCCAACATTTTAACATTGTTTGAAGAATTGTGTGAAAGGTATTGCAAATGATAAAACATGCTGGTGTTAAGTGAGACGTGAATGCTGCGTCACTCCACATACCAGAGGTGTTTCAGTGTCTGTGCGTCTGTTCTCTTCCAGAACCAAACACGATGTGTCTCCTCTTGTGCCAATCAACCAACAGAAACTACCCCAGGTAATTAATTATTCATCTCCCTGACTGATACTGATATGTTAAATTTGTTCTGGAGATAATGCTGATAGAGGATGCTGGAAATAACTAACCTTCTCTTCTCAATACATTAAAATGTATGATGTGTGTGTTTTGACGCACTCAAGACCCCTCACTCTCTCACTCAAATAAACATTGTATAATAAAATCTGCTGTAGATATTTTAATGCATAATATAATGTGTGTTTTATTCAGCACTAATCATATTTGTTTTGCTTACAATTATTTAATTCTTAATTATAAAAAAGGATAAAGGAGGAAAAAAAGGGGAAGTGTGCTCCTCCCAATGACCCACCATCCCTTCATTCCACCTTCCTCCCCTCTTCGTGTGTGCATGGGGAAGGGTGGCATGGGATTAGGGGGTGGTAGGTCACAGGTGGGGGCACACAGGGGAAGAGGGATGCTGGGGTATATGGGTGTGGTGTGGTATGGGTGTGGCATGTGGGTGTGGGGTGTAGTGGGTGTGGGTGTGGTGTGTGTTGGTGTGACATGTGGGCGGAGACAAAAAGGCGGCGGAGTTTTTAAATGTCCAATTATTTATTTATTTATTTATTTTTAATTTATCATCTTTGTCTTTTGTAAATCCTGTAAATAAAATGAACCTAAAATCTCTTCTCTCTTTAAATCATACAATTAATACATCCAAATAAACTGTTTAAAACATCAATTTTTTTTTTTAAGTTCATCACTCCACTCCATTACTCTTTGTATAACCTTTCTCAAAGTGTCATTTCCACCAATATATTCTTATGATACCACCAACTTTGAACGTTGGCTTTCTCAGATTAATCTCCTTTTCATATCCTAATTTTGTAAATGACTGTTGGTTTTTCTTTTGTCGAGGAATGAACTGTATTGTTGGAATTATCTACAATGTCCTAAATTAACCCTTTGAGTACGGGATTTTTTTGATAAAAATACCCCCGGTACGGGACTAATTTGGCATTTTGGTACGGGAATGCAGCCACGTACTGACGATCTATTTATAGGTGTAGTCGATGACGTGTAGTAACGTCATCCGTACACAAAACTTTTTCGCGGGTTGTGGCACTGGACGTCATCCGTACTCAAAGGGTTAAAGACACCCATTTTTGAGAACCGAGTTGTTGTTTTTTATATACATACATAGTCTCTCTTTCAAAGTGCGATTAAAATGCTCAATAACAACTGTCTTTCCTTCATTAAAGGTGCTGCATCATGTAATACCATTATCATTAAGAAAATTCATAAATGTTTTGTTATAGAACTCTTTTCCCTCATCAGTCTATAACTTCTTTGGTTTTCTTTTGCATTTATTAAATATCCCACTGAAAGCTAACAAAAGAATATTATCTCTTTGGTTTTTTTAAGTTACAACCCACGCATATCTACTCCTCAAATCAATAATGGTAAAGCATACTTATATCCTTCATCATTATCGAGTTCAATTAAGGCAGTGGACCATATGTAATCAACGTCTTTGGAATAAACCTTCCTTCTTTTAAACTGTGTGATTATTGGCTTATATAATTAATTAGCTAAAAGCTTATTAAGTAAATGCTCTTCAATCTTAATGACATCATTCAAGCTAAATATATTTTTGGATAACCAAGCCCAAGTCTCAATTTATAACTTATCATCTTCTTCATGCTAAATCTATCAACTTTTTCTCTCAATGTTGGATTTCATATCAAAGACAAATTGTACATTTCTCTTTCGGCTTCGTGTTTTTCATGCAATGTAGTGGTATTCCCATCATCAATAGCATGTCTCATACACACTTCATCAACCCTATTTTTATGTTTGGACCAGGGTTTAGGATTTCTGTCTTCATCTCATTTTTTATCCAAGTTTGTTCCTGGACCACAGAAAGAATATCCCAGAAGGTCTAATTCCCCTGGAATTCCAGTTGTTGTAAATCTGATTCCTGATAGAAATTGTTGTAAATCTCCTCCACATTTTTGTTTGGAGATGAATTTACTCTTTTTAGTGTCACACACTGAACATACCCCCTTTTGTATATCCCTATTATTTTTACTTTTAACATATGAGATATTTTTAGTATCAGTTTTCCTTTTACACTTGAGACAATAAATTGCCATCATTGTATTTATTGATGAGAAAAATTCCTACTGAATGCAAAACCTTTTTAGCTTGTTGACATATCAGGAATAAAACCTTCAACAAATCCCTTACCCATTTCTATCACTAAACAAATATAGTGTAAATTTTATCATTTCAAAAGTAACAGAGACATAATCAACCACTTCAACTTTTTGTGTTCCAAGAGACAAACAAATAATATCAAACATTTTCCAGAATAAATCATTTACAAGTGTGTGATTTTTGCTATTAGCAGCCTTAGTGAATGTAAATTCACACAAGAAACTATCGGCAATATTCAAGTACATTTGTTGATTATTTATTTCAAAGCTTTTTGTCCCATTTGTATTCCAGTCTGTTCCTGTTATAGCATTTACCATAAAATAGTCGTCCTTTTTAGTGGAGTTTGAGATGATAATGGTATCATCCAAATCATGGTTACTATCAATTGCTTCCACACTTGTATTTATTTAGTAAAAAAAAAAAAACGATGTTAAAACTTTTGAAACCCCAACTAAAGCACCGGCGGAGTTTGGGGAGGGGCAGGGGGGGGGCAATGCCCCCACCTTAATTTTTTTCAGTAGTTTACAATTAAGATTAAAACATCCCGTATTTAAATGTGAGAAACAATAATGAACGTAAACTGTATTTGTGATTTCACTTACACTGTAACTACACAAACAAATGGTAATTTTGGAAGTAGGACCTAGCTACCCATTATTAATATTAAACCCTTGCCCCCCAAGGGGGACAAACTATGCCTATGGACCCAAGTATTTGAATTATGTTCTGCTGTTCTTGTGGAGATAGTTGAGTTTTGCCTTTCTTCATTTCTTTGATTGCTTGTAATTTATGTGCCTCCTTTTTGAGCATCTTTTATACTCTTTATAGCACCCGCTACATTTCCCATGGCAGAAGCAGTTGAACCTATTAGGTCTTTATGTTTAAGAATAGTTCAACCTCTACCCATTAGAGTATCAATTATACCATCTCTTTTATTTCTAAATTGATGTCTTAAACCCGGTTGCCTTTTTGGTTTATTGTATCCTCGACCAATATATATTCCTTAACCCTTATAGTATGGCGAAAGGAATATCCCATCCCCAGCTTACGTAATTATTTAATATTTTCCCAACTCATGTTTCCTCACCATAACCATTGTATTTATTTATTGAAAAACTTCACTTGAAAAACTTTTTTTTAAACTGATTGTAGATGAATTCTGATGGATATAATTTCTCCATTGAAATAAATCATTCGATTATCTTGGTCAGTTAACCTAACATCTACTTTGTATATGTTTTTTTCCTGGCATGGGTAAATAGACAAGATTTTTCAGTTCCATATTGAATTTATAACCAATCGGGGTGGAGTATTCGCTGAATGAAAATATTGTATTTGTTCTTATTCCATAGTTATAAGCACAATCAATCAAATCACAGTGAATTAATACCGAATTTATACCTGAGGATATTTGAATGACATTATCACTATAAAACGTCTCGTTGGTTTCAATATTTTTTGAGGAGCACCCCAATAACGCTCTAAATGAATTATCAATTGTGAAATCCACTTTCTAATTATTTTTAAGCTTAATAGTTCATTTTAAAGTGTGTTTTATAATATCCACAACTTTCTTGTTTCATCACATTGTTCTCTCATAAAGCAAGTAATTTCGGAAGTTATTTGGGAAATCTTGTATGCTCAGGGTGAAACTGTTATAGTCTCGTATCCACTTCCTGGATTATAACTGAATTTATCATTTTTCTCTGTGATATTAAACAGGATATTATAAGTTTCCATTGACAATAAAGATGCTCCATATTCTTTTGTGGGGGTCAAGTTGTAGTGGGTATGGAAATTAAGCCGTGGAATCACTCGTCGTGAAATTAAAACTAAGAATTGTGCTTCCCATGTTATTTAATATGGGATAAAATATCTTTGTATTGACATTTATTAATTTATCTTCATATGCACAACTGGTCTAAAATGGCTGATACTTCATTAAAATAATTATTGCTTCCAGGCTTCTTACCACCTAACAGCAATAACATTATATTAACTGATTGTGATGGCTCATTTGGAAGAAATGTAACACCTGAACCAAGCTTACTTAAAGCTTCATTAATATGTTTCTCCTTTTCATCCTTCTCACTTTTACCAGCAACATAAACTCTACAATCAAGTGAGTTCAGCAAATCAATATATGCTCTATCATCTTCATTTTATGTATTCAACGGTTCATTGAAATAACGTGAACCTTGATATCCATCTTTTGTTAGAAGAAACATTCATCTGGGGGTTAATTTAACATTTGGCTGAGCAGAACTCAAGAATATGAATTCATCATTAAATATCTATACCTTTTCATCAACAAGATAGAACTGTGCTGTTTCTTCTGTTGGTGAGACCCACTTTGGTTTTTGAAACCGTTGAATATTCATTGTTTTCAGGAGCCTTCACAACATAATCAGGAGGTTGATTTACTTCCCTCAGTTGTCGAAATATTCCTTCATCATCATATTCTAATTCTCCTAGTTCTTCCTCTGTCATTTGCTTAAAATATTTTAACATTTGAAGTTTTCTCGGAGTACATTATATCGTGGGAATTGTAGAAACATCTATCATTTTTTGAGAAGAAGTTTTCAAAAGTGGTTTAAAAAATTATCTTGTTTTCGTTCAAACACGTCTTCACCCATTAGCTTTTGTCTCAATTTCTTCTTTATTTCTTCCTAGTGAATTCCAACTTTTGATACTAATTCATGATGCTTCTTAAACCACTTTGGTCTTTCTTGCATATTCATTTTATGTATTTAATTATTGAAAAATATCCTTTAGTATCTTAGATCCTCAAGTTATCCTGGACTGAATTATAAAAGGTCTATTGGAAATGCTGTTGAATACAGAGAATGAATACAGAGAATGAATGGGATGGCAACATAGACAGTAACCCAGTTTTAGGACCGGCAGAGAAGATAACTGAGAAGGAAGTTGAGGAAGCGATAAAAGCAATGAAGAGTGGAAAAGCGGGAGGGCCGACGGGAGTTGTGGGAGATATGTTGAAGGCAGCAGGAAGTTGGGGTGTGAAGAGAATGACAGAGATCTGTAATCTGGTGGTGAAAGAAAGCCGCATTCCAGTGGATTGGGAACTGAGTACCCTCGTCCCTCTATACAAGGGGAAAGGTGACCCTCTGGAGTGTGGCTCGTACCGAGCGATAAAGTTATTGGAGCATGGAATGAAGGTATTGGAAAGGGTGTTGGAGAGGAGGATAAGGAAGAAAGTGAAGATCGACGAAATGCAGTTTGGATTTATGCCAGGAAGAGGAACGACAGATGCGCTTTTCATTGTGAGGCAGTTGCAGGAGAAGTACATGGATAAGAGGAAGAAGTTGTTTTTTGGGTTTGTTGATCTGGAGAAAGCATTCGATAGGGTTCCACGCAAAGTATTGACATGGGCATTGAGGAAGTTAGGAGTGGAGGAATGGTTGATCAGAGTAGTGATGGCAATGTACAAAAGAGCACGCACAGCTGTAAGGACGAAGGACGGGAACAGTGGTGAGTTTGAGGTGAAGGTGGGAGTGCATCAGGGGTCGGTACTAAGTCCACTACTATTTGTAGCTGTGATGGAGGTGCTGGCTCAGACCGTAAAGGAGGGTTTACCGTGGAAGTTGTTGTATGCAGATGATCTGGTGTTGATTGCGGAAAGTATGGATGGACTGAAGGAAAAGATGAACAAGTGGAAGGAATGTATGGAGACAAAAGGTCTGAAGGTGAATATCGGAAAGACAAAGGTGATGGCAAGTGGTAAAGCATGTGGTGAGGTGGAAAGAACTGGGAAGTGGCCGTGTGCTGTGTGCAGGAAGGGTGGCGGAGTGAACTCCATTCAATGTACAATGTGTGCTGAGTGGGTTCATCAAAAATGTAGTGGTCTGAGAGGGTCATTAACCAGTGTGGCAGCTACATTCAAATGTAAGGTGTGCACAGAGGGAGCTGCAGATGGAGGAAATGTTGAGTTGGATCTTGGAGATGGCGTGAAGCTGGAAGGTGTGAAAACATTTTGCTACCTCGGAGACATACTGAATGGAGAAGGTGGATCAGACTCGGCAACGGTTGCTCGAGTAAGATGTGCATGGAAGAAGTTTCGGGAACTGAGTGGCGTGCTGATGAGGAGGAGAGTGTCGCTGAAGCTGAAGGGAAAGGTGTATGCTGCATGTGTGAGAAGTGTTATGATTTATGGGAGCGAGACATGGGTAATGAACGTAGAGCAGCAACGAAGGCTGGAAAGGGTGGAAATGCGAATGGTTCGATGGATGTGCGGAGTATCGTTGAGAGAGAGGAAGACAAATGATGAATTGCGAAAGATGATGGGAATATTGCCTGTGATTGATGCTGTGAAGAGGAACAGGTTGAGATGGTTTGGTCATGTATTGAGGAAGGATGAAAGTGACTGGTTGAGAAGAGTGATGGAAGTTAATGTAGAAGGAAGTAGAGGACGGGGAAGACCGAGAAAGACTTGGCTAAAGATGGTGGAAGAAGAAATGCGGGCAAGGGGGTTAACAAGGAGAGATGCAGAAAATAGGGCAAAATGGAGAAGATTGTCATGGGGACCGCAAGGCTAACCCCCGCTCTAGCAGGGAACATGGCCTTAAAATGCATGTTGTTGTTGTTGTTGTATTGGAAAATTTTCCTCTTCTTTATCATTAAAGTAGATGTTTTCAAATAAATCCTTTTCTTTAAATATTTCATCAAATTCATTGACATTAATATGAGTTGTACGTTTCTTCTTCAGTAATACTAGTATCTCTGCGTTTCATAAGCTTGCGTTGACTTTCTTCATCAACATCAAAACCAAATGATAAAATCTTTACTCCATTACCACTCAGATGTTTAATAATTTGTCTCATTACCTCTGCCACCAAAAGTGGATGGAGGTTATGTTTCCACCCCTGTCTGTCTGTCTGTCTGTCTGTCTGTCTGTCTGTTTGTTTGTTACTTGGCAATTTTTTATATATTTTTTGCAAGTATGCTGATCACTCCGGTTTGTGTGTTTGTGTGTTTGTTTGTGTGTGTGTGTTGTCTGTCCACTCACTTATACTTGCCTACAGGTCAATATTTTTAACCAATCTTCACGAAACGTCACCAAATGGTAGAGTTCGTGGTCCGACAAAATCCTATATATTTTTTAGGTCAAAAGGTCAAAAGGTCAACATAGACCAAAGGTCAACAACAATTTCTAAAATCTTCAATTTCCATCTGATTGACTTGGAATTTGAATGTGATTTTCACATCGGCTTAACTGAATTCAACCACCAACAATTTTTGAGATCAGCATAGGCCAAAAGGTCAACATAGGCCAAAGGTCAACCACCTTTTTCCAATTTCTAAAATCCTCAATTTTAATCCGATTGACTTGAAATTTGAATGGGATTTACAAATCAGCGAACTCAATTCAACCACCAACTATTTTTGAGATCAGCATTGGCCAAAGGGTCAACATAGGCCAAATGTCAAAAACAATTTCAAATTTCTAAAAGCCTCAATTTCCATTTGATTGACTTGAAATTTGAATAGGATTTAAATATCGGCTAACGGAATTCAACCACTAACTGTTTTTGAGATTAGCGTAGGCCAAAAGGTCAACATAGGCCAATGGTCAACCACTTTGTTTTGAATTTCTAAAATCCTTAATTTTCATCCAATTGACTTGAAATTTGAATGGGATTTACACATCAGCAAACTGAATTCAACCACCAACTATTTTTGAGATCAGCATCGGCCAAAGGGTCAACATAGCCCAAAGGTCAACAACAATTTTCAAATTTCTAAAATCCTCAATTTTCATCCGATTCACTTGAAATTTGAATGGGATTTACATATCCGCAAACTGAATTCAACCACCAACTATGTTTGAGATCAACATAGGTCATAAGGTCAACATAGGCCAAAGGTCAACCACTTTTTCCAACTTCTAAAATCATCAATTTTCATCCGATTGACTTGAAATTTGAAAAGGATTTTCATATCAGCTTACTGAAACCAACCACCAACTATTTTTTAGGTCAACATAGGCCAAAATGTGAACATAGGCCAGATTTCTAAAATTGTCAATTTTAAACCGATTAACTTAAACTTTGAAGACGATTTGCATATTAGGTCACTGAATTCAACCACTAATTTTGTTTGAGGTCAAAAGGATGCTGTACTGAGTGCCATTATACTTTGTTCTGTTTTGCCAAGTGTCGCTCTATGAGTGATTTTTCATTTGTTTGTTTGTTTGTCTGTGAACAAGATATCTCAAAAAGTTGTGGATGGATTCGGACGAAATTTGGCAGAGAGGTAGTGTATTTGACAAGGACGCAATGTTTAGATTTTGGTGAAGATCCGGATTTGGATCTGGCTAGTAGAATTTTTTATGTGATTCATCACCATTGGGATATAGGACCAAAAACGATAAATAGCAAGATATCTCAAAAAGTTATGGACGGATTTGGACGAAACTTAGTGGACCAGTTGTGTGTGTGACAAGGACTAATCGATTCGATTTTGGTGACGATCTGAATGTGGAATCGGATAGGAGAATTATTTAATTCCTAAGTGATTCTTCATCATTGAGTGATAGGGCTAAAACCAATACATAGCAGGATATCTCAAAACGTTATGGATGGATTTGGACGAAATTTGGCAGAGAGGTAGTGTATGTGACAAGGATGAATCGATTTGATTTTGGTTCCTTCTGGATTAGTATCTAAAATCCCAAGACCACCATATTCTAGTTTCTTTAACTCACTCTTCCAATGTGAATATTTTGTAATGCTTCGAGAAACCTCCTCAAATATTTGACCTTCATTCCTCAATCGTCTATGCTCCTCCATTGAAACGGAGTAATAATGTTCACCTTCTTCTCCTGGTCGCATTGCTCTTGTTTTCGTTGATACAATATGAATCACAGGGTGTTTGATTTTTTTTTAACTTACAATCCTTACATTTTTACTATTCAAGAACCCAGATTTATGAAAGTTTTTTCAAAAGCAGATTTACCCACAGGATGAATAATAACAGCTGTCATTTTCAGTATTAAGCTACGCAATTGTTTATAAGATTTTTTCAATATCATTTAATATTTAATCTTCTTTCACAACAATGTATTTATATTTTCATGTCGTGTGTTTAATATACTCCTCAAATTCCTTTTTACTACATAATGTAGAACAATTGTCTCGCCAAAAGTTATTTATATCTATTTAATTTAGCTCAAATAAAATAAAAGGATTGCCATTGTTTATTATTGAGTGACAAGGAAGTTGAAAGTATGATTGACTAAGATAAATACAATTATTACAAGAAGACTGTCTCCCTCTTGTATAGTAGCTATCCATAACTGTTTGGTTTCTCTCATCAACACAATCATCAAAGATGATGAGGTTCTTTTTTATTTATCCAAATATTGAGGTGAAGGTATATCATCTGTATTGTCACTGAGAATACAAGGATACTGAAGGAATGGCTTTCGTTTTACATTTCTGTGTCTGACAAAATATTGGTTCATGAGTTATCAAGTGACCACTATATTCGTCACGTGTGTGCGTCTGTCTGTGTGTGTGTCTGTGTGTCTGTGTGTCTGTCTGTCTGTCTGTCCACAGCATAACTACCCGATGATATCAACAGATCTTGATGAAACTTGGGTGGGAGGTTGATATCATGATCTAGTTGTGTCCTGCCTAGAGTGAGCCACGCCCGAAAAAGATGTCTTTTTAGGGGGTAATCGAGTTCAAGCTACATCTTCTCCGAGGGGTTTGGTGGAATCTGATAGGGGTTTCGGTATTTGGTTAGGCCAATGTCATGTGTCTAGCCCCACGGAGCTCGACTTTTCATTTTTTTTTTATTATTATTATTTTTTTTTCATTTCATTTTTCACCAAATTTTCGGTATTGTGTAGCTAACTAACCTCATAACTGATTATACATTATTTTCTATCACATTTCAAGGTCAGTAACCTTTGTTTTGACATTTCCGGGCCTGGCCTGTCGGGCCTGTTTCGGTTACAGTCCGTCCTTTGTCATTGAATACTGCTCGCTCGTGAACCATCGTCATCTCCTGACTTGTTTGTATTATATCTTCAATGTCATAATCATTTAGTTTGTTTTGAAGTTTAAATAAACCGATTAAATCTTCTTTTTGAAGACCCACATTAAAACCTTGTGAGAGTCATGGATACTCTGGTTGAAAACTTGACTTTGTGAAAATTATTAAATTAACATTAATCTAAAAAGTTGGAAGGAGCATCTATAAAAGCAAACAGGTTTTTCCACATCTGCTTGAACCAACTATTAGGCATCTTCATTAATTTGTTATATTTTTATGGTTGTTAAATTTTATCTTATTTTAACAAACAGGTGTAAAAAAAATCATTCATTTATAGATTTAGAAAATGAATCTTCCAATTTTTTACAATCTTTTTTGGAAGCTCTATGTTTTATCCGATGTTCAGATATCCATTATTATCTGAAGATCCATTATTTTATTTGTACAATATCTTGTGTTGATATTTCCCTGAAAATGACAATCGTGAATAATATATAACATCAATCATTGAAACATTACCCTAATTTTATCAATCTCTTCCGATGCAAGGAAAGGTGTATTATCACCCTTATACGTTATATTAATTTATCTTAATAATCTTGTAAAGTAATTCATTTTTGATGTCATTTTTAAATAGTTATGGGTCTTTATATATTTTTTGTTCTCATTAATTAGAACATAATCACAGAATATACATTGTTTACTTGAATACTTGAATGAATACTTGATTGAAAACACTGATGAAGCATTTAAAGAACATGTAAAAGTAAAATGTTTCAGTTTAAAGAATCAGACCTCACATCAATGGTTGAGGTCATTGATATGGTTAAACCAGCAATTGAAACTCTGATTTTAAAAACCTTGAGAAAGTTTTAATACATTCAAGTTTTATATGGGAGTAAAAATTAATATGGTAAGAGAAGGTGTGGAAAATACAGCTAATATGATAACAAATCCTCCTGATTTCATCACATCATTCCAACATTTCTTTGTTTGTGATGTTTATGATGTACTTTAGAGATATGAAAAAGATGTTGATGACAACGTAGAAGGAAGTGGTTTAATATTGGAAAAATCTTTTTTGTCAATATACACATCTTGAAATCAGACCCTCTTAATGCTTCTTCTTATGTTGATTTACCAAGAGAGATAAAGCTTTAAAAAGCGGTTGTTATTATTCACAATAAAGATAATAAATGTTTCCTATGGTTTGTTCTTGCTTGCTTATATCTTCCACAATGGAGTGCAGAAAGAGTATATCATTATAAAAAATACAAGAATACCTTAATTGTTAAAGATTTACAGCTGCCAATGTCATTGCCAGATATTCCAAAATTTGAGAAAAAGAATAATCTATCTGTTAATGCATATGCATTAGCAGATACAAACAAAGTTCAGATTTTACAATTTTCAGATATATATAAAAATAAGAAAACACACATTGACCTTCAATACAATAAATCTGAAGAAAATTCACATTATGCTTACATCAAAAATTTATCAAGATGAACTACTTCTCAATTCGTCAATATAACTCATAAAACATATCCCTGTAAGCAATGTCTCACCTTCTTTCATACTAAAGAAATATTTATCCAACGTTTAAAATACTGTAATAAACATAAATCAGCTGTAATTAATATGCTGAAATCAGGTTCAAATGTAGCATTCAAAGAAGTAAATAAGTCGATAAACCATCCAATTGTAATATACACTGATTTTGAAAGTATCCTTGAAAATATAGATAGTTTCTCCAAATCAAAATCAGCCATACACAAATAAATATCAAAAAGATGCTCCTTGTGGTTTCTGTTATGATATCAAATCGTCTGTTGGGGAAATATATAACAAGCTTAAGGAAAAACTCTACAGGGGAGAAGATTCTCCCCAGTAGTTTGTAAAACGACTGGAAAAATACTTTATTCAGCTAAGACAATGGGAAAACCCCACAAGCCAATGTTGTTAAAAAGAAAGAGAAAAATAAATTTATGGCAAAGAATATCTGTCATATTTGTAATAAGAGGAAATAAGTGAAGGTCCAAAGGTAAGGGACCACTGTCATCTCACTGGGGAATATTGAGGTCTGGCTCATCAAAGTTGTAATCTCAATTTTAAACTTCCCTCTTTCATTCCAATCTTTCTTCACAACAACTCTCACTATGACACACATCTTTTTTTTATAAATGAATTGAGTAAAACCAGTGGATACAATTTAGCCCATTCCTAACACAGACCAGAAATACATCTCATTTACAAAAAACAATCCCCACATTTTCCATAACTCATATTGGATTTCTTGACACATTCAAGTTTATGTCAAGTCCTTTATCTAACTTGGTTACAAATATCAAAAGTTTTCCCATTTTCCAAACTCATTTCTCAATTCAGGAAGAATTTGAACTCGTGTTGCAAAAAGGTATATATCCCGATGATTATATGAACTCATTTGAGAGGTTCAAAGAAACACAGCTCCCCTCTAAAGAAAGTTTTTACAATGAGTTGAATAAAACTCATAACTGATAAAGAATATACCCATGCAGAAAATGTTTGGAAGGTTGACATTGAAAAAAATATTGGGGAATATCACGATTTGTATCTCAAGACTGATGTGCTCTTATTGTCTGATCTGTTTGAGGCTTTCAGGGCAGTCTGTAATAATAAATATTCATATGAATTTGACCCCGCTCATTATTACACAGCCCCAAAATTAGCTTGGAGTGCTATGCTAAAGATGATGAAACAGCTGTTATAATTAATGAGTGATATAGATATGCTTTTGATGATAGAGAAGGCTAAAAGAGGTGGAATATCACACAAGTCTCGTTTGAAGAGATATGATAAAGCAAGCAACAAATATCTTTCTAAATATAATGCTACAAAAGATAGTTCTTACTTGATGTATTATGATGCCAACAATTTGTATGGATGGGCTATGTCTCAACCTTTACCGTGTTGAAAACACAAACGGGTTAAAGAGAAACATTAAGAAAGAGTTTTACAAAACATTGTTATCTCTTCTCAAAAAGAATTAGATAAAGCTGAAGTTGGATACTATTTTGAGGTTGATTTGACATATCCAGAAGAACACAACAAGCATAAAGACCTGCCATATGCCCCTGATAAGAAAAGTTCCGAGAAAATAATGGCTCAGCAGTTATCAACAATCATTTCTTACCACAAGAAAATCAACAGAAAAATTACTTACGACATTATATGATAAAAACAATTATGTTACACATCAAAGGAACTTAAAACAATATTTATCTGCTGGGATGAGAGTGAAGAAAATTCATTGAATTTTAAAGTTTAGACAAAATCATTGGTTAAAGACTGACATCGATTTCAATACGGATAAGAGAACCAAAGCAAAATCAGATTTTGAGAAGGACTTTTATAAATTAATGGAAAGACTATGGAAAATGCAGAAATCGGCAAAACAGAAAACTTGCTGCATCTTGGAAACAGGCATCTTAATTAATTAATTAACCAAGCTTTCAAAGAGTGGAGGTGTTTCTGAAAACTTTTGCGCTATTCATATGAATAAAGAGAGCAATGGAATGGATAAAAACATTTATATAGGTGCATCAATTCTTGACTTGTCAAAGTTGTTCATACTACTGTGTTCAAAAAGTATCCGACCTTTATTTTTCGTGCGTAAAAAAAAAGAAGCTAGGGAGGCGTTGATTGGTGCACGTATGTAGGCGATCCTAATGCGCAGGCGTGAATTTTTTCCCACCTGCAGAAGCTGTCATTCGATGGCAGACCGCCGATGAGTGAGGACATGTAAGTGAGCGCCGTCGGATTTTCGTTTTTGACAAAATGACGGAAAAACTTGAACAACGCTACTGCATCAAATTTTGTGTAAAGCTTGGCGATTCCCAAGTGGAAACGATCCGCAAGATTCAACACCGTTCATTCCATTATGAAGGAGGATTTGGGCTTCAGGAGAATCTCAGCAAAGTTCGTACCAAAGCTGCTAACGATTGAGCAGAAGCAACTCCGTTTGGAGATCGCACAGGACATGCTGGAGACTGTGAACAGCGATCCCAGCTTCCTCAACACAGTGATCACTGGCGATGAGTCCTGGGTTTATGGGTACGCCCCAGAAACCAAGTTGCAGTCATCACAATGGAAGCATCCAACATCCCCGAGGCCAAAAAAAGTTGTTACACAAAGTTACACAAAATTTGATGCAGTAGCGTCGTTCAAGTTTTTCCATCATTTTGTCAAAAACGAAAATCCGACGGCGCTCACTTACTTGTCCTCATTTATCGGCGGTCTGCCGTCGAAAGACAGCTTCTGCAGGTGGGAAAAAATTCACGCGTGCGCATTAGGATCGCCTACATACGTGCACCAATCAACGCCTCCCTAGCTTCTTTTTTTTTACGCACAAAAAATAAAGGTCGGATACTTTTTGAACACACTACGTATATGACTACTTCTACAACAACCTAAAGAAGAAACATGATGATGGCGTTAATCGACTTTATATGGATATAGACAGCTTTATTTTGAAAATCAATATGGGAGATATTTATGAGGATATGACACAAGCCGTTGATACTTATGACACAAGCGAATACAAACTGAGTAGTAGTCTTGTCTCCACAAAAAATTAAAAGGTTATTTAAAGTTTAAAGATGAGTTGGGTGGTTCAATTATGAGTGGTTTTATTATTATTATGTTCAATCATGAATTATGAGTAGGATTGCGAGCAAAGGCTTATGCTTATAAATACTATTCTTCAAAGGATTGTGCTTCTTTCTATATGTGGTAAAAAGTTAAAGGGGTAAAGAAAAATGTAATCAAAGAAACAATAAACTTTGAACATTATTACAACTGTTTTGCTTTTAAGAAAGAAGAGTATAGAAAAATGAATATGATAAGAAGTCATAAGCATCAATTATACACAGAACAAGTAATAAAAAGGCATTGGGATTATGATGATAAAAGATACATTTTCAAAAATGGGATTGACACCCTCCCTTATAGATATAAGTATTAGGATATTTAAGACTTAAAATATTTAAGACTTAAGACATACATCTGTTAGGATATTTAAAAGATAAAATATAAGATGAAGTACAAGAGTTAAGATATATAGCTACAAGTAAAAGTGATAAGGTAAACATACGAATTAATATTTTAAAAATTGGGTTGGGGTTTTTACGGTCTACAGACAACTTTTTTTAATGGTACATGATAAAAACAAGAACCAAGAACCAAGCAATAACCAAACAAAACAGTGGAGAAAAATCACAGCCTTGGTATTTAAATGGAAAATATAACAAATGTGGCAAATATCAACAAGGTCTTATCAAAGAGATAAGCAAGACAAGTTTAAATAAAACCAAGACAAATACAGACTGAGGGTTTAAAAAGATTTAATGGATTGAAATCAATGGAAAAATAATTTACTGCAGTCTCAATATGATACTGTATGTGGCTCGGGTAGATCTCAGAACAGAACATTGGAGGAGGTTTATCATTCAAGCTCTACTCAACAATGATATTTAAACCAAGAAACAAGTTCCAACATTTGTTTATCAACATTCTTGATGGCGATTAGTGCCATAAGAAAATCAAGCTGTTCCCTAAAATAGAACATAAACAGATATTCATTGATTCTCTATATGAGTTTAATGTAAAGATACCAGTATGCCAATTCCACATGGGGATT
The DNA here is from genome assembly GCF_964187855.1 of Myxine glutinosa. Taxonomy (NCBI): domain Eukaryota; kingdom Metazoa; phylum Chordata; class Myxini; order Myxiniformes; family Myxinidae; genus Myxine; species Myxine glutinosa. The sequence goes on from NC_136272.1 coordinate 112,602,563, forward strand.
TATACTAGTCATTTATTAAATGGAATATGACAATTAATTAATGGAAAGGTGTAAATATGTCAAGATTGGAGAGGGGAGAAGGGATAGGAGCAGTGGATGGAAGGATTTAATTCCGAGGTACAGAAGGAAAAGTCTCTCTCCCATTCACTTTACATTGGGGGAGATGCTTCAGAACCACCATTCTTATACTACTGTGTGATATTTACATCACATTACTGTAACGTGTGTCATATTCATATCACATTTCTGTAACGTGTGTCACATTCCTATGCCATTACTATAATGTGTGTCACGTTACCCTAAAGTGTACCACGTTTCCCCTATGCTTCGTGTTTGGTTATCTTTTCACCCCTGTCTGTGTGTCTTCTTGTGAGCACGATATCTCAAAATGTTGTGGATGGATTCGGCCTAAACTTGGTGGACCGGTTGGGTGTGTGACAAGGACGAATCGATTTGATTTTGGTGAAGATCCGACAATGGATCCGGGTACAATATTTTTTTTTAATTTTAAGTGATTCTTCACCATTGAGTGATAGGGCCAAAACGATATATAGCATGATATTTCAAAACATTGTTGACGAATTATAATAAAACTAGTGGCGTCACCCGTGGGAATCCCACGGGCATGGACGTGTGTGACATTTGGACATATTCAGTTAGATGCTGCACCTGCACATTCAGTTTCACAAAATGGTTACTGGAAATTTATCAGATCCACAAATGATGTAATCTACAGTCCACACAATGTATTTACTTCTGATAACATGTGAATGCATGTGTGTGCACACCCACACACACATATACACATACACACACACGCACATAGATACACACACACACACATACACACACACACACACACACCTCGTTTTTTCTTTTCTGTTCCTCACAATTTTGTCTCTCTCTTATTCACACACACACACACACACACACACACACACACACACACACACACACACACACACACACACACACACACACACACACACACACACACACCTCGTTTTTTCATTTCTGTTCCTCACAATTCTGTCTCTCTCTTATTCACACACACACACACACACACACACACACACACACACACACACACACACACACACACACACATCTCGTTTTTTCATTTCTGTTCCTCACAATTCTGTCTCTCTCTTATTCTCACACACACACACACACACATAATTCCACACGCACATAGACACACACACACACACACATATATATACACACACACATATATATACATACACACACACACACACACATCTTGTTTTTTTATTTTTGTTTCTCACAATTCTATCTCTTATGATTTTCAATTCTTATGTGCAACGATGCTCCAATTCTTATGTCCAATCACACACACACACACACACACACACACACACACACACACACACACACACACACACACACACACACACACAGGGTAGTGGGACACACACACACACACACACACACACACACACAAACACACACACACACACACACACACACACACATGGAAACTCGTGCAAAAACAAACAAAAATTTTTAACAAGTACAGACACATTCAAAGTACACTGCCCCCATGCCAAATAATTAAATATCCTACAGCGCGGCATTGCCGGGGCGCCTCCAGCGCCCGGCAATACCGCAGTGCAGCTCATAGAGGCTGCATTTGGAGGCAGAGGTGTACACTAATTGATTGATTAATTGTATAATTAAAATCAATAAAATATTATCACAAAATATTTTCTGAATCAATTGGCTAATAGCATAACTAAACCACTAGTGCTTCATCCAAAGATGTATCTTTTAGAAATTTAATTAAATAAGTCATTAATAAAAAATGAAATAATTAATTGATTACTCAATAATAAATTAATCGATTAAATAATTAATCAATAAATCAAAAATATCCTTGATAGCCACATCACTTGGTCACTCATGTCCAAATATTAGCTTCTGAGCTCAAAAGGTGCCTGAGATATTGGCCAAATGAGAAAGAAAATAAATAAATGATTAATAATGAAAATAAATAAATAATAATCATTAAAAAATTAAATTATTAATCAATTCGGTCACAGAACACATAAACCACCACCATTTCATCAGGATCTGTAACTAAAGAAAAAAATTTTTTTAGTCATTAATCGAAGAATTAAATAATTAATTGATTAATTAATAAATCAAAAATAGCCTTTGCAGCCAAATCACCTGGTCATTGGCATGCCCAAATATCAGCTTCCTAACTCAAAAGGTGCCTGAGTTAATGGTCAGAAGAGAAAGGAAATTTGATTAATTAAATAAGTACTTAAATAATCGCTAATAATTAAATAACTCCTCAATTAATTGATTAATCAAAAAACAAAAAATACCGTTTTTGAAAAAGACTTGCTCACTATTGTGCCGAAATTTCAGCTTCCTAGCTCAAAGGATGGCTGAGATATCGCCCGGACAACCAAGAAAGAAAACAAACAAGAAAACAAGAAAACAAGAAAACAAACAAACAGAGTGAAAACTGAGTGAAAACTGAGTACTCCCTTTCAGTGTGCGTCACTGCCGAGCCCCCTTCGGTGCCCAGCAATGACGATTTGCAATGCCTGGAGATGGCATAGGAAAGGTGCGGTGTACAATAAAGACCCCACGATTTTAGTTCCTGTAGCTATGAACGCATTTTCTTTGGGCGGTGTATAATCGCTCCGAACGAAACAGGCATTAACTCGTTTCCTTTGCTTGAGTTGTTCAAAAAGTAATTCATGATCGAAGACGTGTTGATTGAGTCTTAAAATGCACATCCGATCATACATAGCATACAGAGGCCGATCATAGGCCGACAGAGCCCATGACTCTTCTTCATTTTAAAACTTGAATATATCGATAACTTTTCACTTTACAAAGTAAAAATAGATTAAAACCCAACGTTATTCATAAATATTGTATTCCATAGTGTACATTAATATGTACATTTTTGAAGAACTGTATTGTTTAATTCCATGGTTGGAAAAGAGTTGACTCACTTAAAACAAACTCTGTATATACACCCCAGGAATATGGAAAAATATAATTAGACCTCAGTTCGATCCCAAACTTCAGTATTCAGTCGCTGTATTTTTACTAAGTAATAATATATATGTAACGAGGTCCTGGGAACATTCTCTCCTCTCTTTCCCCTCTCTCCTTTCTCTTCTATCATTCTCCTCTCTCATTCCCCTCTCTCATTCCCCTTGCCAACATAACAGTCGACACTTTCAAAACGGCTGTTGGAATACATGTCGCCAATTTTCTCAACTTTAGCTGAAACTGAGACTTGAACCATCCCAGCGACTGTGATGGTGAATTAGGCGAGATAAAGCCATGAGGGAGACTCAATGAATGGCCTTTAGGTTATAGGCCTTTGAAAACGCATTTTGTTCTATAAACGGTAACTTTCATCGAATTTTATTCCCGTTTTTTGCAACCGAGTCGAAAACCATGTTTGCGACTGTGAAAATTGAAATGATATATCGAATTAGAGTTGTAATAAAACTGTGTGAGAGAGAGAGAGAGAGAGAGACTTTGACTTTTAAGTCCTTTTATTATAAAACTACAAAAACAAGCGTCAACAAGAATAAACCAAAAAGCAGTTTTCAAGAAAATACAACCAAATTCATAGTAAAACAAATAAAAGGAGAAACAATCAATGAAATGTACTTCATTCCAAAACAAGAGATTGCAAGGACAAGGAAAACCCCTACATGTAAATCTCTAATACATTTTCATTTACCCCGCATATTTTTCCCACACACCATGTTTCAACAAAATCCTTAATGTTTGCATTTCTGCTATAATACTGAAATTCCAGTTTTAACCGAGTTGTGACCAGGGATTGGAAGTGCATAATCACATTGCATTGCTCGGGTGGCTTGCCCTTGATTTTTGCTTTTCGCGACAAATAGATGGCCAGTTTAGCCTCTGACAAGAAATAATTTTAAAACATTAACAATTTTCCCTTTGCTGAAGTGACCCCAAGGCCAAAAATAAACAACCGGAGAGAAAAAGGAACATTAACTTGACCAAACACATTTTTCAGTAAAAGAAAAAGAGGACACAATCGTATGCAATCAACATACCCATGAAACAAATCTTCAAAATTATTACAAAAGGGACAGGTCACCGATACCATAGCATCCAAACGGTTTACAAAAGTGTTTGTTGGCAATACCCCGTGAGCCAGTCTCCATTGCAAATCACCCGACCTTTTTGATACGGGTGTACCATACATTGATTTCCATTCAGGTTCAGAAGGGGGGCCATTAGGTAAAAGATCTTTCCATCTCATAACTCCTGCTGCAGAGGTGTTTACATTAATCAAAGAAAGACAGAACTGGTAAATAGATTTACTCTCAAGACTAACAAATAAACAAGAGCCAGTACTGACTGGGGAAGAAGTAGAACCCATGAAAGCAACAAGTAAGTTAGGAAGCGAAGGATTATGGGATGCCCATTTAACCCCAGTACTCCACTGCAACCCAAGTCTAAAGGATGTACGAATGACTTATACAAGTACCTGACCTGCAGCTCTCATTGATCGGGTACCAGTAATCTCAGCGACTTCCTTGGCAGATCTCCAACCACAATTTGCTGAGTCACAAAGATGCCAGACATTTCTGATGCCACCTGAAATGAAGTTTTGGGCAAAACACCGGCTCTTGGGAACCTGGGGAAAGAGTGGGTTGAGGAATAGAGGTTCTCCCGCAAACATTTTAACCTCATAGGATTCCTTTTGGCGGCTTACCACTATGGCTTGCCAAGCATTCAACAAGCTCTGGTAGAACAGAGGAAGGTGGGACACATCAACTTTTTGGGATTCGATCAAAAAAGTCTCAAGGCCGTAGCCGAGCATTCCAGCTTGCCTCAGTATTCGTTGTGCCACAGGGCGCGAGGGCAGTTTTTCAGCATTGAGCAGAAGTTGTATTGACTTCAGCCGAAACGCCATCAGCCGACACTTTCGGTCAATGAGCCCTTGGCCACCAAAAGACACGGGGCGGCAAAGTACGTCCATCTGCAACCAGTGGTAACCTCCCCAAAATAAATTTACCAGTGTCTGTTGAATAGCTTTAAGCAAGCCTTCTGGTGGCTGCAAACAAATAAATTTATGCCACAGAACAGAGGCGACCAAGGTGTTAATAATCAGTATTCGGCCTCTAAAGTACATTTGTGGAAGGAACCTTTTCCATTTGTTGAGCCGCTTGGTTGCCTGTTCTACCACTCCTTCCCAGTTAATATGGGAGTACTGATTGGGTCCAAGATAAACACCTAGGTATTTAACCCCTTCTCTTGTCCAACTTATGTCTTTTGGAAGAGACTGAGGGGGGTGGCGGGAAGCCTACCAGATGTACCGTGAGCTGAGGACACCCACAGAGCTTTGCTCTTTTGCCAATTGCACCGCAAACGTGAAGCAAGGTAAAACCTGTGTAAGGACTCAACAAGAATAGTTAGGTCCTTATCATTCTTAATGATTACACAGACATCATCAGCATATGTTGATACCATGATGTAGTTCTCTTCTGCGGAAGGCACAAAGCCGGAAAGAGAGGCTCTCAGACTTATGAGTAGTGGCTCAAGAGAAAGGCTAAACAGCAACCCTAACAAAGGACAGCCTTGCCGAACACTCCTCTGAACCTGAATGGGTGAACAAAGACGATTATTTACTTTGCACAAACTAAATATGTTGTGGTATAACAATTTCACAAAGCCTATAAACTTTTCACCAAAACCAAACTTTTGCAGAACATGGAACATGTAAGTGTGGTCAATGCTATCAAAAGCCTTTTCAATGTCTAGGAAAATCAACCCAAGCCCCTCTTCCTCCTTAAGGCCACAGTCAATCAAGTCTCTAATTAAAAAGATATTATCAGAGATTGATCTTCCTGGAATGCTGTAACTCTGATCAGGATGGACCACAGTGCCAATGACAACCTTTAGCCGATTGGCCAACAATTTGGAAAAAAGTTTGTAGTCAGAGCACAGTAATGAGATGGGGCGCCAGTTCTCTATCCGACGGAGATCACTACCTTTTGGGAGAAGGCATACAACTGCTCTTCTACAGCTGAGGGGTAGTATGCCAGAGCGTAGGCTTTCTTGTAGCACCAACAGTACTTCTGGACCTAAAATGTCCCAAAACGCTGCAAAAAATTCCACTGGAAGGCCGTCGATCCCAGGGGCTTTTCCGTGTTCAAAGCTACGTCGAGCTATACTTAGCTCCTCCATAGTAAACGGCTCTTCAAGACCTTGACACTGGTCACAACTCAACGAAGGCAGGTAATTCGTCACATCATCAACCATATCTTTACATACAGCTTTCTCCGCAAACAAGCCAGAAAAAACCTTTTCACAAGCATCTTAACATCACTTTCATTTTGTGTAATATTCCCCTTAGCATCTAGCAAGGAAAACATTTGCCTTTGGGACTTCTTAACCCCTTCTAACTGGAAAAAACTTTTGTTTGGGGTGTCAGAGAACTTCACATTTTGGATTCTGAGTCTAACTGACATCCCCATTACTTTTTCATGAATCAGTTCTCTTAAATAGGCTTTTTTCTCCAATAATAACTGAAGTTTCCTGCCATTTTGAAGCTTAGCCAAGTCTTCCTCTAAGTGTAAAATTCCAGTTTCTAAGAGCGAAACAGCAATCTTACTCTTGCTTGTGGACAGGGACTTAAAATATTGACAAAAGACATGAATCTGGGCTTTCACGTTATCCCACCATAACTGAACAGAAGAGTAACAAGGTTTTCTTTGGATGAGTGTTTCCCAAAAACTACGAAAAGCATCCTTAAAACAGCAATCCTCCAACAGGCTGGTATTGAAAGTCCAATATGCACTTTTACGAGTTGACTGAGAAAAGGATAGACCAAGTACAACCAGGTGGTGATCAGAGAAAGTAGAAGGGAAATGATTACAAGACACGAGTACATTTCTAAAAGTGGAATTAATATCCCATCTATCAAGCCTTGCAAGTGTTATTAACCCACTAGCACAACGGCACCATGTGTACTGAGATGTTGTAGGGTGCTGTATACGCCATGCGTCAAGTAGACCAAGTGATGAAAAACAATTCAATAAATCTTTATGAGATTCTGGATGTGGTTCTGGTGTATGTCTATCTAACCTAGGTTCAAAGGTGCAATTGAAGTCTCCTTCTATACAGATACAATGATCAAAGGCTACTGTGTGAAGGTAATTGGCCAGACGTGTGAAAAAATCTTTACGAGCTAAGCTGCTACTCGGAGCATTTACATTGAGTATGGTAAGGTGAAATCCTTCATAGACCACCTCTAAGGATGCTAAGTGTCCTATAACTATTTCATTAAAATTACAAGAGTCAGGAACAAACCCCGGACGAAGCAAGAAAGCAATTCCCACAGAAACAGAAGAAAGATTGCTAAAGAAGCACTGCCCAGTATTAAGGCGAAGCCAGTCAGGCTGTGAAGTCTCTGTTATGTGTGTTTCCTGCAATAAACATATATCGATATGTTTCTGAAACGATAGGTTTTTAACTTGGAGCTGACGTAAATGGTTAGCACCACCGCCATTCATGTTTAAGGTGCGAAACAGCACTTCCTTCCTTTTCATGCCTTATCAAGGGGGGTTTAGCTGCTGTTGAGACAGTAAAACCTTGCTTTTGTAATGAATTTCCTCAGTCGATGAATTTGTGCTTTTGTTACTTCAAAATCTTTAGAATTTCTAACTATACACTTTGCAGTCTGCATGAAGGAAGGCAAGTCAGGAAAATGTTTTTGAATCATGACATTTCGCTGCCTAAATGTCTCGTTTAGAAAGGTCACAATGACCTCGGGGGGTATTTGTAACTGCTCAGATGATGACTGTGATGGCTCAGTCACCTCCATGTCATCATCTGAAGCAGACAGCCCAGATAGCATTCCACCAGGTTCGTAAATTTCAGTTTGGACCTTTACCAACTCGTTTATGGACTGGTCTTGGGTCTGGGGGGGCCTGGGGGGGTCTACTTCGACATGATGGGGCTGTTGCACCACCCTCTTGTACAACTACGTCGGGCACCTCCGTCAGGGCCACACAACCTGTATTCTGATCATTTTTTGCAATGGGAACATTGGGAAGGATTGACGCACTATTTTGTTGAGGCTCAGGTAGTGGTGGTGATGATGATGATGGTGATGTCTCCTGACATTCAACCAACGTCTCATCAATCATAATAGACCCTTCATTTGTACAACTATTTGATGGAACCGTACCACCTTGTGCACTTTGGATTAAAATTCCATCATTGGAAAGTAATCCATCTTTTTTCTCACTACCTTTAGGTTCCTCAGCGACTGCACCACTCGTATCCAGTAAAACTACTTTGGGGGCACTAGTGGGGCCACGAGGAGCAGAGGCTCTACGTTTTTTGCCACAGTCACAAAACCCTCCTCACTCTGTAAGGACACAGTGTCAGCGGAAACATTTGAGACACCGGGTGTCACCTCCTCCACCACACGAGGTAGTGGATTGTTAACCGTTTTACAATCTTGATCAACATGTCCTGCTTCCTCACACTTTGAACAAGCAGCTTTCGGACAAAATCTCTTTAAATGCCCAAACGCCCCACAGAGAAAACATGTTAAGGTCGCTGATGAAGCATATATTTGATAATCACGGTCCTCAATTTTAATCTTAAATGAAATCTTTAAACCCGTATCATCCCCACGGTCTGGAAGAACCATGTGAAGCTGCCGTGAAAGCTCATCACGTGCTTCGCTTTTTCATGGCGGCACCGGAGGGGGATCATCGAGATTCTCGAAACGATTGTACCATAGAGACAAAACCGACACGAGTTTTTCATTGGACACGAAAGGAGGACAATTTGAAACGATTCTTTTCATTGCAGGGACATCCATCAGGGAGGCCATAACAAAGTGACCACTCTCTGTGGTTAACCCGGAACTCACGACATCGTGAACTAGATGCTCATCCGCAACGAAGACCACAATCTTCTGGTTCATACGTGATGCAGCACGTACATGTTCGATTCTGATAACCTCTCCAACCGCCAAGACGATCTCTTCGGTCAGAATCCCTTCAGGAGGGACACAAACCAGAGCATGTTTGCGGGTTAACAATTCGAACGCAGCGTCTTGCTGCGAACGAGTCGTCGCCATAACTAAAACAAAAGAACTCCATTTTACCCGAACAACTCGGGTTGAGGAGATTAAAAAGAAAAAAAAGGAAAGGTAGTAATAATTAAACCAAACGAAAGAAAATAAATATGATTTAAAGTGGAACGTCGATACTCCGGCAAGATGTCGGATTAACGACAAAGAGAAAAAAATGAAACTAAATGTTATCGCGATAACCACCGCCCAGAATGGGGAAAGGCCTACCGCCAATGCCTCCAAATAGCTGCTCTCTCTCTCTCTCTCTCTCTCTCTCTCTCTCTCTCTCTCTCTCTCTCTCTCTCGACACAGAGAGGAAAACACGGGGAAAACTCCACAAACGCGTACAAGACACAAAGGGAGCGAAATGGGGATGGGAAAGACGCCAACACAGCACCGTACTCACAGCTCAGCGCACACAGCCACCATGACGCCACAGCCAAATCGTAACAGCCGGCAGGGAGAGAGAAAGAGAGAGAAAGAGAGAGAAAGAGAGAGAAAGAGAGAGAAAGAGAGAGAAAGAGAGAGAAAGAGAGAGAAAGAAAGAGAAAGAAAGAGAAAGAAAGAGAAAGAAAGAGAAAGAAAGAGAAAGAGAGAAAGAGAGAAAGAGAGAGAGAGAGAGAGAGAGAGAGAGAGAGAGAGAGAGAGAGAGAGAGAGAAAGACACTGCGGGCCTAACAAAAGAGGCCTCAAAGCTATGCGAGTAAACAAAATGGTGGATATTTGTTTTTGAACCCCCTCCCAGGCCGGGTGTAGCCACTCCGCTGGACAGACGTATCACCATCGGAGAATATAATAATAGACTAGATGGATGAGATACGAGATGACAATAACAAATCGATTTGATTTTGGTTTAGATCAGGATCCAGATCCAACTTATCAGTGGAATACAAAACGTAAACTGTTCAGCCTGACAGAGGTATGCGCTCTACCGAGTGCCGTTCTAGTTATTATATGTGTCCAATATTACCACATCTTCTTCTTCTTCTTCTTCTTCTTTTCCTTCGCCTCCTATATAAGGGGTGATGTCCAATGGCACCACAATCTTCCTCCACTCCCCCTGTCCTCAGCCAACTCTCTCCACTCTTCAACCTTACTGATATCCCTCCTCACACAATACTCCCCCTACTTAACATCTTTCCCTCTCAATCCCACAATAAATAAATTACACAATTACACCAACCCACACTACAAATCTACAACTACCTCCAACATAGACATCTTCATACAATTGTTACTATTGCCTTATATAACAAAAATGTCAATGATGGCAATCCCTAAAAGTATTGTTGCGAATATGGAATTTGGCCTCCATATCCGCTTGTAAATATTCCCCTATTTCCCCAATACTCCCCAACTATCCCCAATCCCCCATTCCCTAGTCCCATTGTCTGTAAACAACAATCAGTAGAGCCGACCTTCCCCTTTTTCCCCCATTAAATGTCGTGCCCAGGTCCACCGCATCACACGTAGACAACTTTCGGACATCTTGCTAGTTATTCTTAGTCTATGTCAGTTAAGGACTCGTTTCCATTAATTATGACTCTTCGTTGCACCAGAATGTGATTATATGGCACCAGTAGTGAGTTTAGGACCTTTCCCATACCTCCTTCCATCTTCTTCCCCAAACAACAACAACAACAACTACAACTACAACTACAACAACAATTACAACAACAAAGACGCTGCGCGGGGGAGTGTGCGTCATCACACCGGCTCGGTTAGCCGCCATTGACAATGCGCTCCGGACCATGCGCTCCACGGGGTTACCACGAAGGGGCTCCTTGTCAGCTCCTCGTCAAGGGCGGAGCCTGGTAAACCCCCCGCACGCACCCAATGAGAAGCAACATGCCGATTCCACGAGGCGGAGCTAACGAGCCGAGGGCGTGTCACTCCCCGCCGGATATACGAAGCGACTCACCGGATGTGAGGTCAGATGCGCCCCCAGCTTGAAGAAGAGCAAGTCACTACCTCGAGCGCTGTGAGACCTCCCGCATCTCTGGACCGGACCGAGTCGATTCTGTCCCTGAGCCCAGGTGCACCTGGAGCCATCGATCCTGCCTTTCCTAGCCATCAATCCCCGTGTGAGTCAGCCTTTTGTCCCGTTTATCTGTCGTCTGTTGGGGTTAATATAAGATTGTGTCTAAGTGCTTGTCTTTCTATGCTGTACCTCTCGTCCCTGTAATCTGACCTTCCGAACGAATATAATCTCCTCCGGAGGTCTTGAGAACCGTATCCCTGGTGTCGCGTCATTTTAATCCCAGCCGTGTGTCTTTTCCTTCATTGACCTAGCGTAGCGCGATTAGTCAACGTTCGGGTATAATCGGGTAACTTGTGCAGACGTGGTCATACCAAACCGCTCGGTAAATAACATCTAAGCCACGTCTGTAACAATTGGTGTCGAGGAGTGGAATTCGGACCCGGGACTAAATTTATTAGGCCCAAATTTGTAACAATTAGAATCGATTCGGAGCGCGTTTCCCGCGCGAAATTATAACGGCGAAATTTGATTTTGTTATACGAAAATAAAAACCCGAATTTTGAAAGTCGCGCTATGGCGGATCAAGACAGCTGGGGTCCGGTAGGGGAGAGTGAGGCAGGGTCGGTCCAGGACCAAATTGAGGGACATGAGGGACAGGAGGAGAGCGAAGCAGCGAGGGTAGCAAACGCACAAAATGGCGCCTCGCTGGTCACCGCGCCCGCGACCGTGGCAGCGCCACCGGTGGATTTGAACTTGTTTTTAATACAAATGAAGGCCCTTATGGCCCAGAATAGTGAGCAAATGAGGGCTCAGAGTGAGCAATTGGGGGTAATGGGAAACGAAATGGGGGTAATGAGGGACGAAGCGAGGGGTACCAGTGAGGGATTAGACAATAATTTTAAGGGATTAGACAATAATTTTAAGGGATTAGACAATAATTTTAAGGGATTAGACATGAAATTTGGGAAATTAGACGATAGATTAGGGGAAATACAGGAGGGGTTAATGGGGGTAGAAAACAGAATGGCCGCTCAAGAGAATCAAATGGAAGGGATGCAAAAGGGGTTAGAGGGGGTAGAAAATAGAATGGCTGCCCAGGAGAATCAGATAGAGGGAGTGAAAAATGGGTTAGAGGGGTTAGAAAACAGTATGGAAGGCAAATTGAGGGACATGAGGGACCAAGCGGAAAGGGAAGTTAACCAAATGGGGCAGCAGATAGAGGGGGTCAGAATGGGGGTAGAAACCAAACTGGATGCTCACAGGGAGGAAATGGAGCAGATGAGGGTGGCATCTGGGCAGGAGATGCAAGTGATGGGAGAGGAGATCAGAAGAGGTGTGAGTGAGGAGGTCGGAGGAGTGCGCGAGGAGGTGAGGCACTGTAAGGAGCACATGGAGAAGGAGGTGAGAAAGGGGACTGTAAAGTTACAAGGGGGAATAGAGGACCTGACGCAGGAGGTGGAGCAGCTAACAGAGGGACAAAAAGAACTAACGGACCAGGTAAAGAAGAACACAGCGGTAATAGGAGGGTTAAAAGTGACACAAAATGACCTAAAAAATGACTTGGTAGCGACGAAGAGGGAATGTCAGATGGTACGTGAGGGACTGACAACGAGGTTGGACGAGGTGATAGAGGTAATGGAGACGAAGGACCGGCAGGTGAGGACGCACATGGAAACGGTCAAGGTAGCCTTGGAGGACGAGCTTGAGGAGACGTACCGGGGAATAAAAGAGGTGAAGCAGAAATTAGAAGAAGTGGAAGAAGGGGTGAGCGAAATTAAGAAGCGACGGAGAGGGGATAACAAAGAGATAAAAGAGGAAGTAAAAGAATTGGTCCAAAGTCTGTGTTTGGATCGTGATGATGTGCTCATTAACCGGATGAGGGATTCGCAGGTGATGGAGGAGAAGCGAAGAGGAAGAGGACCCGGTGTAAGTGGTGACCAATATGGTCGTGCGTATGATGCGCCAGGGGATTTAATAAGCTTGGGGGTCGAGATGGACCCGGGTGTTCGTGAGAGGCCATTGGTGAAGTGTGCGACAGGTCTGGTGTGCGAAAAAGGAGGTGTGCGAGAAAGTCCGACTCTGGGGTGTGTGAGGAAAAAGTGCGTGCCAAGGAGTAGCGAGGGTGCTGGCGAGAGTGAGTCGGTCGTAGCGCGTGTACGAGGGAGCACATGGAAGCGCGGTGTGGTAAGTGTTACAGAGGGTGTAACGGGAGAGGGTGCGCGAGAAAGGTGTGTGACGGACAGGTGCATGGGGAAAGAGTGCGCTGTCAAAGGCAAGGAAGAATGCACACCTGTGGTGAGTGTTACAGAGGGTGTAACGGGAGAGTGTGCGCGAGAAAGGTGTGTGACGGACAGGTGCATGAGGAAAGAGTGCGCTGTCAAGAGTAAGGGTGAGTGCGCTGTCAAGAATGGAGGTGAGAGTAGTGAGAGTGACAAGGAGAGTGAGTTGGTTGTGACAGGTGAGCGAGGATGTACACCTGGGATGGAAGGATGCACACCTGGAATGGTAGAGCGTGAGTGGGAATGCACGCTGGAGTTGGTGGTGAGGCACGTGGTTGGGTGTGCGAATGAGGGCACACCTGTGATTGTCACAGAGGAGGTGACAGAGGAGGGGGCGCGAAGAGGTGTGTTGGTGAGGTGTGCGACCAACGAATGTGTGCCAAAGTGTTCGGTGGTCAGGTGTGTGACCAAGGCTGTGAGTGGAATGAGGGTACCTGGATGTGTAAGGAAAGGTACGAGGAGCATGGGGACGGCTGGATGTGTGAGCAAGGAACGGGCTGCGGGGTGTAAGCATGCAGGTGAAGCATCGACGTTACACGGGTTAGAGGTTAGGTCGACTTCTAGCCGAATCGGGCCCTCGGTGCGTGCTGGGCCTCGCGTTGGACGGCCGCGTCCGTGCTCCACTAGGCGGAGCGGGCAGCCCGATAGAAAGAGTCGTCATGGCGACCACTTTTTGTTGAGGCATTCCGGCAGGTCGAGATCGGGAAATTGGATGGCTCCGTGCCGAGATGGTGCGTGGGATCTCGGCCCGGGTAAGCCCCCGTCCCTGCACCGAGTGCCGGACGCATCCAGCCGCTGGCACAGAACAACCCGCATTCATGGCTTGGCTTTACGAAGCTGGGCTTTGGACAGGAATTGGCGCACCGAGAGGCATTAGTGAGTAGACTGGGTGATGAGGTTAGTGTTTTGGACCCAAAATTAGAGAAAAACAAAATTTGATGATTGGCAAGGGATTGGCAGTAGTGATTGGCAGATGATGGGTAGTGATTGGCAAATTTTTGATTTGTTGAAATTTGATGTGCAAAATTGGTAGTGAGAGACCCCCGATGTGGTGGGATGGCATCCCTGCCACCCTTCCCATGTGTGGGGGCAAAGGAGCAATAGCTTATGGGGTTGATGGCAGTGGAAACTAGCCCGGGTGGGTTAGGTTATTAGTAGGGATCTAGAAGAGATTGACATTAGGTAACGTTAAGTTTAGTTAGTGACTGATACCTGTAGTGGGGACGCAGGTAGATTAGTGTGGATGATAATGACGAGGGAGCGCAATAGTTTAAAGGGACGACTGGGAAGCGCAAGTTTCAGAAGGGAGTAGTTAGCTGAGATGATGCCGTGTGTGTGAGAATTGAACAGGTGTGATTGCACAGGTGTGCAACTGGACAGGTGTGTGGAGCAGTGTGTGAGTAATGAGTGTTGTGGATCAGCGCGAATGCGCTTGGGGAGAGAAGGGTGCAGATGGCACCAGGTGTGAGAGCACAGGTGTGCCAGTACAGGTGTGTGGAGAGAGTTGGAGTAAGTGGTACGGAGTGGTGTGCATGGTGCGAAGGTGTGGATGGGGGAAGAGTGGACCCCTATCACGGATACCCGGGGCGGGTAGTGTAAGTGTTAGGTAGAGGGTACAGGTAAATTGTGGTTGGATATTGGCATTTGTGGTGCGGTTGCAGAATGGTGTTGTGAATGGGTGCATTAGTGTTGTGGAAATGGCTGGGCGTGTAGCCTGTTAGTGTGTGTAGTTGGTTGGGCACTCCACCACTGTGAGGATGTCGGCCAGGTGAGGCCGCAGGTGGGCTCTGGGAGCCGGTAGTTGTGAGTGGGTGCCTGAGGATCCCGGGTGTGGATCGGGCAGCCCAGTGCCAGAGAGGGCACCGAGTGGGGAGAGAGCCAGAGGGCCTTCCCCAGGTAGTTAGGTTAGGGTGAGGAGCAGGTAAGCTCGGAGGCAACTGCAGTGGTGGAGGTGTGCAGGTGGGTAGACCCACTGGGAGAGGTACACGCCACAGCCCAGAAATTGTGCGAGGGCACCGGGAGATGAATCGGGGGAGTGAGACCCCAAATTGAAAAGCACCACAGGTTGGCCAATGGGAATTGGTTTTTAGAACCCATAGTGTAAGAGGGCCAATGGTTTGGCCGGAGAAAGACCCCGGGTAGTGTAAAGTTGTTAAAGTCATTTAGGAAATAGTTAGGATTGATGAACCTGTCGCACCATACGCAGCCACTTACCTGTGGTGATGATGATGACTCCACACCTGTGTTTTCTTTGTTTTGTTGCAGGAAATGAAATTGCTGTGTGGATTGTGAGACGCATCACGACGTGGATGAGACATTGGGGTGATTCCATCTCTCCCTCCCTAGGAGGGACTGATGATGAATTGGTAATGGCAAATTATGATGTTGAGTTGGAGATGGCAAATTTTGAGGAAAGTTGGAAATGGCAAATTTGATTGGTTAGGAGGGAGAGAAGACGAATTTGGTATATGGGAGGAACGGGGAAGACAGTAGGGATGTTTGTTGATTTGTAAAGTAGATGTTTATGGGTAGTGTTGTGTTTTGTGGATACAGTAAGGGGTAAGGGAGGGGCCATGTAGGTTACCTGGTGGGGGGGGGGAGCATACGGTAGGAACGTACCTGTCTCACCTGGTTCCCATGTGCCCCCAGTGTGCATTACCTTGCATTGCGTGCACTTTTGCGCCCTTACCACCTTACTCACTTGTCTGCTTCTTTTGTCTCCCACCTCCGAGGATCTGGCTTTGGGGTAGAGAGAGAGGAGAGAGAGGTGCTGGCTTCGCAGTTGTGGGCCTGCACTTTCGCTGCTTGCTGCTTGGATCGATACACCATATGGACCGCAATGTTTGTGGCCACCCACAATGGACCGCAGTTCTTTTGCGGCCAAGCACCACCCATGGATGGACCTATGGGTCAACGTGGCACCTATGCCATACAAGGTGAACCACTAACAGTTGGCCCCCTGACGGCCACAATAAAGAAATGGACGCGGTTGGCGCCTTTCTTTATTTTTCTAAGGAAGTAAGAACACCAAGTGCACCACACGAAGGCAAGACCAGCGGCAGAACATCGGCCGGCTGCGACACCACACAATGATTTATAGACACTTTATTGGTGCACCGGATGGTGCTCACTGTGTGATGGGGTGGTGCTTGATGCTTGGAAGGGGTGCTCTGCACATTATTAAAGGCCGTAGGCCACAGAGCACTCGTGGGTTGGTGTATCGATGCTAGCATGCGTGCTCTCTCTATGCATAACATCTGCATGTGTTCCTCCAAAAACAGGTCCTGGATCGTAGTGTAAATATCAGCGTAGTCTTGTGTAAATAATGCTCCCTACCGGCTGTATGTTTAGTTTGAGGATTCTTTCCGGATTCGGTTATCCTGTGGGTGTGTTTCTGTGAGGAGAAGGGTGCAACGTCGCAGGGGGACATATTTACTCATTTGTGAATATCTGTAAAACTGTCGCACTCAGGGTAGAGTTAATAGTAGAGGGAACTACATTGCGTGCCACACTAAAGTAGGTAAAAATTTATCGGGTCGGGACGCCCCGAGGGTAGAGAAGGGTGCAATGTTGCGAATATGGAATTTGGCCTCCATATCCGCTTGTAAATATTCCCCTATTTCCCCAATACTCCCCAACTATCCCCAATCCCCCATTCCCTCGTCCCATTGTCTGTAAACAACAATCAGTAGAGCCGACCTTCCCCTTTTTCCCCCATTAAATGTCGTGCCCAGGTCCACCGCATCACACGTAGACAACTTTCGGACATCTTGCTAGTTATTCTTAGTCTATGTCAGTTAAGGACTCGTTTCCATTAATTATGACTCTTCGTTGCACCAGAATGTGATTATATGGCACCAGTAGTGAGTTTAGGACCTTTCCCATACCTCCTTCCATCTTCTTCCCCAAACAACAACAACAACAACAACTACAACTACAACAACAATTACAACAACAACGACGCTGCGCGGGGGAGTGTGCGTCATCACACCGGCTCGGTTAGCCGCCATTGACAATGCGCTCCGGACCATGCGCTCCACGGGGTTACCACGAAGGGGCTCCTTGTCAGCTCCTCGTCAAGGGCGGAGCCTGGTAAACCCCCCGCACGCACCCAATGAGAAGCAACGTGCCGATTCCACGAGGCGGAGCTAACGAGCCGAGGGCGTGTCACTCCCCGCCGGATATACGAAGCGACTCACCGGATGTGAGGTCAGATGCGCCCCCAGCTTGAAGAAGAGCAAGTCACTACCTCGAGCGCTGTGAGACCTCCCGCATCTCTGGACCGGACCGAGTCGATTCTGTCCCTGAGCCCAGGTGCACCTGGAGCCATCGATCCTGCCTTTCCTAGCCATCAATCCCCGTGTGAGTCAGCCTTTTGTCCCGTTTATCTGTCGTCTGTTGGGGTTAATATAAGATTGTGTCTAAGTGCTTGTCTTTCTATGCTGTACCTCTCGTCCCTGTAATCTGACCTTCCGAACGAATATAATCTCCTCCGGAGGTCTTGAGAACCGTATCCCTGGTGTCGCGTCATTTTAATCCCAGCCGTGTGTCTTTTCCTTCATTGACCTAGCGTAGCGCGATTAGTCAACGTTCGGGTATAATCGGGTAACTTGTGCAGACGTGGTCATACCAAACCGCTCGGTAAATAACATCTAAGCCACGTCTGTAACAGTATTGTGGTGTTGTATGTGGTGTCATTCCTACCTCGTCATTCCTTGTCATTTCTTCCTACCTTGTTTGGCTGTTTTTTGAGGATTCCATCCCGACATGTTTTTTTCATTTTTATAAAATGTTTTTTCTGACTTGTTGAATATAGTGTAATAACTGATCAGGGCTCATGGAAAGAGTACAGGTTCATCCACGTTATACGCATGGGTGAAGATTCCAAGAAATATCGGTAGATACCGAAGTAACAAGGAAAACATAAAAACAGGTACAAATACACCAGGAAATTGAAATAAAGAGTGAACAATTGTCCCGTTCTGAGGACATTTATTTCATTCATTTCCACGGTTTTCTGAAGTTAGTTTCCAGCCTCAGTTATTGCGCAAACCTCTCCGGATTTTGTCACTTTAAAACCACATATTAGAGGACGACTGGATGTATAGTTGGGCTGCCTTTTCACATCTCTACTTCTCTCTGACCATAGTGCTGCACAAACAAGCAAGGGAGTTTTGGGGCAATGCACTGGGTGGTTTGCCATTGCATTTGCAGCAGAGGTGCCAGGCAGGCAGGAACTTGGAAATTTAGACAGGGGACCGGTAGGACGACAATAGCCTTCCCTTTTTGAAGGGGACCGTGAGATCTGCTACGTTCCCAAGCAAGTTTTGCACAGATTTTGTGGAAATGGAGTGCGAGTAAATGCCTGGCTTAGTACCTGTTCTCGACACCACTCACTGAATCTCGAAGGATAAATACTAACACGTACGTGACCTCAAGTACTCACGTCATGGCGATCGATCCGACGACAGTTCGAGCATGTTGCTCAGTTCTGGATGTGGATTGGCATCTTGTTTCAAAGGTTATATTCGATCACGTCTACCATCGATGGATCAACTCGTAAAGGCCGATGTGCATTTAAAAGCAAATAATATTGGCTCTACGAAAGAGCCAAGATCATCGAGAGATGGGAGTAGCTGCACGGTGGTTGGGAGCACGTACGTTTCATTCTGTGTGTCGTTCGTCGAGAATTTAAACGCCCCTGTCTTATTCATTCTGCTCATTTCTCTCTATATTCCGTTTCATTTAACCTTATTTAGTGATTGCCATGATGATCCCCATGACGAATATACACACAAGGTCAAACTGCAGTGTATTGTGTTCACCTATAGAAGGAATACTTACTTACTTACTTACTGCGTCGAGCTTGCTCACGAAGGAATACGTCGAGAAGGAATACACCTGTTATCTAATATATAAAGCTCTTTCTAACCACTCTCTCATTGACTGATATTAAAGTTCGGTACCTTCTGAGTGCTTAGAAAAATGAAATTTGGTGTGCCGATGGACATCGAAGCTGGAACACCGGGAAAAATCACAGCACTGTCGGAAAGCGTCCGCAAATGAAAATTTAGGTAAAAAAACACAAACACATATGTAAAACAAGAAAGAGCAATCAGATATTGCAGACCCTCACCAGGACGTGTTTTTAGTGGTTTTGAACCGTTTGAGTACGGATGACGTCCAGTGCCGCAACCCGCGAAAAAGTTGTGTATGGATGACGTTACGACACGTCATCGACTATACCTATAAATAGATCGCCAGTACGTGGTTGCATTCCCGTACCAAAATGCCAAATTAATCCCGCACTGGGGGTATTTTTATCAAAAAAAATCCCGCACTCAAAGGGTTAAGGCTTTTGCGTTGAAACAAATATGGTGGCCGAACAACATGACCGATGACGTCCTCATTATTATTTTTTTCTCCACCAATGTATCTCGAGATGATGCTGAAGAAATTTCATTTTGATCGGATGAAGTTTTGTACTTGTCGAATTATGACGTCATAATTGAGGCACCGATGACATCATCATTAACATATGTCATTCCCCATGGAGAGTGATTTACCTACAATGAGCCATGTCAATTTTTTTTCAGTTCAGCGCTTTCGGACATATAGAGGTGCATAGTTTTTCGGTTTTTCCAAGATGGTGGCCAAACCACGTGACCTATGACGTCATCGGGTTTTTTTCTCTCCACCAATTTATCCTTAGATGACGCTCAACAAATTTTATCTTAATCGGATGAAGTTTTGTACTTGTTGAATTATGATGTCATAATGGAGGAACCTATGACATCATCATTTACATATTTTATTCTGCATGGAGAGTTATTTACAATGAGCCATGTCTCAATTTTTTCTATTCAGCGCTTTCGGAGATATAGAGGTGCAAATTTTTTCAGGTTTTCCAAGATGGCACCCATACCACGTGACCTATGACGTCATAATTATCATAACAAAATCTACAGGCGAAGGTGCACCTATGGTGAAAATTTCCTGTCAATCGGAGCAACGGTTGCAGAGAAAATCATATTTATTCTGTGCGGACAAACAAACAGACAGACGGACTCAAATGCAATACCATCTCCTCTGGTGAGGGTAAAAATTAAAAAATAAACCTCAATCAATATCTAGCATTTGAAAATTGTAATTTATATAACTGTAAACTGTGAAATAAAATTTTCAATGTAAATTTACATAAAAACTGTAAATGCGTCCGTAACATAAATAAATAAATACCTAAATTGATATCCAGCAGCTTGCCTATAATCATAAAGCTTTTATTAGTCCCCTACCGGTGTACACCGGAGGGGACTATAGGTTTGCACTCCGTCCCTCCGTCTGTCAGTCTGTCAGTCTGTCAGTCTGTCAGTCTGTCAGTCTGTCCGTCTGTCAGTCTGTCAGTCTGTCAGTCTGTCCGTCTGTCCGTCTGTCCGTCTATCCGTCTGTCCATCCGTCACGCAAAGAACAGTTTTCTGGACTTTTTCTAAACTCTTAATGCTAATCATTTCAAACTTGGTACATGGTTTCCTCATGATAAGTTACAGATCAAGTTCGAACTTCACGACGTTTCGATCATTTTTGACAAAGTTATGGCACTTTGAACTTTGGTAATTTCCCCAACAGTTTTCCGGACTTTAATTTGGAGTGCGGCAAGTCATAATACTGTCTTCTATGACAGTGCTACCCAATGCCGGTAGGGGACATGTATTGCAGCGCAATACTCAGAATGCTTGTTTATCATGCATACTTTCTTGGTATGGTATGTGAAAGTACGACGTGATGGTGTACACGCCAGCATTGTAGACACAGTAGTGCGATCATGACTTATGAGGGTCTCTGTCGACTCTAGAAGTATGTACATACAGTATTCGCCTCTCGGCTCTCTAGCTTCGATTTGAATCCCGACCTAACTATAAACTGTCACCCTGGTGTTTCACAGGCAGGGTGATTCATCAATGTGTGTGACATCACTCGGATGGACGTCAATACTGGGAATCCCGTCTGCTAGCATTAGATGGTGGACATCACGGTGTCCTTCCGAGTGAAGATCGGCCTACTACGTGAGGTCTTTCGTGAGGAGTAGGTGATAACATACACAAACTAGAACAGCACTCAGTAGAGAGCATACATACCTCCGCCTGGTTGGCCATATCACTCAATGGTGAAGAATCACTAAAAAAAAATTAAATTATTCTCATATCCGAATCCATATTCAGATCTTCAACAAAATCTAATCATTTCGTCCTAGTCAAATACGCTACATCTCTGCCAAATTTCGTCCGACAAAAAGGGTTGGCGGCAGGAAGGGCATCCGGCCGTAAAACATTGCTTCAAAAAAGGGGACCAAAAAAAAAAACAACAACCACGGTCCCCGAAAAAGGCCAACCCCCGCTTGCGGGGAAAAATGGCCTCTAAAGGTGGGGTTTTTTTTTGTTTTGTTTTCTGCCAAATTTCGTCCGAATCCGTCAACAACTTTTTGAGATATTTTGTTCACAAACATACAGACAGACAGACAGGGGTGAAAACATAACCTCCATCCACCTTTGGTGGCGGAGGTAATTACAAATGCCTGCCCTACCCTAACTCGGGGTGTTGCATCAGTGGCACAGCCACGCCCTCAGCCAATGACGCTACCCCACAACCTTGAGCTGCATACGAAAGAAGAAGAACCAAACTTTTTCAACAAGTTTATAATTTTTTGAGGGACCTTTCTTCAAATGCCATGTTCAACATCTACATATTTTGTACTTTCCACCTCGAACACATCGACTGGCACTCAAGACCCTAGGATCTTAAGCCAGCCACCTTAACCGTTCAGTTAAGGTTAAGGCAACACCAAGCTACCAAGATTAGATGTTTTGACATTAAATAAAAACTTTATAGATGACCTAAACAACACACAAAACGTGTCATTTCAAAGTTCGAACTTCAAGGAACAATTCAAACCGAACGTCCTGAGAATTGCTAGAAAATCTCCTTCAGACACGTCTGACCGATGTCTGAACATCCTCAGGGTACCATCTATTTATTACGTACGCATGGGGTATGACGTATGTGCTAAGTGAGAATTTAAAATCGATAGAAGGAAGAGAAACTTTGCAAGAGATGTTGACGGGCCCGGGAGGAACCCACGTGAAGCTCTCGCGTACGTAATAAATAGATAACCTTTCATCACGTTTTTCGCTCACGCGACCACAGCGCGAGCGAATCGGTTCGATGATCGATCAGAGACCTTCGAGGCGTCCTCACGTCTCCCTGAGTGACCGGCATGCCGACACGACCCTGAGCGGGACACGACCCTGAGCGGGACGAGCATTGTCGTGCAAACGAGGCGGCAGTCCTGCGTGACCGCAATTCCGAGACCGTACGTGACCTGTGACCCCGCGGGCGTTTCACGTGCGCTTGCTTATTCGCGGTGATAATAAACGGTCCTTTAGGCGTTATTACGCCTTGTATAAGAGATTATAGTTGTGCTCCGACGGCGTCGTCATTCGTTCCTCGGGCCTTTGTCCTTTAAGCACAAACGTTCCCTCATCTCATTAGCGACGTCACGTGTTCCGCTGTTTTATCATCGCTTTTGGGGAATTCCCGATAAATACGAGGCGAGACTGCTTCAATTAAACCCGCGAAACACACTCTTACCCATTCACGCACATCATTCTTTCGCTTTATTCGTTCACTCTTCTACAAGGATGCTGTTCTTTTTTTCTTTTTTTTTACAGGTACATGCTATCATAGATGAATCCTTGTTCACCTGGATATGCAAATGCCACTCTGCACTTCATTGGCACTCGGTAAGAACACATTGGTTTGCACTTCAGCATACTCCAAAGGGCCACATGGGCCACGAGCATGGACCACCACCCAAAAGGAATGAGTGTCATGACCACGTGGATTTGCACAACTTTACATCAACAACAGGCATTATGTTTTCTGGTTGTCCGTACGTCCGTCCGTACGGGCTAAACCTCGTTTTTCTCAGCAACGACATGTCCGATCGAGACTAAACGTTCAGGGTAGGAGCAACACCCACGTGGAAAGTTTTTCTGATAATTATGACATCATATGTCACGTGGTATAGCAGACATCTTGGATTAAACGCAAATATTCAGAAATATATATTTCTGAAAAACCGCTGAATGGAAAATTTGAAACTTGGCACATTGTCAAGTACTCCCAATGGGGAACAAAAGCATGATAATGATATCATCAGTGAAGTGGTACACCAGCCATAAATGTTTTAATTGAATGCCTTATCCAAAAAATCTGAAATTACATGCACATGATCTATGACCCATTTGTATTGAAATATGAAATTTATGACATCATAGGTCACATGGTTTGGCAGCCATATTTGATTCAACCTAAAACCATTAAAAAAACATCTCCCAAAACACAGAAGCGTTAAACTCGAAACTTTACTAATGTAGTCGACAACGCATGTCAATTAAAAGTTGATCACGAAAACGTCATCAGTCACATGGTGTAGCAGCCGCATTGGATTGAAGGAAAATGTTAAATACCTATATCTCAGAAACCGCTTACCCTATCGACGAGAACCTTTACAAATGTCATCTAACACACCATTGCGGCATATATATTGAAAATGATGATGTCATAAGTCACGTGGATTAGCAGCCATATTGGATAGAAAAACTAACATTATCCGATCAACACAAAACTTCATAAACGTGATCTCCTACCCATACAGTCGTAACCAAAAATATTGACACCCTTTCAATTTTTTTCAAATAACTAACAATTTCCTCTAAAAATAGGTTGAAATTGACAAAAGTATTTGGTCTCCACAATTCTTTATTTCACTGTTAATATTACAGAACCTTTGTTTTTGATCCAAAACTTAATATATCCTTTTAAATCAGAAAATAAAAAGAAATGGCATTTACAAAATTAGTGACACTCCAGACTTAATATTTGGTAGCACGGCCATTGCACAAAATAACTGCAGTCAAGCGCTTCCTCTAGCCATGAATGAGCTTCCTACACCTCTCCACTGGCAGTTTGGCCCACTCTTCTTGTGCAAACTGCTCCAGTTCTCCCAGATTTGAAGGGTGCCTTCTCCCAACTGCTGTTTTCAGATCTCCCCACAGGTGTTCAATGGGATTTAGATCTGGACTCTGCTGGCCACTTCAGAACAGTCCAGCGTTTTGACTTGAACCATTCCTGGGTGCTTTTTGAAGTGTGTTTGGGGTCATTGTCCTGCTGCAAGACCCATGACCTTCTAGGGAGACCCAGCTTTCTGATGCTGGGTTGAACATTGCACTCCAATATGCCTTGGTAATCTCCTGATTTCATGATGCCATGCACACGTTCAAGGCACACAGTGCCAGAGGCAGCACAGCAACCCCAAAACATCACTGAACCTCCATTTTTGACTGGAGGGAAGGTGTTCTTTTCTTTGAAGGCTTCATTTTGTTTTCTGTAAACATAGAGATGATGTGCTTTACAAAAAGCTCTAATTTGGTCTTATCTGTCCACAGGACATTCTCCCAGAAGGATTTTGGCTTGTTGAGGTGCATTTTGGCAAACTCCAGTTGGGCTTTATGTCTATCTCAGTAGTGGGGTCCTCCTGAGTCACCTACCATAGAACCCTCTTTCATTGAGTTGGCAATGGATGGTGCGAGTTTAAACTGTCGTACCTTGTGACTGAAGGTCAGCTTGAATCTGTTTGGCAGTTGATCGAGGTGCTTTCTCCACCATTTGAACAATTCTTCGCTGCAATCTTCGATCAAGCTTTCTCTTGCGGCCACGTCCAGGGAGGTTGGCTACACTGCCATGGGCCTTAAATTTCCTGATAACATTGCATACGGTGGACACAGGAACATCAAGGTCTCTGGAGATGGAGTTGTAGCCTTGAGATTGTCCAGGCTTGGCTACAATCTTGTGTCTGACCTCCTCAAAAAATTATCTGGTTTTCTTTCTTTCTCCATGCTCCTTGCGGTACACACAGTGGCATAAAACAGCAGAACGACTCCTTTTCTTCATTCAAACTGGTCGAATGAGTGACTTTTATATTGCAGGCACCTGCAACTCACCACAGGTGAGTTCAATTCCAAAGTAATGGAGAATCACCTGCTTGAAATCCAATTATTTCTGACAACTTCTAAAAGGTGCCAATAATATTGTCCGGGCCATTTTAGGATTTCTGTGTTGAATAAGCTAAGATTTAGTAATTTTTTCAGCTTTTTTTGTTTTGTTCCACTGCAAACCAAAGAAATACATATGTGGATACCAAAAGATTATTTAATTTCAACAATTTTCTGGAAGAAATGGTGCATTTCTTGAAAAAAGTGCAAAGGTGCCAATATTTTTGGCCATGACAGTATATCGGCAGACCTGTACGTTTTTATGTCGTAGGTCACGTGGTTTGGCAGCCATATTCGCTTGAAAGCCTATTTTTTTTTTTTTTTACCTTCTCCGAAACCGCTTCACAGATGGATGTGAAACTGGTCATGTCTGGTAAAAAAAATGTGATACTTGAAGACGGCTGAAAGGATTTATATCAAACTTGTTTGTTTTTTGGGACAGTCAGCGAGGGCATCTACACGTTGTCACAGCAGCAACTACGCGGAGGCAACTTGGCTACGCAGTTGCATTGCTCTAGTTTTTAAATAAAAGCAGCATTATACAGGTACACAGACACAAAGTGAATGAATAACAGGAAAAGGGCATTCAGACCATCCCACCTGTGCTGTCCACTCCCAGCACTCTTATTGCGATTAAGCAGTGATCTGAACCTTTGTGGCACGTTGTTGTGGTTGGTGGTGAAAGTCAGGGAGCAGAAGGAATGTTTTTAATTATTTCAAATATTTTGAAGGGGAAGTGGGTATAGTTGGATGTGGTGGATTAACACAGATGACACATTCATACCTACGGGAATCCACGCCATTGTGCGTAGCCCTTTGATGTCTAAAGTAAGCTTAGCCCTTACATGTCTCAAATAAGGTTCGCCCTTAGATATCTAAACTAAACCTTAGCCCTTCCTCGATATCTAAACTAAGTTTATCCCTTAGCTATCTAAACTAAGTTTATCCCTTAGATATCTGAACTAAACCTTATCCCTTAGCTATCTAAACTAAGCTTATACCCTAGATATCTGAACTAAACCAGAATCCCTTAGATATCTAAACTAAGCTTATACCCTAGATATCTAAACTAAACCATTATCCCTTAGATATCTAAACTAAGCTTATACCCTTAGATATCCGAACTAAACCTTATCCCTTAGATATCTAAACTAAGCTTATACCCTTAGATATCCGAACTAAACCTTATCCCTTAGATATCTAAACTAAGCTTATACCCTAGATATCTGAACTAAACCATTATCCCTTAGATATCTAAACTAAGCTTATACCCTAGATATCTAAACTAAACCATTATCCATTAGATATCTAAACTAAGCTTATACCCTTAGATATCCGAACTAAACCTTATCCCTTAGATATCTAAACTAAGCTTATACCCTAGATATCTGAACTAAACCATTATCCCTTATATATCTAAACTAAGCTTATACCCTTAGATATCCGAACTAAACCATTATCCCTTAGATATCTAAACTAAGCTTATACCCTAGATATCTAAACTAAACCATTATCCATTAGATATCTAAACTAAGCTTATACCCTAGATATCTAAACTAAACCATTATCCATTAGATATCTAAACTAAGCTTATACCCTTAGATATCCGAACTAAACCTTATCCCTTAGATATCTAAACTAAGCTTATACCCTTAGATATCTAAACTAAACCATTATCCCTTAGATATCTAAACTAAGCTTATACCCTAGATATCTAAACTAAACCATTATCCATTAGATATCTAAACTAAGCTTATACCCTTAGATATCCGAACTAAACCTTATCCCTTAGATATCTAAACTAAGCTTATACCCTAGATATCTGAACTAAACCATTATCCCTTAGATATCTAAACTAAGCTTATACCCTTAGATATCTAAACTAAACCATTATCCCTTAGATATCTAAACTAAGCTTATACCCTAGATATCTAAACTAAACCATTATCCATTAGATATCTAAACTAAGCTTATACCCTTAGATATCCGAACTAAACCTTATCCCTTAGATATCTAAACTAAGCTTATACCCTTAGATATCCGAACTAAACCTTATCCCTTAGATATCTAAACTAAGCTTATACCCTAGATATCTGAACTAAACCATTATCCCTTAGATATCTAAACTAAGCTTATACCCTAGATATCTAAACTAAGCTTATACCCTAGATATCTAAACTAAACCATTATCCATTAGATATCTAAACTAAGCTTATACCCTAGATATCTAAACTAAACCATTATCCATTAGATATCTAAACTAAGCTTATACCCTTAGATATCTAAACTAAACCATTATCCCTTAGATATCTAAACTAAGCTTATACCCTAGATATCTAAACTAAGCTTATACCCTACATATCTAAACTAAACCAATATCCCTTAGATATCTAAACTCAGCTTAGCCTTTAGATGACTGTGTCTAAACTGAGATGTTTCGAGTACGGAATCCACAATCTGTAAGATCGACCATTGAAGCTCTCCTCGCTCTGAAGTCCTTTTAAAGAAGCCACCAGGGGGCATTAAAGACCGGAATCCTCGGGGTCGTTTCTAACGCGCTTCGTCCCACGGAACAGCGGGTTCAACAGAAACGCGAGTTTGCCACGTGATTGCTGCCAGGTGTAAAGTTATAACGTTTGTGCTTTGAGTTTACCTCCGCGCAGAAGGGAATTTACGGAACTCGGACGACGCAAACAAACTCATCAATTGCCTTCTCTTCCCCCCCCCCCTCCCTTTTTTTTTTTACGACGCCTTGTTTGTCGACAGCAGCGAAGGTGGAAGATATTGCGCGGAGCAGCTTGCATAACCGCGGCGGAGATTCGAGTTTTAAAAGCCGTCGGTGGAAATTTATGACGCAATAAACGCGCTGCTCGTGCACGCGCCGAGGCGAGAGCGTCATCTCCTTAACACCGAGAAGAAATACGCACAACGGAGCCGGGCTATTGACGTTTGGCCATCTGGAGCGAGTGCGAAATGCGCGCCGTTTCAAATTGGCTGCCTCAGCGTTTGCTGATAAAGAGTGATGGAGAGGGAGATCGCGGCGACTGAAGCACAGGGGCGCACCGACCGAGGAACCTTTTATTTATTTATTTATTCCGTGCCGTCGTTTCAAACAAAACTGTCTAAACACAGATAAAGCAACCACCCCCCCCCCCCCCCACCAGGGGGTGAGCGCCGCGTAATCTTGATCCGCGACTGGACCCCGATAAGGTCACGTGTCGACCGAGTATGCTCACACATGAACACGTCACTTGTAGGCCGACATAGGTCTATGTCTTTTTTTTTGCCTTCCTTGTAAGCCTAGGTATTTTTTTACCTTCCTTGTAGGCCTATATAGAACTAGGTCTTTTTTACCTTCCTTGTAGGGCTAGGTCTTTTTTTGCCTTCCTTGTAGGCCTATATAGGACTAGGTCTTTTTTTGCCTTCCTTGTAGGCCTACATAGGCCTAGATCTTTTTGTCTTGCTTGTAGGCCTATATAGAACTAGGTCTTTTGTACCTTCCTTGTAGGCCTAGGTCTTTTTTTGCCTTCCTTGTAGGCCTATATAGGACTAGGTCTTTTTTTGCCTTCCTTGTAGGCCTACATAGGCCTAGATCTTTTTGTCTTGCTTGTAGGCCAACATGGGCCTCGGTCTTCTTTACCTTCCTTGGAGGCGTCTATAGGACTAAGTCTTTTTTTGAACCTTTTTGTAGGCCTACACAGGCCTAGGTATGACCCTTTTGGGAGAGTTCCCGTCGGGCGGGGTTACTTTCCGGTCATCAGGCCGTATGATGTACTTTAATGAAGACGAAGCCCGCTCAACATCACGTGGGCGGTGTGCTATATAGTGTCCCTTTAGGGGAAGATGTTTCCTCATCGGGCGCTGCCTCTCGGTTTCCTCCATCCCTTGTTAAAGGTTCCTTCAAAGAGCCCGAAGCTGCAGGGGCTGGAGGCGCGGTGGTGGGGTGGTTGAGGGGGGCAGCGAGCGGCATCGTGGCCATCTGGAAAAACGCGAAAGCAAACAGAGCTATGAGCTCCTCCGCCCTGCTCGGCCCCTAATTAGAGAGCTTGGGGGGCAGGGGATGGAGGTGGGGGATGGGGCGTGATTTATAGGGCCGGATTAAACACTTTATTAACCTTGGCTTTCATTTGCCATTATTACACAAATATTTTGTTACGTCCGCACTCCGTGTGCATCTTCCTCTCCCCCATCCTTGTTTAATTAGCGCGCGTCGCGCACTCTTGCTTCCAAACACGTCCGGTGCGCGTCTCCTCTCGTATCACCACATTAACGCACCCCCGCCCCCCTCGGGGACAACGACCGCCCCGCCCTCTCGTGTACATCAACAACACCCCCACCCCCCTTTGCCCATGGCGCGATTCGCTGAGGCCATGTAATGCGTTTTCGTCCCATTAACTTTTGTCCAAAAATTCCACAAGCATTAAACATTTCCATTTACCCCACGGTTTATAACCAGGGAGTGAGGGGGACATGGACCACGCCGTACTTGAGAGATACAGCAATCACTTCGGTGATGTACTTGTTCATTACATCACGTTCAGGACTTTTTAATACCACTTCTCCCCTTCACCTCTGTCCACCACTTCTCCTCTTCACCTCTGTCCACTACCTCTCCCCTCCACCTCTGTCCACCACTTCTCCCCTCAACTTCGGTCCACCACTTCTCCCCTTCACCTCGGTCCACCACTTCTCCCCTTCACCTCGGTCCACCACTTCTCCCCTTCACCTCGGTCCACCACTTCTCCCCTTCACCTCTGTCCACTACCTCTCCCCTCCACCTCTGTCCACCACTTCTCCCCTCAACTTCGGTCCACCACTTCTCCTCTTCACCTCTGTCCACCACTTCTCCTCTTCACCTCTGTCCACTACCTCTCCCCTCCACCTCTGTCCACCACTTCTCCCCTTCACCTCGGTCCACCACTTCTCCCCTTCACCTCTGTCCACCACTTCTCCCATTCACCCCTGTCCACCACTTCTCCCCTCAACTTCTGTACACCACCTCAACCGGCCCTCCACCTCTGTCCACCACTTCTCCCCTTCACCTCTGTCCACTACCTCTCTCCTCCACCTCTGTCCACCACTTCTCCCCTTCACCTCTGTCCACCACTTCTCCCCTTCACCTCTGTCCACCACTTCTCCCCTTCGCCTCTGTCCACCACTTCTCCCCTTCACCTCTGTCCACCACTTCTCCCCTTCACCTCTGTCCACCACTTCTCCCCTTCACCTCTGTCCACCACTTCTCCCCTTCACCTCTGTCCACCACTTCTCCCCTCAACTTCGGTCCACCACTTCTCCCCTTCACCTCTGTCCACCACTTGTCCCCTTCACCTCTGTCCACTACCTCTCTCCTCCACCTCTCTCCACCACTTCTCCCCTTCACCTCTGTCCACCACTTCTCCCCTTCACCTCTGTCCACTACCTCTCTCCTCCACCTCTCTCCTCCACCTCTCTCCTCCACCTCTCTCCTCCACCTCTCTCCTCCACCTCTCTCCTCCACCTCTCTCCTCCACCTCTCCCCTTCACCTCTCCCCTTCACCTCTCCCCTTCACCTCTGTCCACCACTTCTCCCCTCAACTTCGGTCCACCACTTCTCCCCTTCACCTCTGTCCACCACTTCTCCCCTTCACCTCTGTCCACCACTTCTCCCCTCAACTTCGGTCCACCACTTCTCCCCTTCACCTCTGTCCACCACTTCTCCCCTCCACCTCTGTCCACCACTTCTCCCCTTCACCCCTGTCCACCACTTCTCCCCTTCACCTCTATCCACCACTTCTCCCCTTCACCCCTGTCCACCACTTCTCCCCTTCACCTCTGTCTACCACTTCTCCCCCTTCACCTCTGTCCACTACCTCTCCCCTCCACCTCTGTCCACCACTTCTCCCCTCAACTTCGGTCCACCACTTCTCCCCTTCACCTCGGTGCACCACTTCTCCCCTTCACCTCTGCCCACCACTTCTCCTCTTCACCTCTGTCCACTACCTCTCCCCTCCACCTCTGTCCACCACTTCTCCCCTCAACTTCGGTCCACCACTTCTCTCCTTCACCTCGGTGCACCACTTCTCCCCTTCACCTCTGTCCACCACTTCTCCCTCCCCTCAACTTCGGTCCACCACTTCTCCCATTCACCCCTGTCCACCACTTCTCCCCTCAACTTCTGTCCACCACTTCTCCCCTCAACTTCGGTCCACCACTTCTCCCCTTCACCTCTGTCCACCACTTCACCTCTGTCCACTACCTCTCTCCTCCACCTCTGTCCACCACTTCTCCCCTTCACCCCTGTCCACCACTTCTCCCCTTCACCTCTATCCACCACTTCTCCCCTTCACCCCTGTCCACCACTTCTCCCCTTCACCTCTGTCTACCACTTCTCCCCTTCACCTCTGTCCACCACTTCTCCCCTTCACCTCTGTCCACCACTTCTCCCCTTCACCCCTGTCCACCACTTCTCCCCTTCACCCGCGTCCACCACTTCTCCCCTCAACTTCTGTCCACCACCTCAACCGGCCCTCCACCTCTGTCCACCACTTCTCCCCTTCACCTCTGTCCACTACCTCTCTCCTCCACCTCTGTCCACCACTTCTCCCCTTCACCTCTGTTCACCACTTCTCCCCTTCACCTCTGTCCACCACTTCTCCCCTTCACCTCTGTCCACCACTTCTCCCCTTCACCTCTGTCCACCACTTCTCCCCTTCACCTCTGTCCACCACTTCTCCCCTTCACCTCTGTCCACCACTTCTCCCCTTCACCCCTGTCCACCACTTCTCCCCTTCACCCCTGTCCACCACTTCTCCCCTCAACTTCGGTCCACCACTTCTCCCCTTCACCTCTGTCCACCACTTCTCCCATTCACCCCTGTCCACCACTTCTCCCCTCAACTTCTGTCCACCACCTCAACCGGCCCTTCACCTCTGTCCCCCACTTCTCCCCGTCACCCCTGTCCACCACTTCTCCCCTTCACCCCTGTCCACCACTTCTCCCCTTCACCTCTGTCCACCACTTCTCCCCTTCACCTCTGTCCACCACTTCTCCCCTTCACCTCTGTCCACCACTTCTCCCCTTCACCTCTGTCCACCACTTCTCCCCTTCACTCCTTCACCTCTGTACACCACTTCTCCCCTTCAACTCTATCCACTACTTCTCCCCTCAACTTCAGTCCACCATCTCAACCGGCCCTCCACCTCTGTCCACCACTTCTCCCCTCCACCTCTGTCCACCACTTCTCCCCTTCACCTCTGTCCACCACTTCTCCCCTTCACCTCTGTCCACCACTTCTCCCCTTCACCTCTGTCCACCACTTCTCCCCTCAACTACGGTCCACCACTTCTCCCCTTCACCTCTGTCCACCACTTGTCCCCTTCACCTCTGTCCACTACCTCTCTCCTCCACCTCTGTCCACCACTTCTCCCCTTCACCTCTGTCCACCACTTCTCCCCTTCACCTCTGTCCACTACCTCTCTCCTCCACCTCTCCCCTTCACCTCTGTCCACCACTTCTCCCCTCAACTTCGGTCCACCACTTCTCCCCTTCACCTCTGTCCACCACTTCTCCCCTTCACCTCTGTCCACTACCTCTCTCCTCCACCTCTGTCCACCACTTCTCCCCTTCACCCCTGTCCACCACTTCTCCCCTTCACCTCTATCCACCACTTCTCCCCTTCACCCCTGTCCACCACTTCTCCCCTTCACCTCTGTCTACCACTTCTCCTCTTCACCTCTGTCCACTACCTCTCCCCTCCACCTCTGTCCACCACTTCTCCCCTCAACTTCGGTCCACCACTTCTCCCCTTCACCTCGGTCCACCACTTCTCCCCTTCACCTCTGTCCACTACCTCTCCCCTCCACCTCTGTCCACCACTTCTCCCCTCAACTTCGGTCCACCACTTCTCCCCTTCACCTCGGTCCACCACTTCTCCCCTTCACCTCTGTCCACCACTTCTCCCCTCAACTTCGGTCCACCACTTCTCCCCTCAACTTCTGTCCACCACTTCAACCGGCCCTCCACCTCTGTCCACCACTTCTCCCCTTCACCTCTGTCCACTACCTCTCTCCTCCACCTCTGTCCACCTCTTCTCCCCTTCACCTCTGTCCACCACTTCTCCCCTTCACCTCTGTCCACCACTTCTCCCCTCAACTTCGGTCCACCACTTCTCCCCTTCACCTCTGTCCACCACTTCTCCCCTTCACCTCTGTCCACTACCTCTCTCCTCCACCTCTGTCCACTACCTCTCTCCTCCACCTCTGTCCACCACTTCTCCCCTTCACCCCTGTCCACCACTTCTCCCCTTCACCTCTATCCACCACTTCTCCCCTTCACCCCTGTCCACCACTTCTCCCCTTCACCTCTGTCTACCACTTCTCCCCTTCACCTCTGTCCACCACTTCTCCCCTTCACCGCTGTCCAGCACTTCTCCCCTTCACCCGCGTCCACCACTTCTCCCCTCAACTTCTGTCCACCACCTCAACCGGCCCTCCACCTCTGTCCACCACTTCTCCCCTTCACCTCTGTCAACTACCTCTCTCCTCCACCTCTGTCCACCACTTCTCCCCTTCACCTCTGTTCACCACTTCTCCCCTTCAACTCTGTGCACCACTTCTCCCCTTCACCTCTGTCCACCACTTTTCCCCTTCACCTCTGTCCACCACTTCTCCCCTTCACCCCTGTCCACCACTTCTCCCCTTCACCCCTGTCCACCACTTCTCCCCTCAACTTCGGTCCACCACTTCTCCCCTTCACCTCTGTCCACCACTTCTCCCATTCACCCCTGTCCACCACTTCTCCCCTTCACCTCTGTCCACCACTTCTCCCCTTCACCTCTGTCCACCACTTCTCCCCTTCACCTCTGTCCACCACTTCTCCCCTTCACCTTTGTCCACCACTTCTCCCCTTCACTCCTTCACCTCTGTACACCACTTCTCCCTTTCACCTCTGTACACCATTTCTCCCCTTCAACTCTATCCACTACTTCTCCCCTCAACTTCAGTCCACCATCTCAACCGGCCCTCCACCTCTGTCCACCACTTCTCCCCTCCACCTCTGTCCACCACTTCTCCCTTTCACCTCTGTCCACCACTTCTCCCCTTCACCACTGTCCACCACTTCTCCCCTTCACCCCTGTCCACCACTTCTCCCTTTCACCTCTGTCCACCACTTCTCCCCTTCACCTCTGTCCACCACTTCTCCCCTTCTCCCCTGTCCACCACTTCTCCCCTGTCCACCACTTCTCCCCTTCACCCCTGTCCACCACTTCTCCCCTTCACCTCTGTCCACCACTTCTCCCCTTCACCTCTGTCCACCACTTCTCCCCTTCACCCCTGTCCACCACTTCTCCCCTTCAACCCTGTTCACGACTTGCCCCCGTCACCCCTGTCCATCACTTCTCCCCTTCACCTCTGTCCACCACCTCTCTCCTTCCCTCTACGTCTATCCACCACTTTTCCCCTCCACCTTTGTTCACCACCTATCTCCTCTCACTGTCTTATGTGGTCCATATTTATCTCTCTCTCTTTTTCGTTTTCCCTCGTCCCTCTTCTTTTCATTTCCTCGTTTTCCCTCTCCACTCTTCATTTATCCTCTCCCCTCATTCTGCCTTACCCTCTGCTCTCCTGTTCCCTTCTCCATTCTCCCCCCTCTCCCTCTCTAACGGCGCCTAATGGCACCTTTGATGCATTATTCAGTCGGAATGAACATAAGTGAGGCAGAGATGAAACCCCCGCGCAGCTGCGAGGCCGTGGCGCGCACGGAGCCCGGATCCGCTCTCCCTCTCGATCCGTGCGCCCGGCAGGCGCGGCTTTGCGGGAAAGCACTCGAGTCGCGAGAGATTCGCCAATTAGGGATTATACGAATTCACGTGGAGCACGGGAGCGGCGCGGAATTTGTTTAAAGAGCGCGGCACGCTCCGCCCCTCCCTCCGGGCAGCCACGCCCCCGGCCACGCCCCCAGGCGCGTGTCCCTCCCGCGCCGTTTTGCCGTCCTCGCTCCACTGAAATCGAGCGCCGTAAACACACAAAAGGAAGAGGGCGCTTCCCCAAAAGGCTCGGGCCGTTCTTGGCGCTATCTCTCTGTCAGGCCGAGTGTATGTTTCAATTCCTGCAAACAAAGAAGCGCAGATAACACTTCGCTCGCGCAAAAAAAAAGAGAAAAAAAAACGCAATTAAGGGCAGCTTAACTGCAGGCTCCTCTTGCCATCTGTCAGCCTAATTAAAGAGCTGATAAAAAGAACTGGGAGGTTTAAATTTCCTCTTTAGAGATTACCGATGCTGCAGACCTCCCGGTACAAAAATATGGCGAGAAAGATACAATTCACACGGGCCGGGGGCGCCAGATGGTGGGAATCTTTTAAACTAGTATAAATAAACTGCGCATTCTCTCTCTCAATACCCATCTGCTTGTTACACAAATCAAATTAACTTTGCCATTTGACTTTCCGCGGTCACGACGACGCACATGGAAACTCGTCCGCTGTCTGGGGACGCGCGTACAACTCAGCGCGTCGTTTGTCCTCGTCTCCGTGTCTCTCCGCGTCTCGGGGGGGTGCGACGGGGATCCTTAAAGCCGTCCGTCCATCCGACCGTACCCTGCCCTCTCCAACCTCCTATATCTTCTGACAAAACACTGCGCTCATACGACATACATACATACATACATATATATATATATATATATATATATATATATATATATATAACCAGCCAATCAGATGCCTCCTCTCACCCCTCGCCCCGCCCCCCTCCCTTGGTTACCCGGGAGCTTCCGACCTTTTAAACGTCTCCATTGAGATTGTTCCGAAGAACCAGGAGCCGATTTGCAGATTCTCCACCGGTATTGGACATCGATTCACTTATACATGCAGTTCATTGTGTGATGGCGCCCAGGACACGAAAAGTGTCACCCCTTCCCTCCATCCTCCCCCACTTACCCACCTCCTCACGCACTCCTCCCAACGGTACGATTGGACCCTAAATGTGACAACAACCGTCATGCACCTGGTTACAGGCCAGTGGTCAGGATTTTCAAAAGGGGGAGGGGGAGGTGCGAATCTAAAAGTGTAAACTGTTGCGTCATGATTAGGGGGTCCGGGACACCTCCAGCCCCACCTCCCCCAAGGGAAGAGTTTTAATTCCAAACTTCATTTCATGTACTTTGGACCATCTTGGACACTTCTTTGGCCTTGGGTTTCATTTCTGCAGAAAAGTCGAGTTTTCGTTCAATTTTCATTTCCTTTTAGAAAAAAGGAATTTTAGTGGGGAAAAAACAACATTTTTGTGAATTCAAACCCAATGACCCCTCCCCCCACCCTTCCTCCTACTTCGCACCACTTCGGCCCTCCCCCGTGACGGACGTGGCTCATGACGTCACTCCCATGGCTGCTGTACTCCAAACTCGCGTGGATAAACCGGATCCTATGACGCGACGATCCTTTCGAAATGGATTCTGTGGGTTCCAGGAAGTGTGAGATTTACTTTTGAGTACACGCTTTGGGAACTTGTCCTTATTACAGGTACACATCGTCCACAGGTACACCACATCCATATACTACAGGTACGCCACGTCCATATACTACAGGTACACCACGTCCATATACTACAGGTACACCACGTCCGTATTACAGGTACTCTAGGTCCATACCATACAGGTACACCACATCCATACTAATATACGATACAGGTACACCGTTCACGGTACACCACGTCCGTGGTATAGCTACACCGGATATACACCAGAGCGAGCGAAAAGGCCAAGGAGATCGCAGTGCAGGGGAGGCGCCTCCAGCAGCAGGTAAATCTGGAAGACCCCGCAGGTAAGAAGGGACGGACGGACAAGGAACCTGGATGTAGCGTCCGAACGGTGTGTTGCTGCTGCTGCTTGTTTGTTGAGTTACCGTGTGGAGCTGCACGGTCAGGTCATGATTAAAAGGGACAGCCGCGTGAGCGCCGAGGCCCGGATTTAATAAAAGCATCAAACGCTCCAACGACTTTTCTAATTGTAATCCATCAATTCTGATAATCAGAGCGAGCCGAGGCGGCCGGCGGCTCCCCAGCGTGCCCGGAGTCTGCTATTAATTGCGCGGGAACGGTCTGCACACCAAGGACACCGGCCGATCGACAGGACGGACACGCGGCCAACTTGCTGATGTAAATAGCGACCCGGCACGACACGGTACGGTACGGCACGGCACAGCACGGCATGGCACGGTACGAGTCTCCACTCGGCGTGCATCGTTAACCCAAGTGGATCGCGACCTCCGCAGGTGCTCCGTCTTCTTTCACGACCACCTATCCTTCCACCAACAAGAAGGTTGTCCATCATGGACGAATCAGAGATGGACTTCGTGAGCATCCTTGGATTTACAAGTGCACGGTCATGTATTTGTCGCGACCCTCAAAGTCGATGGCATTGGAGACCTACACTGTCCCCTACCAATGACCTCCCGAAGACCATACCCCCCAATGCCCGCCCCCCGTTCCACATCCTTCGCTCCTCCGGCATCAGGTCCGACGCATTTTGTCCGCCCACCGTGGTGGACCGCGGGACGGGGGCGGGGGGGGGGGGAATACCGGCCCATCCCGGTGTCCTCTTTGTCTCTCAATCACCCTTTTCTTTTTTTGCCCTTCTCTCTTTAGGTAATTTGCATAATTTAATTAGTCGAAAGTATTGCCAATGACACTTTACATCAACTGCGTGCTCGTCGGAATACTAATTATGTTTGGCCTCACAGGCAGAGATAATAATAGGATTAGGCGCCCAGTCAAAGCGCGGACATCGGGCTAATGCAGGTCCGGGACAGAAATCGATCTCGGCGCGTACATTTCACCAAATCTTTCTGTCCGTCCGGATAATCATTATTCCAAAGGGCTCGCGTCAGCAACTATCGTTCCTGCCTCGGCATGGGCGGGGGCGGCACGACCGTCTCACTCACTGACTCGGACCATCATTTACGTGGGTGCTCCCAGGAGAGGCAAACACCCGTGGACCACACACCCGTAGAACATTCCACCGCACGTTCACAAAATCTCGTGGCTCATTTACACGGACGCTCACCCTCCCTCCCGAAGACCATTTTTCAGACGATCATTTCCACGGACGCTCATCCTTTCTCCCGAGGGTCATTTCTCAGACGCTCATCCTCCCTCCCGAGGACCATTTCTCAGACGCTCATCCTCCCTCCCGAGGACCATTTCCACGGACGCTCACCCTCCCTCCCGATGACCATTTCCACGGACGTTCACCCTCCCTCTCAAGAACCACTTTAATAGACGGTCACCCAACCTCCCAATGACCATTTGCAAGGATTGCTCACCCTTCCTCCCAAGGACCACTTCCACGGACGCTCATCCTCCCTCCCGATGACCATTTTTCAGACGTTCATTTCCACGGACGCTCATCCTTTCTCCCGAGGGTCATTTCTCAGACGCTCATCCTCCCTCCCAAGGACCATTTCTCAGACGCTCATCCTCCCTCCCGAGGACCATTTCTCAGACGCTCATCCTCCCTCCCGAGGACCATTTCCACGGACGCTCACCCTCCCTCCCGATGACGATTTCCACGGACGTTCACCCTCCCTCTCAAGAACCACTTTAATAGACGGTCACCCAACCTCCCGATGACTATTTACAGGGATGCTCACCCTTCCTCCCAAGGACAACTTCCACGGACGCTCATCCTCCCTCCCAATGACCATTTCCACGGACGCTCATCCTCCCTCCCGAGGACCATTTCCACGGACGCTCATCCTCCCTCCTGATGGCCATTTCCACGGACACTCATCCTCCCTCCCGAGGACCATTTCTCAGACGCTCATCCTCCCTCCCGATGACCACGTCCACGGACGTTCACCCTCATTCCCGAGGACCATTTCCACGGACGCTCATCCTCCCACGGACGCTCACCCTCCCTCTTGAGGACCATTTCCACGAACGCTCACCGTCCCTCCCGATGACCATTTCCACAGACGCTCATCCTCCCTCCCGAGGACTATTTCTCAGACGCTCATCCTCCCTCCCGAGGACTATGTCTCAGATGCTCACCCTTCCTCCCAAGGACCACTTCCACGGACGCTCATCCTCCCTCCCGATGACCATTTCCACGAACGCTCATCCTCCCTCCTGATGGCCTTTTCCACGGACACTCATCCTCCCTCCCGAGGACCATTTCTAAGACACTCATCCTCCCTCCCGATGACCACTTCCGCGGACGTTCACCCTCATTTCCAAGGACCATTTCCACGGACGCTCATCCTCCCTCCGATGACCATTTCCACGGACGCTCATCCTCCCTCCCGAGGACGATTTCTCAGACGCTCATCCTCCCTCCCGAGGACTATTTCTCAGATGCTCATCCTCCCTCCCGAGGACTATTTCTCAGACGCTCATCCTCCCTCCCGAGGACTATTTCTCGAATGCTCATCCTCCCTCCCAATGACCATTTCCACGGACGCTCATCCTCCCTCCCGAGGACCATTTCCACGGACGCTCACCCTCCCTCCCGAAGGACCATTTCCACAGACGCTCATCGTCTCTCCTAAGGACCATTTCTCAGATGCTCATCCTCCCTCCCGAGGACCATTTCCACGGACGCTCACCCTCCCTCCTGAAGGACCATTTCCACGGATGCTCATCCTCCCTCCCGATGACCATTTCCACCGACGCTCATCCTCCCTCCCGATGACCACATCCGCGGATGTTCACCCTCCCTCCTGAGGACAATTTCCACGGACGCTCATCCTTTCTCCCGAGGGTCATTTCTCAGACGCTCATCCTCCCTCCCGAGGACTATTTCTCAGATGCTCAACCTCCGTCCCGAAGACCATTTCTCAGACGCTCATCCTCCCTCCCGAGGACCATTTCCACGGACGCTCACCCTCTCTCCAGAGGACAAATTTCCACGGACGCTCATCCTCCCTCCCGATGAACATTTCCACGGACGCTCATCCTCCCTCCCGAGGACCATTTCTCAGACGCTCATCCTCCCTCCCGAGGACCCTTTCCACGGACGCTCATCCTCCCTCCCGAGGACTATTTCTCAGATGCTCATTCTCCCTCCCGAGGACCATTTCTCAGATGCTCATCCTCCCTCTCAAGGACCATTTCTCAGACGCTCATCCTCCCTCCCGAGGACCATTTCTACGGACGCTCAACCTCCCATGGACGCTCATCCTCCCTCCCGATGACCATTTCCACAGACGCTCACCCTCCCTCCCGATGACAATTTCTCAGACGCACATCCTCCCTCCCGATGACCATTTCCATGGACGCTCATCCTCCCTCCCGAGGACCATTTCTCAGACGCTCATCCTCCCGCCCGAGCACCACTTCTCAGATGCACAGCCTCCCTCCAGAGGACCATTTCCACGGACGCTCATCCTCCCTCCCGAGGACTATTTCTCAGATGCTCAAGCTCACTCCCGAGGACTATTTCTCAGATGCACATCCTCACCTCCCGAGGACCATTTCCACGGATGCTCATCCTCATTCCCAAGGACCATTTCCACAGACGCACATCCTCCC
This sequence comes from Myxine glutinosa, assembly GCF_964187855.1. Classification (NCBI taxonomy): domain Eukaryota; kingdom Metazoa; phylum Chordata; class Myxini; order Myxiniformes; family Myxinidae; genus Myxine; species Myxine glutinosa. The sequence continues at coordinate 112,643,568 of NC_136272.1, forward strand.
TCCCGAGGACCATTTCCACGGACGCTCATCCTCCCTCCCGATGACCATTTCCACGGACGCTCATCCTCCTTCCCGAGGACCATTTCCACGGACACTCATCCTCCCTCCTGAGGACCATTTCGATGGACGCTCACCCTCCCTCCCGATGACCATTTCCACGGACGCTCACCCTCCCTCCTGAGGACCATTCCCACGGATGCTCACCCTCCCTCCTGAGGACCATTTCCACAGACGCTCACCCTCCCTCCCGAGGACCATTTCCACGGACGCTCATCCTCCCACGGACGCTCACCCTCCCTCTTGAGGACCATTTCCACGGATGCTCACCGTCCCTCCCGATGACCATTTCCACAGACGCTCACCCTCCCTCCCGAGGACCATTCCCAAGGACGCTCACACTCCCTCCTGAGGACCATTTCTCAGACGCTCATCCTCCCCCCCCCCCCGCCCCCCCCCGAGGACCATTTCTCAGACGCACATCCTCACCTCCCGAGGACCATTTCCACGGACACTCATCCTCCCTCCTGAGGACCATTTCGATGGACGCTCACCCTCCCTCCCGATGACCATTTCCACAGACGCTCACCCTCCCTCCCGATGACCATTTCCACAGACGCTCACCCTCACTCCCGAGGACCATTCCCACGGACGCTCACACTCCCTCCTGAGGACTATTTCTCAGATGCTCATCCTCCCTCCCGAGGACCATTTCCACGGATGCTCATCCTCATTCCCAAGGACCATTTCCACAGACGCACATCCTCCCACCCGAGGACCATTTCCACAGACGCACATCCTCCCTCCCGAGGACCATTTCCACGGACGCTCATGCTCCCTCCCGATGACCATTTCCACGGACGCTCACCCTCCCTCCCGAGGACCATTCCCATGGACGCTCACCCTCCCTCCAGAGGACCATTTCCACGGACGCTCATCCTCCCACGGACGCTCACCCTCCCTCTTGAGGACTATTTCCACGGACGCTCACCCTCCCTCCCGATGACCATTTCCACAGACGCTCACCCTCCCTCCCGAGGACCATTTCTCAGATGCTCAGCCTCCCCCCCGATGACCATTTCCACAGACGCTCACACTCCCTCCTGAGGACTATTTCTCAGATGCTCATCTTCCCTCCCGAGGACCATTTCCACGGATGCTCATCCTCATTCCCGAGGACCATTTCCACAGACGCTCATGCTCCCTCCCGATGACCATTTCCACGGACGCTCATCCTCCCTCCCGAGGACCATTTCCATGGACGCTCACCCTCCCTCCCGAGGACCATTCCCACGGACGCTCACCCTCCCTCCCGATGACCATTTCCACAGACGCTCACCCTCCCTCCCGAGGACCATTCCCACGGACGCTCACCCTCCCTCCCGAGGACCATTCCCACGGATGCTCATCCTCCCTCCCGAGGACCATTCCCACGGACGCTCACCCTCCACGCGCGTTGCACGGCTCATGGGCGCGAACACGCGTAATTCACGTTTTTCGAGCGCGGGAAAAACCGCCACGGCGCAGGGGAATTGCGAGCGCATACTTTGTCAAGTTCTGCTTGTAATTACAATGTAATTGACTTATAACTAACGGGGAATTTACGGAGTAACCAGCGCACTGTTTCTGAAGAACGCGCACGATTAGAGCGCGTTATCGCGTCATTTTAGCGGCGATTAACGCGCTATTAAATCCATTCACGAGCGCAGTGCAGGCCAAGAGATCGTGTAAAACACCAACGGGTGTCAGGATGCCTTTGTGACCGCGTTTAGACCCTTCTCGGCCGTCGCTCGTCACAATGACACGTTCGCGCGAGGTACCTTGATTGCAGTGCGAGCGCACGCTCAATTGCGCGGCACGTGACGCGACCCGAGAGACGATCTGGAGGACCCAGTCGTTACGAAATAGTCGTCGCTAGTGCTGGCGTAGCTCTCGGTGGACCTCGGAAACTCGATGGCGAAAAAAGGTAAAACTGGCAATGTTTACGTCATGACGACGTCATTGACTATAGACAGGGAACGGTTTTATTTATTTATTGTTTACGTCACGACGACGTCATCGACGATACAGGGAATTGTTTTGTTTGGTTGTATTTTAATGGAGGTCGTGTGTTGAAGCACAACTATGCGAACTGTGCGGGTGCTGAAGATTCCGTGCTGTTTTATAGGCGGACGCGTGGATGGCGTACGCACGTGTACCTGCAGTCGTGCAGGTACATGCAATTTGCGAGGGAAAAGGTGAGAAAACGTGAGAAGTGAGCAGGTGGACGATGCAGTGCAATTACAGGTGTCTGCTTGTACTTATAGGCAGGGTTAGATTTGTTAGGGTTAGGGCTGGGTTAGTCCACTACTTTGAATGACTCTCGGGAAGCATGACGTGATAATTGTTTTTCTTCTTTCTCCACGAATTGTTATCCAGTTCCTTTCTTTTTGGAGTAAAAAAAAAATAGGAAAAAAAACAATTAAATCTAACTTTAACCTTAAGGTGCAACACGAGACTCGTCCAAATGCACAACACATCGTATTTAGGAATAATAAATAATACAATCTACCGTGACGTCAGCACTGCAGGTACACCACGTCCGTAAGACCATGGAAAACCACCGACTCATCTCGAAGCAAGGTGTGGATCTTCAGCTGGACCATTGAGAGCGGTCGTCCCTGTTCGCTGCTTCGCTTACCTGTACAAATACCATATGTATTCATCGGTATTTGTTTTCATGTATTCATACTTCATGCTGGCGTACAGATGTGTTTTAAGCCTTTAAAATAAATAATTCTTCTTCACTCGGACACGGACAAATTGAGTATTCATATCGACGAAACGAGTTCGCAGAAAAGTGTTAGTGCATCATGTGGACATGCACGCGATCGATGGATACCGACCTGTGTTTCACATGGAGGGACACGCCAGGAATACAGGGGTGGGGGTTGGGGTGGAGTGGAAGCACCGGCCCTCTAGGGTGGGGGGCTAGAGGAGGGGGGGGGCTCGAACACGCGAAGGATCTGCTCCGTCGATCCCGCGACTCTCAAGATTGCTTAGAAAACACGACTTCGACAACATTGCAGACATGCTCAAGACATGCTGTTGTAAACACACCTGTATTACCTGCCGTCGTGGCGTTTACAAATCCGTTTCGTAAGCACACAGACAAAGTTTGTCTACAGGTACAACGCCGCAACAACAAAGACAACAACAGTTTCCATTACTCTCGGACGTTTTTGGAACAGCGCGGCAGGTAGTTGGACACAAGTGTATATGTGACATGTCCATGAAATTCCCTCCATGGGATGTCAAACAACGCAGACTTTCGCGGACTAGGCATGCACACTTCTTAAATAGACCGCGAGGTCTTGTCCGCTCGGATCCACCATCTCGGTGCAAAACACCCTCCAAATGACAGCACCGACCCTCCCTCATCACAACATTCCTCTCTCCTGGTGAAACTCTCCTGGAGAGTCGATCTCAATAAAAGGGAGCGAGATCCGACACCCGGGTGCCACCAAGGACGCGAACGTGGAAAATCACTTTGAGTAGAGACGCGAAGCGCGCGAGTATCACGGTGGGGGGGGGGGGGGGAGGGGTGGGGGGGGGGCGGGGCCACGTAAACTCACACATCCGGCGGGGCGATCCTGGTTAATGCTCATCCCACTAATAGGCGTACAATGAAGAATTCCAGGTTAATGCTCATCCCAGTAATAGGCGTACAATGAAGAATTCCTGGTTAATGCTCATCCCAGTAATAGGCGTACAATGAAGAATTCCAAGTTAATGCTCATCCCAGTAATAGGCGTACAATGAAGAATTCCAGGTTAATGCTCATCCCAGTAATAGGCGTACAATGAAGAATTCCTGGTTAATGCTCATCCCAGTAATAGGCGTACAATGAAGAATTCCAGGTTAATGCTCATCCCAGTAATAGGCGTACAATGAAGAATTCCAGGTTAATGCTCATCCCAGTAATAGGCCGACACTGAAGAATTCCAGGTTAATGCTCATCCCACTAATAGGCGTACAATGAAGAATTCCAGGTTAATGCTCATCCCAGTAATATAACGAAGAATTCCAGGTTAATGCTCATCCCAGTAACAGGCCTACAATGAAGAATTCCTGGTTAATGCTCATCCCACTAATAGGCCTACAAAGAAGAATTCCATGTTAATGCTCATCCCAGTAATAGGCCTACAATGAAGAATTCCTGGTTAATGCTCATCCCAGTAATAGGCCTACAATGAAGAATTCCTGGTTAATGCTCATCCCACTAATAGGCCTACAATGAAGAATTCCAGGTTATTGCTCATCCCACTAATAGGCCTACAATGAAGAATTCCTGGTTAATGCTCATCCCACTAATCGGCCGACAATGAAGAATTCCAGGTTAATGCTCATCCCAGTAAGAGGCCTACAATGAAGAATTCCTGGTTAATGCTCATCCCAGTAATCGGCCTACAATGAAGAATTCCCGGTTAATGCTCATCCCAGTAATAGGCCTACAATGAAGAATTCCTGGTTAATGCTCATCCCACTAATAAGCCTACAATGAAGAATTCCAGGTTAATGCTCATCTCAGTAATAGGCCTGCAATGAAGAATTCCAGGTTAATGCTCATCCCAGTAATAGGCCTGCAATGAAGAATTCCAGGTTAATGCTCATCCCACTAATAGGCCTACAATGAAGAATTCCTGGTTAATGCTCATCCCACTAATCCGCCGACAATGAAGAATTCCAGGTTAATGCTCATCCCAGTAATAGGCCTACAATGAAGAATTCCCGGTTAATGCTCATCCCACTAATAGGCCTACAATGAATAATTCCCGGTTAATGCTCATCCCAGTAATAGGCCAACAATGAAGAATTCCCGGTTAATGCTCATCCCACTAATAGGCCTACAATGAATAATTCCTGGTTAATGCTCATCCCAGTAATAGGCCGACAATGAAGAATTCCAGGTTAATGCTCATCCCACTAATAGGCCTACAATGAAGAATTCCTGGTTAATGCTCATCCCATTAATAGGCCTACAATGAAGAATTCCCAGTTAATGCTCATCCCAGTAATAGGCCTACAATGAAGAATTCCTGGTTAATGCTCATCCCACTAATAAGCCTACAATGAAGAATTCCAGGTTAATGTTCATCCCACTAATAGGCCTACAATGAAGAATTCCAGGTTAATGCTCATCCCACTAATATAACGAAGAATTCCAGGTTAATGCTCATCCCACTAATATAACGAAGAATTCCAGGTTAATGCTCATCCCACTAATACAACGAATAATTCCTGGTTATAACAACTTATAAAGTTGGAGACGCGGAATAAGGAAAGCTGTTTGAGCGCACACACACATACACACCTGCACGCTTCACGCAGCACGTGCCACGCACACCGTCACTCACCTGGTGTTCGTGCAGTCCCCGTACAGCGTCTCGAAGTCCTGGCGCGAGATGAGCTTGCATCGATTGACGCCGGGCTGGATCGCGCCCAGGCCGCGCAGAACGCGCACCTGCTCAACGTTGCACACCACGGGCACGATGTGCAGCCGTTTGAGTTTGGTGTACACGGTGTGAAGACCGCCCACGAGGGGCTTCAAGAACAGGTCGAACGCCTGCGGAAGGCAAATGAGCTCCTGTCCGTTGACGGTGAACGAGGCCACCTTAGCTCCGTGCAGTTCCACCAGGTGACACTCGTTGTTGGCCGCGGTGTTCTCCACCGGGGGTGGGGTGCAGTACACGACCTTCTTATCAAACTGACCGTCGGGTGTTTGCAGGTCGCCCTGCGGGGACGCGGAGAAAGGCGCCTTGGCGGACGGCTCCATGCGGTACATCCCGCGGGACAGCTGGGACACGCCCGGAGCGGCGTCCGGGGGTGGCGAGGCGGACCCGAACACGGCTCGGTGTTCCGGTAGAAACAGTCCTCCCAGAACCGAGTTCGGAGCGACGTCCGACGAGGACAAGCCTGGGAAAGGTCCGCGGGAATCTGAGCGAAACGCCACCGGTATCCCGGAGACCCTGTCAGCCGCCGCCGAATAAGGTCCGGTCTTGTCCACGGGCAGGTGGTCTCCAGAAGAGGACACGGTCAGGGGAAGCTTTCCGTCTGACGGGTAGAGACCCCCGGAGGAAGACGAGGTCTCGGTGGGGGACGGTGTGGAACACGCCGTTTTGTCTGCCCAGTACAGGTCTCGCAGCGCCAGGTTCTCGGGAGGCGACGAGATGCCGAAGACCTTGTGTTCCTGAGGGCGCCGACCGCTCCCCGCCAGGGCGACCTGCACCGCGTCCGCAACCGGAGCGGGGCCGAACCCTTCGGACTTTCCGTCCCCTCGGAACCCGCCGGGAGAGGACATCACGGCAGAAGGGGGTACCAGAGGCGCGGGTACGGCCATGACATCCGCGGAGACCCTCGAACACCATGCACCGGCACCGGCGCCCGAGGCGTCTAAAGTGCGCCCTCTTTCTATCTAATAGCAATACCTGTCCGATCGACGGGACCCTTCGCCTTAATCCCGTCTCCAGTGCTTTCTGTCCTTCGACGAAGTGCTCAGGGCTTCACTCGGAGGTCGTGGGACCGAGGAGGGGGTCGAGCGAGCACGAGTAACCGCCCGGCTCCGTGCGCCGCTCGCTGTGTTCAACACACTCGCCAAAGCGAGCCGCGAACGCGCTAGGGGCGGAGCTTAAGGGACCGCCTTCGGCAAACGCCCCGCCCCTCCATATCGTGCCTCGTCCTCCTCCCCTTGGCGCTGCCTTCATCCGAGATGCGACGTCACGTGTTCTGGTCACTTCACTTCAGAGAAAGGCGAAAACTCTTATTCCCGAGAGCGACCGCTTTCCCTCGCAACGGAAACGCCCACATCGCCCGGCGTTGCTGTCATGACTCGGGCGCGCTAAGCGGGGTTCTCTTTCACAACAAAATAAACAATTAAAGGCGCCAAACGGCAGCACGTGTTCCGTAATATCGATCATTCCACAGCTATATAGGATTTCCACCTGAATGAAACCTAAATACACCGTACAGAGCAAGTGCTTGCTGTGACTATAATACAGTAATTGTATAATAGTCTCACAATCACAGAAAGGTTCGAGAATGTCGCCTATGAACCGTTACAGCATCCGTTCTCCATTAAGCCGGCTGTCCTGCCTCCATCACTTGCAAAGCGATCAGTCCTACGTTTCCATGTGCCTCAGAACATTTGAATTGTAAGAGAAAGGTGGAAAACGTTTTAAAAGAAAAGTTTGCTATGGAAGTGTGCGAGGAAGGAGGACGCGTGGGAAAGTACCTCGAGATCCGTCTACATATTACGTACGCAAATGAGAGAATTTCGGACCATCTTAACCTCCCACCGCCCCTCATCCCTTACTCTAACAGCTTATTTAACTACAACATCGGTCTCTTTTTCCTTTCCTCACATTTATTTTACTAGGGCATTGCCCGTACTATATCTATATCTAAAATTATATCCCCCCCCTCTATTTACATGAAATGGTTTGGTCCAAAGCGAACGGCTTGCGAGTGGTGACAATCCCCCCCCTCTATTTACATGCAATGGTTCGGTCCAAAGCGAACGGCTTCCGGAGTTTGGTAAAGAAATCGCCATCGCGTACACAAACGCGCAGGAAAGCGAATGAATCGCAAATTCGTTTTTATCAGTTGTAAAACATAGTTTAACGCCAACATAGTTTGCAAACGTGAAATAAATGAATACGCTCTCAAATGTGCCATCCGAGGCAGAGTGTGCCCGCCACGTTCGGCAAACGCGATCGTTCGCTGCTCTGTGATTGGTTGAATCGTTTTTTGGACATATCTCGGTAAGTAATTGTCCGATTAATATGAAACCTTGAAAAGGCACATCCTCGGGTCCCCAGCAATATACCTGGCAAGTTAAAAGTATATCGGACCCGTGGTTGTCGAGAAACAGCGGTCGCATACAAACACACAGACAGACACACAGAGATTGCTGGCATTATAGATAGATAATTTAATGCCTCCGCCACCTCATCCTCACCCCAGTGCGCATGCATTATATAGACGGGGAGGTGTATACAGAGGAGGACGTTTCCATAACGTGGATGCTCAGCACGTAGAGACAGTAAAGCGTCGTAGTCCTGTTGGACAGTTTCGGCCTGAACCCCGAGGTCGAAGCTCTATAGTTCTATAGTTCCCCATTAACTAGTAGTCCCATTAACTCCCCCCCCCCCCCCCAACTTGCTGAGATAAGTGAGCCAATCGAGTGTCCTGTGTCGGAGTGGCGACCCATCCAGGACTATGAATCCTCGCCAAGGAAAAACTTCCTCGAGCATCTCCACGTACCTATTGGCGCGAGAATAATCATCCAGTCCATCATCACACAATCACGTGCTATTTTCTGGGGGGTTTTCATCACGAAACCCCGCCCACTGCTTTCTCAAACTCCGCCCACAGTCCGAAAGGCGACTGCACCTGCAATAAAAAGAATTAATTAATTTAACTTTGGCAATATTTACTTTATGAAGGTTCATGGCGAACATGACTTCTCAACATGGAATATTTTGATATTTTTATTCCTTCTTTACCTTCAAATGAACACATTCGTAAGTAGAACGTCACTCGGTAGAGCGCATAACCCCGCCAGGCTCAACAGTTTAAGTTTTGTATCCCACTGCTAGGTTGGATCCGGATTTGGATCTTCACGAAAATATAATCATTTCATCCTTGTTACATACCCAACTGTCCACCAAGTTTCGTCCGAATCAGTCCACAACTTTTTGAGATATCCTGTTCACAAACAGAAAAACAGACAAACAAACAAGAAATGTGTCATGCATAGCATGATACTTGCGAAATCCTTAAAATGAGTTGTTGACCTTTGGCCTAGGTTGACTTTTTGGCCGAAGTTGACCTCAAAAATAATTGGTGGTTGAATTCAGTGATCTGATATGCTAATCCTGTTCAAATTTCAAGTCAATCAGACGAAAATTGCCGCTTTTAGAAATACTAGGGCATTGCCCGTACTATATCTATATCTAAAATTATATCCCCCCCCTCTATTTACATGAAATGGTTTGGTCCAAAGCGAACGGCTTGCGAGTACGGTGACAATCCCCCCCCTCTATTTACATGCAATGGTTTGGTCCAAAGCGAACGGCTTCCGGAGTTTGGTAAAGAAATCGCCATCGCGTGCACAAACGCGCAGGAAAGCGAATGAATCGCAAATTCGTTTTTATTAGTTTTAAAACATAGTTTAACGCCAACATAGTTTGCAAACGTGAAATAAATGAATACGCTCTCAAATGTGCCATCCGAGGCAGAGTGTGTCCGCCACGTTCGGCACACGCGATAGTTCGCTGCTCTCTGATTGGTTGAATCGTTTTTTGGACATAGCTCGGTAAGTAATTGTCCGATTAATATGAAACCTTGAAAAGGCACATCCTCGGGTCCCCAGCAATATACCTGGCAAGTTAAAAGTATATCGGACCCGTGGTTGTCGAGAAACAGCGGTCACAGACAAACGTACAAACGTACAGAGATTACTGGAATTATAGATAGATGGCTTGTGTTCACCTTTTCACCTTTAGACCACAAATAATTGGTGGTTGAATTGACCTGATGTGCAAAACATCTTCAAAAATCAAGTAAATCAGATGAAAATTGTGGATTTTAGAAACTTCACCTAAGTTGTTGACCTTTGACCGATGTTGACCTTTTGGCCTATATTGACCTCAAAATAATTGGTGGTTGAATTCAGTTAGCTGATATGTAAATCCTATTCAAATTTCAAGTCAATCGGATGAAAATTGAGGATTCTAGAAATTCGAAAAAAAGTGGATGACCTTTGGCCTATGTTGACCTTTTGACCTTTGCACCTCAAAAATAGTTAGTGGTTCAATTCAGTTAGCTGATATAAAAATCATATTCAAATTTAAAGTCAATCGGATGAAAATTGAAGATTTTGGAAATTTGAAAAAAAGTGGTTGACCTTTGGCCTATGTTGACCTTTTGGCCTATGCTGATCTCAAAAATAGTTGGTGGTTGAATTCAGTTCGCTGATATGTTAATCCCATTCAAATTTTAAGTCAATCGGATTAAAATTGAGGATTTTAGAAATTCGAGAAAAGTGGTAGACCTTTGGCCTATATTGACCTTTTGACCTCAAAAATAATTGGTGTTTGAATTCAGTTTGCTGATATGAAAATCCCATTCAAATTCCAACTCAATCAGATGAAAATTGAGGATTTTAGATATTGGAAATGGTTGTTGACCTTTGGCCTATGTTGACCTTTTGGCCTATGCTGATCTCAAAAATAGTTGGTGTTTCAATTCACTTCGCTGATATGAAAATCCCATTCAAATTTCAACTCAATCGGATGATAATTGAGGATTTTAGATATTGGAAATGGTTGTTGACCTTTGGCCTATGTTGACCTTTTGGCCTATGCTGATCTCAAAAATAGTTGGTGGTTGAATTCAGTTCGCTATGTTAATCCCATTCAAATTTTAAGTCAATCGGATTAAAATTGATGATTTTAGAAATTCGAGAAAAGTGGTAGACCTTTGGCCTATGTTGACCTTTTGGCCTTTGCTGATCTCAAAAATAGTTGATGGTTGAATTCAGTTCGCTGATATGTATATTAGATTCAAATTCAAAGTCAATCGGATGAAAATTGAGGATTTTAGATATTTGAAAAAAGTGGTTGACCTTTGGCCTATGTTGACCTTTTGACCTCAAAAATATATAGGATTTTGTCGGACCACGAACTCCACCATTTGGTGAAATTTCGTGTATATCGGTTTTAAATTGTGACCTGTACGAAAGTATAAGTGAGCGGACAGACAAACACACACACAAAACCGGATTGATCAACATACAAATTGATCAACATGTACATGTCCCAAAAAATTTTTTTCCCCCCCAATGACACACAAGACCAACCAATATACTTGAAGCATGTTCGATTTTCGCAGGTAACAGACAGACAGGGGTGAAAACATAACGTCCATCCACCTTTGGCAAGAATTGCCTTGCAATACATGTCTGTCCCCTCCCGGTGTGATATTTTCTAAGTCTAAAAAGGGCATAACTTTGTGAAAACGTTTCAGTTGAATATGAGGATATGGAGACAAAGTCTGAAAAACCACAGGTGTGACGGACGGACATCAGTCCACCTGTTGGAGGTGTTGACGATTGGTCTCAAACAGCCCACAATGTCATCTCATGATGAGGATCGAAGCAGGCAGAGCCGTGCGTAGTACGTACGAGTACGAAAGCCGCTCCTTGTGCTGAATTCAAAGTGCAGACAAGACGCCGCGCACGGTGCGGGTGGTAAGAGGTCTCTCATTGTACCCGCGCGATCTATCGATTCATGGTCATGTTGCAAAGCGGTTTCATCTCAACGATGGATTCTCAAAAAAAAGAAGTCTCCAGCGTCACGTGACGGTGTGCGAAGGATTCATTTTCGTTCATCAAGTTATTCGTTTAACCATTTGCTTTCAGCATCGGAAACAAAAAGACCAATAAAAGGTGTTTCTCGCCGGCTCCGCTGTTTGTTTCCATGAAACCCGAGACGTGCTCAGCTGCTGCCCGGCGGGTCCAAACTCCTTCCCATTCAAATGCAAATGTAGAACAAATTTCTGTCTTTGTCTCGCCCGTTTAAATGGTCAGCGCGCTCCGTCTCGTGTCCGTCGCCTTCGCCGCTCGGTGTCTATCCCTACGCCCTTTGCATGGAGTGATGCAGTCCAAGGAATTAATATACAGGGCAAAGGAAACTTAGACGTGGCACACGAGTCCTTGTCGTTCATTGGACACAACCTCACATTTTCTGGAAAACACTTTTTCCAAGTCAATCGTCAAGTCAAGTAGCTCCAAAATTCTCGGACATATTTAGAAGTTTGTCTTAAATTCTCTCGAAGAGAGTGATTCTGCAGGTACACAACACCGACCTGCAGGTATATCCGCAGATACACAACACCAACCGAGCGTTCACTTCGTGGGAAGTGGGATTGAAGGACTATTTGGGAACGGATGAAAATGAATCAGATGGAATGAAGCATCTCCCTTATAAAGTAGATCATCACATTTTTGCGTTTTCATTGTAATGGACAAGACAGACAAACTCGTGGAGATGTTCTGTATGGACATCAATCTTTAAGGGAAAATGATCGAATTATTTGAATCGCACATTATGAAATTAAGCTTAACATTATTCTCTGGCCTAATGAAACTCCATTATAAACACCATACCTTTTATTTCCACTCAAATATAAAACATAAATATTTGTCCTGAAAATGATTATACATACAGTATATATATTGTTACAGACGCGGTTGTGGATGTTGGTTTACCGAGCGGTTTGGTATGACCGCGTCTGCACAGTTTACCCGATTATACTCGAACGTTGGCCGAGTCGCGCTACGCTAAATCAATTGAGGAAAGGACACAACGGCTGGGTTAAAATGACACGACACCAGGGGTACAGTTCTCAAGACCTCCGGAGGAGGTTATAATATTTCGGAACGTTAGATTACAAGGACAAGAGAGACAGCATAGGAAGGTAGGCACTTAATCACGGTCTTATAGTAACCCCGACAGACCACAGATAAACAGGACAAGACTGACTCACATGGGGATTGATGGCAAGGAAGGGCAGGTAGTCGGTGGACAGCACAAGGTGCACCTTGTGCTCAGGGACAGGATAGCGCGGCCCAAAAGATGCAGGGAGGTCTCAGCGCTCGGAGGTGGCGTCTGGTTCTCTTCACTTCAAGCTCGGGGCGCATCTGACGTCACGTCCGGTAAGTGGCTGCGTATATCCGGCGGGGAGTGACACGCCCTCGGCTCGTTAGCTCCGCCCCAGATGGAATCGGCCCGTTGCTTCTTATTGGGTGCGGGGGGTTACCGGGCTCCGCCCTTGACGAGGGGCCGACAGGCAGCCCCTTCGTGGTAACCCCGTCGGCGCACATGGGCAATGGCGGCTAACCGAGCCGGAGTGAGGACGCACACTCCCCGCGCGCTGTTGTTGTAGTTGTTGTTGTTGTTGTTGTTTCATGGGGAAGATGGGAGGAGGTATGGGGAGGTCCTAAACTCACTACTGGTGCCATACAATCACATTCTGGTGCAACGAAGAGTCAGAATTAATGGAAACGAGTCCTTAACTGACATAGACTAAGAATAACTAGCAAGATGTCCGAAAGTTGTCTACGTGAGATGCGGTGGACCTGGGCACGACATTTAATGGGGGAAAAAGGGGAAGGTCGGTTCTACAGAGTGTTGTTTACAGACAATGGGACTAGGGAATGGGGGATTGGGGATAGTTGGGGAGTGTTGGGGAAATAGGGGAATATTTACAAGCGGATATGGATGGAGGCCAAATCCCATATCCGCAACATTGCACCCTTCTCTACCCTCGGGGCGTCCCGACCCGATAAATTTTTACCTACTTTAGTGTGGCACTCAGATGTAGTTCCCTCTACTATTAACTCTACCCTGAGTGCGACAGTTTTACAGATGTTCACAAATGAGTAAATATGTCCCCCTGCGACGTTGCACCCTTCTCCTCACAGAAACACACCCACGGGATAACCGAATCGCGGAAAGAATTCTCAAACTAAACATACAGCCGGTAGGGAGCATTATTTACATAAGACTACGCTGATATTTACACTACGATCCAGGACCTGTTTTTGGAGGAACACATGCAGATGTTATGCATAGAGAGAGCACGCATGCCAGCATCGATACACCAACCCACGAGTGCTCTGTGGCCTTACGGCCTTTAATAATGCGCAGAGCACCCCTTCCAAGCACCAAAAGCACCACCCCATCATGTACAGTCAGCACCATCCGGTGCACCAATAAAGTGTTTATAGTCACCGGTGGTGTCGCAGCCGGCCGATGTTCTGCCGCTGGTCTTGCCTTCGTGTGGTGCACTTGGTGTTCTGGCTTCCTTCAAAAATAAAGAAAGGCGCCAACCGCGTCCATTTCTAAATTGTGGCCGTCAGGGGGCCAACTAAAAGTGGTTCACCTGGATGGCATAGGTGCCACGTTGACCAATAGTTCCATCAACGGGTGGTGCTTGCCCGCAAAAGACTGCGGTCCATGGTGGGTGGCCACAAACATTGCGGTCCATATGGTGTATCGATCCCGGCAGCAAGCAGCGAAAGTGCAGGCCCACAACTGCGGAGCCAGCACCTCTCTCTCCTCTCTCTCTGCCCCAAAACCAGATCCTCGGAGGTGGGAGACAAAAGAAAAGACAAGTGAGTAAGGTGGTAAGGGCGCAAAAGTGCACGCAACATTAGGTAATGCACACTAGGGGCACATGGGAACCAGGTGAGACAGGTACGTTCCTACCGTACGCCCCCCCCCCCCCCCCACCAGGTAACCTACATGGCCCCTCCCTTACCCCTTACTGTATCCACAAAACACAACACTACCCATAAACATCTACTTTACAAATCAACAAACGTCCCTACTGTCTTCCCCGTTCCTCCCATATACCAAATTCGTCTTCTCTCCCTCCTAACCAATCAAATTTGCCATTTTCAACTCTCATCAAAATTTGCCATCTCCAACTCAACATCATAATTTGCCATCACCAATTCATCATCAGTCCCTCCTAAGGAGGGAGAGATGGAATCACCCCAATGTCTCATCCACGTCGTGATGCGTCTCACCAATCCACACAGCAATTCTCATTTCCTGCACACAGAACAAAGAAACACAGGTGTGGAGTCATCATCACCACCTCAGGTAAGTAAGTGGCTGCGTATGGTGCGACAGGTTCATCAATCCTAACTATTTCCTAAATGACTTTAACAACTTTACATTACCCGGGGTCTTTCTCCTGCCAAACCATTGGCCCTCTTACACTATGGGTTCTAAAAACCAATTCCCATTGGCCAAACTGTGGTGCTTTTCAATTTGGGGTCTCACTCCCCCGATTCATCTCCCGGTGCCCTCGCACAATTTCTGGGCTGTGGCGTGTACCTCTCCCAGCGGGTCTACCCACCTGCACACCTCCACCACTGCAGTTGCCTCCGAGCTTACCTGCTCCTTACCCTAACCTAGCTACCTGGGGAAGGCCCTCTGGCGCTCTCCCCACTCGGTGCCCTCTCTGGCACTGGGCTACCCGGGTCCGTCCTCCGGATCCTCGGGCCCCACTGACACTAACGGCTCCCAGAGCCCACCTGCGGCCTCACCTGGCCGACATCCTCACAGTGGTGGAGTGCCCAACCAACTACACACACTAACAGGCTACACGCCCAGCCATTTCCACAACACTAATGCACCCATCCACAATACCATTCTGCAACCGCACCACAAATGCCAATATCCAACCACAATTTACCTATACCCTCTACCTAACACTTACACTACCCGCCCCGGGTACTCGTGAAAGGGGTCCACTCTTCCCCCATCCACACCTTCGCACCATGCACACCACTCCATACCACTTACTCCAACTCTCTCCACACCACTCATTCTCTGCTCCATATATTCCACACACCTGTGCTCTCACACCTGGTGCCACCTGCACCCTTCTCTCCCCAAGCGCATTCGCGCTGATCCACACACTCACTACTCATACACTGCTCCACACACCTGTTCAGTTCTCACACAGCATCATCTCATCTAACGACTCCCCTCTGAAACTTGCGCTTCCCAGTCGTCCCTTTAAACTATTGCGCTCCCTCGTCATTATAACCCACACTAATCTACCTGCGTCCCCACTACAGGTATCAGTCACTAACTAACCTTAACGTTACCTAATGTCATCTTCTAGGTCCCTATCAATATCCTAACCCACCCGGGCTAGTTTTCACTGCCATACACCCCCTAATCTATAGCGCATTTGCCCCACTTCATGGGAAGGGTGGCAGGGATGCCATCCCACCACATCGGGCATCTCCCACTACCAATTTTGCACATCAAATTTCAACAAATCAAAAATTTGCCAATCACTACTCATCATCTGCCAATCATTACTGCCAATCCTTTGCCAATCATCAAATTTTGTTTTTCTCTAATTTTGGGGCCAAAACACTATCCTCATCACACAGTCTACTCACTAATGCCTCTCGGTGCGCCAATTCCTGTCCAAAGCCCGGCTTCGTAAAGCCGAGCAATGAATGCGGGTTGTTTGGTGCCAGCGGCTGGATACGTCCCGCATTCAGTGCAGGGAAGGAGGTTTACCCGGGCCGAGATCCCACGCACCATCTCGGCACGGAGCCATCCCATGGCTCGATCTCGACCTGCCGGAATGCCTCAACAAAAAGTGGTCGCCATGACGACCCTTCCTATCCAGCCGCCCGCTCCGCCTAGTGGGGCACGGACGCGGCCGTTCAAACCGAGGCCCAGCACGCACCGAGGGCCCGATTCGGCTAAAAGTCGCTCTAACCTCTAACCCGGTTACCTTCGATGCCTCACCTGCATGTTTACACCCCGCAGCCCGTTCCTTGCTCACACATCCAGCCGTTTCCATGCTCCTCGTACCTTTCCTTACACACCTCGGTACACTCATTCCACTCACAGCCTTGGTCACACACCTGACCACCGAACACTTTGGCACACATTCGTTGGTCGCACACCTCACCAACACACCTCTTCGCGCCCCCTCCTCGGTCACCTCCTCTGTGACAATCACAGGTGTGCTCTCATTCGCACACCCAACCACGTGCCTCACTACCAATTCCAGCGTGCATTCCCACTCACGCTCTACCATTCCAGGTGTGCATCCTTTCTCACCTGTCACAACCAACTCACGCTCCTTGTCACTCTCACTACTCTCACCTCCATTCTTGACAGCGCACTCACCCTTACTCTTGACAGCGCACTCTTTCCTCATGCACCCGTCCGTTACACACCTTTCTCGCACACAATCCTGCGCACACTCTCCCGTCACACCCTCTGTAACACTCACCACAGGCGTGCATTCTTCCTTGCCTTTGACAGCGCACTCTTTCCCCATGCACCTGTCTGTCACACACCTTTCTCGCGCACACTCTTGCGCACACTCTCCCGTCACACCCTCTGTAACACTTACCACACCGCGCTTCCATGTGCTCCCTCGCACACGCGCTACGACCGACTCACTCTCGCCAGCACCCTCACTCCTTGGCACGCACTTTTTCCTCACACACCCCAGAGTCGGACTTTCTCGCACACCTCCTTTTTCGCACACCAGACCTGTCGCACACTTCACCAACGGCCTCTCACGAACACCCGGGTCCATCTCGACCCCCAAGCTTCTTACATCCCCTGGCGCATCATACGCACGACCATATTGGTCAACACTTACACCGGGTCCTCTTCCTCTTCGCTTTTGCTCCATCACCTGCGAATCCCTCATCCGGTTAATGAGCACATCATCACGATCCAAACACAGACTTTGGACCAATTCTTTTACTTCCTCCTTTATCTCTTTCTTATCCTCTCTCCGTCGCTTCTTAATTTCGCTCACCCCTTCTTCCACTTCTTCTAATTTCTGCTTCACCTCTTTTATTCCCCGGTACGTCTCCTCAAGCTCGTCCTCCAAGGCTACCTTGACCGTTTCCATGTGCGTCCTCACCTGCCGGTCCTTCGTCTCCATTACCTCTATCACCTCGTCCAACCTCGTTGTCAATCCCTCACGTACCATCTGACATTCCCTCTTCGTCGCTATCAAGTCATCTTTTAGTTCTTTCTGTGTCGCCTTTAACCCTCCTAATACCGCAGTGTTCCTTTGAACCTGCTCCGTTAGTCCTTTTTGTCCCTCCGTCAGCTGTTCCACCTCCTGCGTCAGGTACTCTATGCCCCCTTGCAACTTTACAGTCCCCTTTCTCACCTCTTTCTCCATGTGCTCCTTACAGTGCCTCACCTCCTCGCGCACTCCTCCGACCTCCTCACTCACACCTCTTCTGATCTCCTCTCCCATCACTTGCATCTCCTGCCCAGATGCCACCCTCATCTGCTCCATGTCCTCCCTGTGAGCATCCAGTTTGGTTTCTACCCCCATTCTGACCCCCTCTATCCGCTGCTCCATTTGTTTAACTTCCCTTTCCGCTTGGTCCCTCATGTCCCTCAATTTGCCTTCCATACTGTTTTCTAACCCCTCTAACCCCTTTTGCATCCCTTCCATTTGATTCTCTTGAGCGGCCATTCTGTTTTCTACCCCCATTAACCCATTTCTCACCTCTTTTATCCCGTTGTCTAACCCCTCAAAATTATTGTCTAACTTCCCAAATTTCTTGTCTAACTCCTCAAAATTATTGTCTAACTTCCCAAATTTCTTGTCTAACCCCTTAAAATTATTGTCTAACCCCTCAACGGTACCCCTCGCTTCGTCCCTCATTACCCCCATTTGGTTTCCCATTACCCCCAATTGGCCCTCCAATCGCTCACTCTGAGCATCCATCCGGTTCCCCATTACCCCCATCATTCTGCTTTCCATTTCTTCGCTATTCTTGTCCATAAGGGCCTTCATTTGTAGAAAAAAAAGGTTCAAATCTACCAGCGGCGCTACTACGGTCGCGGGCGTGGACGCCGTGGCCACCTCGTGCGCGACGACGCTATTTTGCGACCCTGCCACCCTCACTGCTTCGCTCTCCTTATGTCCCTCATTTTGGTCCTGGATCGACCCTGCCTCACTCTCTTCTACCGGAACCCAGCCGTCTTGGTCTGCCATAGCGCGACTTTCAAAATTCGGGTTTTTTTTTTTTTTTTGTAAAACACAATTAAATTTCGTTGTTATAATTTCGAGCGCGTGAAACGCGCTCCGGATCGAATCCCACTTCCCGACACCAAATGTTACAGACGCGGTTGTGGATGTTGGTTTACCGAGCGGTTTGGTATGACCGCGTCTGCACAGTTTACCCGATTATACTCGAACGTTGGCCGAGTCGCGCTACGCTAAATCAATTGAGGAAAGGACACAACGGCTGGGTTAAAATGACACGACACCAGGGGTACAGTTCTCAAGACCTCCGGAGGAGGTTATAATATTTCGGAACGTTAGATTACAAGGACAAGAGAGACAGCATAGGAAGGTAGGCACTTAATCACGGTCTTATAGTAACCCCGACAGACCACAGATAAACAGGACAAGACTGACTCACACGGGGATTGATGGCAAGGAAGGGCAGGTAGTCGGTGGACAGCACAAGGTGCACCTTGTGCTCAGGGACAGGATAGCGCGGCCCAAAAGATGCAGGGAGGTCTCTCAGCGCTCGGAGGTGGCGTCTGGTTCTCTTCACTTCAAGCTCGGGGCGCATCTGACGTCACGTCCGGTAAGTGGCTGCGTATATCCGGCGGGGAGTGACACGCCCTCGGCTCGTTAGCTCCGCCCCAGATGGAATCGGCCCGTTGCTTCTTATTGGGTGCGGGGGGTTACCGGGCTCCGCCCTTGACGAGGGGCCGACAGGCAGCCCCTTCGTGGTAACCCCGTCGGCGCACATGGGCAATGGCGGCTAACCGAGCCGGAGTGAGGACACACACTCCCCGCGCGCTGTTGTTGTAGTTGTTGTTGTTGTTGTTGTTTCATGGGGAAGATGGGAGGAGGTATGGGGAGGTCCTAAACTCACTACTGGTGCCATACAATCACATTCTGGTGCAACGAAGAGTCAGAATTAATGGAAACGAGTCCTTAACTGACATAGACTAAGAATAACTAGCAAGATGTCCGAAAGTTGTCTACGTGAGATGCGGTGGACCTGGGCACGACATTTAATGGGGGAAAAAGGGGAAGGTCGGTTCTACAGAGTGTTGTTTACAGACAATGGGACTAGGGAATGGGGGATTGGGGATAGTTGGGGAGTGTTGGGGAAATAGGGGAATATTTACAAGCGGATATGGATGGAGGCCAAATCCCATATCCGCAACAATATATATATATATATATATATATCTATATATATATATATATATATATATATATATATATATATATATATATATATATATATATATATATATATATATATATATATATATATATATATATATATATATAAGTTCAAAACACACCTGGTCACAAGTGTGCCGCACTGACCGGGTCCTCAGTAGAGGTCCTCAGCATCATCCCGTTTCGGCCCTTCAACCTCGATACGGTCAGCTAAGGTGGGCCAGCAGGGGCACATACACATCCACATGCAGCAACTACACCTCGATGCATACATACCCCCACCCCCAGCCAGTGCGAACGCAGACTACAACAACAACAACGTCTCTTTTATGGCCGAGGCCTTTTTTATTATAAAAAAAGGTAAAAAAACACGCTCAAAAATCAAACCATCAATAAACCCATCACCATCACCACCACACAAGAACCCAGGAAAATCAAAAACCAAGAAATCAAAGGCCAAGAAACAAGATATCAAACAATAAATAGGAAATCAAAGAGAGAAAGCAAACCAAAGATCAGGAAACGAAAGAAAACAAGGTTCAAAGACCAAAATGAAAATCAAATCACACTCAATAAACAATAAATCATAAAAACCAAAGTCCATCATCCCTAGCCCAAACCCCCAAAAAAACCCTCTCCCACCCCAGGCAGCAGACACCTAACTCTAACTAACCAAAGGGGAGGGAGAAAGGAAAGAAGACCCTATCCCCCCTCCCACCCCCCCCCCCCCCCCCCGAAAACAACCAAAGAAGGGACACCTTAAAACAATAAGGGTCAAGGGGCCTTTTTTCCTTTGCATACCGAAATCAACAACCGGCTGCTAACCGCAGCCGGGAACATGCAGCCACAAACACGTTGAGGGCTCGACCCACCGCTGGAAATAATAAATGAAAGAAAATAAAAATCAAACCAAGGCAAAATCAAGATCAAACAAAAGGAAACCCAACTGCCCCCACCCTCCCCAGGCCGCGCCCAGGAGGGCCCACCCGGAAGATGCCCCACAAGGAAGGCCCCGGCTCCCTGAGCTGCCCACGAGGCGTGAGTGTCCCAATGAGAATCACCGCCCGACAGGGCCCGCAAGCATACCTGCCGGAGCACCCCCAACCTTTCCAAGCCCGGGCGGCAAGCTCGGTCAGGGACTACGGCTGCACATGACTGTCGCCCGCACATTTGGAAGTAACCTCCCGCGGGACCCCCCCCCCCCCCTTCACCACGGAAAATCCCGGCCGTATTCGCCGCTCCAGGGAGGGCTTTACGACACCTGACGCATCGTTGCGGCCAGCACCCCGCCCCGTCGCCCGCAGGCTGTCGCCTAGCCTGTACCTTTGGAGGCAGGATTGGGCTCTGCCCCATATCTGCCCAGGATCCAACCATACCCTGGTATAGAAACCTCTGGTTCTCGCTCGCCACAAGACGGTCTTGATTATACAGACCGTTCTCCAGGCCTGCCTCCATTTGCGGACAGGCACTGGTTGTGGTAGGAGCCCGCTAAACGCAAAGACGTCCCGTCTGACCATCACCAGCCAAGGCACATAGCATTCGAGGAGGCCAGCCGCAAGCGACCAGACCCCCTCGGCGACAGGGCAGTCCCAAAGGACATGCCTGACGGTTTCGTCCCCTGTGCATCGGGGTCGGGGACACTGGACCGACACGTTCAGGTCCCTCTGGAACTGAAACACCCGGACCGGAAGACACTCATGGGCGGCTTGCCACGCGACGTCCTTCTGGTCGTTGGCGAGACAGCGAGCCGAAACGTTCTCCCAAACCTTTCTCGCCGTACGTTCTGCGAGAGGCCTTCCGCGAAGGATACGCACCTCCCGCAGCACCTCCCTTGGGCGCAAGTGATCCAGGACCCGCGACAACTGCCAACCGATGGGCCGACAGGTCAACAGGCCCTGCTCCCGGGCGAACCCCTCAAACATCCGGAAATGCCCCGGACACGACCCGGAAAAAGGCCGAGACAGCGGGAGGGACCGCCCTTCCAACCGCGCGACGGACGGCCCCAGAAAGAAAAACAGAAAGTCCCGCGCCAGCCGGCGACCTGGGTCCTCAGACACAAATAACTCCATGAGAGTACACGCAAACGCAGACATACATACAAACACCGGGCAGGGGACCCCCTTCCCACCCAAGGACGGGCTCATCTTCACGACCCTCCTACTCCTGCGCTCTGCTCGGGTACCCCAGAAGAAAGTGAAAATTATTCCTTCTAGAGCCCGTCCCACCGCAGGAGGAGGTGGGGAGATTCTCGCCAAATACAACAACTTACCGATCAAAACATTCTTGATAACTAAATTTCGCCCCTCCATGGTTAGGCGACGAGACCGCCAAGAAGCGACCTCCAATTCCAATTCCCCAATGACCGTTCGCCAGTTCTCAGCGGCCACGCCGCCTGGGTCAAAGCAGACCCCGAGGATCTTTAATCGATCTCTCCGCTCCGTGTACGGGCAAGGGGGGCCGGAGCCCGTCCTGTGCCGACCAAAGTGCATGACCTCACTCTTCTGAGGATTGATTTTAGAAGAGGAGGCCAACCCAAAACGCTCGCAGAGACCCACCAGTCTGCACATGGCGACTGCATCGGTGACGAACACCGACACGTCGTCCATGTACAGACTCACCTTTAGGCGCTCCCCATGTGTTCCGGGAATCCACAACCCAGGGAAGGATGGGTCCGCTCGCAGTGCACAAGCAAACGGTTCAATACAAAGGACAAAAAGGACTGGTGACATTGGGCAGCCCTGCCTGACCCCAGAAGCGACTGGGAAGGCTCCCGAGAGGTGTCCGTTGACCAAAACACGGGCTTCAACGTCCCTATACATCAGGTCCACCCAATGCATCAAATTTGGCCCAAAGCCAAAACAGTCCAAAACGGCCATCATGTATTCATGTGACACTCTGTCGAAAGCCTTCTCCTGGTCCAAGCTGACTATGCTCAGTGGGAGGCCTCTCTCCTCCGCTAGCTGGATCGCCTCTCGAACCAGGCCCAGGCTGTCGGACACTCTGCGTCCCGGAACAGCACAAGTCTGGTCCGGGTGCACGAGGTCCACCATGACACCGTGCACCCTCTTAGACAGCACCTTTGTTAGTATCTTGTAGTCGACATTCACCAAAGTGATCGGGCGCCAGTTGGACAGATCCTCCCGATCACCCTTCTTGTGCACGAGGTTTACGACGCCCCGGCGCATCGAATCTGGAAGCCTCGCAGAGGTGGCTAGCTCCCTCACTACCTGCAGATAGTCCTCGCCAAGGACGTGCCAAAGGCGGCGATAAAACTCCACGGGCAGGCCGTCGTCACCCGGGGTTTTATTCGCGGCCAAATCCCTAACAGCGGAGGTCAATTCCTCCAGGCTCACCGGCTCCTCCAACCGCTCCCGCTGTTCGGGGCTCAAACGATTCCTCAGATGGCCGAGAACGTCGGCCATCTGGATTTGGTCAACCGGTCGTTTTTCAAAAAGCCTGGAGTAATAGTCCTCCACTGCTTCAGTAATTTCGTCCGGATCCGAAACACGGCCTCCCCCCACATTAACCTGGGCCAAACCGCCCCTCCGCCTGGCACATCGTTGAAAGAAGAATCTGGTACACCTTTCGTTCCACTCCAATGCCTGCACCTTGCTCCGGAAGATGACGGCCCTCGCCCTGGCTTCGAGGAGGCTAAAAATCCTCCCCTTCACCCGGCGGATTTTCTCTGACACGTCCCTCCCTTCGCAAAGTTTCTTATGCAGGCGCTGGAGGTACGCCTGCATGCGCTTCAAACGCTCTCATTTCCCCGCGGCCCTCATTCGCCCGGCCGTTCGGAAAAACCCTATGGTCCTACGTTTCACCTCCTCCCACCAGGCTGCCGAGGTAGGGAAGAGGCACCTGACCGTTTCCCACTCCCTATACTTCCGAACGTAGGCACGCACTAAACTGTCATCCTGCAAAAGGTGACAGTTAAGCTTCCAGAGTCCAGAGCACCGGGGACGCACCCCATTTAATTCAATACCCAGAGACAAACGACAGTGATCTGAAAATGCCACCGCGTGAAGTACCAGGTCCGGGTCGCCAAAATTTGGTGTCAAAAGAATGTAATCAATCCTAGCCCGACTGGTACCAGCCGCATCGGTCCGGGTGACCTCATTCCTTTCCGCACCCGTGTCCCTCAACCTAAAATCCTGAACAAGCCCTTTAAGGGCCCGCGCCGATGACTCCAGGGGCAACCTGTCCAAACTTATATTAAAATCTCCCCCGACGATCACGGGGCCAGAGGTGGAGAGGAGGGGCCCCAACTGGCGCAGGAGCTCCACTCTTTCTCCCACCATCGTAGGAGCGTACACATTGACCAAGGTCAGTGGGGTCGAGGACACCACCACCCTGAGCACGGCCAATCGCCCCGGGATAATTTCTTCTAAACTAAGGACCTCGACATTCGGGCTCTTAATAAGGAACCCTAATCCTGCCGCCCTGTTAGTATAGCTGCCGGACCAATACGACTCTCCGTACCGCCAATTTGCACGGAGGTATCCATACTCACCGTGCGGAATATGGCATTCCTGCAACAGGCAGACATCCCATTCAAAATTGCGCAGTTCTTCAAAAATAGCGATCCTCCGGACCGTGGTACGGACTCCCCGTACATTTAAATTCGTTAGTTTAAAGCTCATAGGTGTTAGTGTATTAATCACCAACCCTAGTGCAAACCACGAAAGGGGAGTCATAGGACTTATGAAGCTCCTCCCTCCTTGCCAAGACGCGACGAGCTACCATTCTTCCTCCCCCTGCGGTTCTTCCCGCAGCCGGGAGCCACGAGGGTGCCCGGGAGCCAGTCCCCATCTATGCAGACATTCTCCCCGGGTAGCAGGGAGAGGTCCTCCTGCTCGGGGGTCAAATAAATTACCCCCCCTCGCCCGCCACCCGGGGAAGAAAGCCACCAGTCCTCCGCGAGCAAACCCTCCTTGAGGCCCATGGCCACAGCTGCCCCCGGAGGAGGGGTAAGGTCAACGGGTGGGGAACGACTCACGGGGGAACGGGAACGTGAGCGTTCAGGGGAAGACGGCATTCGGGCCCTCCCCCGGAGACCTGCTGCGGCCAACCCCGACTGCGCCCCACCCCTACCACGAGCAGGCGATCCCCCAGGCCTGGATGAGTCGCTTGATGCACGGGGGGCTCTGCGCCCCACAGGGGTTTTCTTCTTTGACGTTCTTGTGTTCTTTCCCTGTGGGGCTTTGCCCAGAGGAGCTTTTCCTTTGTCCTGGCCCCTCCTCCGACGCTTCTTCTCGATCCATTGTCCAGCGTCACTTTGCTCATAGCTGGAGGAGGAGCCATCACTTCCAGCCTCCGGCAGCAGGGTTTCTGGCACCGAGGATGTTTCTTCTGACCCCGCCACCGGAGCCACCATTCCTCGTGCATCCTCCCCTCCCACCGCAGTGGGCCCGACACCCGGCGAAGCCACATCCAGGTCCTGATCTAACCCTCCCTCCTCCATGTTCTCCTTTCCCTCCACCTCCCTCCCTTTACTTTCTACGGGGCGGGGGGCTGACACACACACAAACACATTAGTCCCCCACCCCCCGACCCCAGTTGCAATACCCTCCCCTATCCCTTGGGCAACCCCCTCCCCAGCCCCTTGGGCAACCCCCTCCCCAGCCCCTTGGGCAACCCCCTCCCCAGCCCCTTGGGCAACCCCCTCCCCAGCCCCTTAGGCAACCCCCTCCCCAGCCCCTTGGGCAACCCCCTCCCCCACCCCTTGGGCAACCCCCTCCCCCACCCCTTGAGCAACCCCCTCCCCCACCCCTTGGGCAACCCCCTCCCCAGCCCCTTGGACAACCCCCTCCCCAGCCCCTTGGACAACCCCCTCCCCAGCCCCTTGGGCAACCCCCTCCCCCACCCCTTGGGCAACCCCCTCCCCCACCCCTTGGGCAACCCCCTCCCCCACCCCTTGGGCAACCCCTTCCCCTATCCCTTGGGCAACCCCCTCCCCAGCCCCTTGGGCAACCCCCTCCCCAGCCCCTTGGGCAATCCCCTCCCCAGCCCCTTGGGCAACCCCCTCCCCCACCCCTTGAGCAACCCCCTCCCCCACCCCTTGGGCAACACCCCCCCTAGTCCCTGGAGGCACACCGTCCCCTTTTCCTGTCCCTGGGGGCACACCGTCCCCTGTCCCTTGGGCAACACCCCCACTCCCGCCCGCAGCAGCACGCATCTTGCTCGCGTAACTCTGCGGGCAGGAGCGGAAAGTGTGCCCCGGCGCACCACAGAGGTTGCACCGCACCGCTTGGGTGCAGCGCTCCCTCAAATGTCCCAACTCGCCACACTGGGTGCAGATACTCGCTGTACACCCAGTAATCAAGTGGCCA
The DNA here is from genome assembly GCF_964187855.1 of Myxine glutinosa. NCBI lineage: Eukaryota > Metazoa > Chordata > Myxini > Myxiniformes > Myxinidae > Myxine > Myxine glutinosa. The sequence continues at coordinate 112,669,733 of NC_136272.1, forward strand.
AGTTGACCGCTTCGGCGGCATAATTTCGGCTGTCCCGCGTAAAAGACTTGGCCTCGGTCCATCCCAACCACAATTCCATTAGGGATATGGGTGGCCGTGCCGTCCTGCCTCGTCCGCAGCTTTACCCGGAACTGCCGAGAACCGGTCCAAATACCGAGGCTGTTCCGGACGAGCCGTACTGGGCCTCGGATGTCCGCGTATCGACTGAGCCAAACCTTGACATCATAGTCACTCACGCCTTCGTTGTACAGGTGGACGGTCACGACTCTCTCCTGTGTTTCTGAGAGAGCCTCGACCGCCCAGTCTGCCAGTTTCCCAGCAGACCGAGCGGTAGCCCACCGGCGCCAGAACTCGGCAAGTCCCTGCCCTGTTTGAAAGGACACGTTGAAGCCACGGGCGAGGGAGATCAGGCAGAAAAAGTCAACAGCCTTGAACCCCAGCACACCCAACAATACATCTTTCCCGAATCTATCTCCAGCCGGCACACTGCAATCCACATCAATCAACCGAAACCGGACACAATTATGGCGCCTGCTTGCCATGCCGGGGTTCTAGGAGGGGCGGAGGACAACACTCGGGGTGGGGGGGGGGAGGGAGGGAGGGACGGGAGACGAAGGGGGGCACAAGACTCCCCCCTGTCTGGTGGGCAACGCCCCCCAAACAGGAGGAAGAATGGGGGAAAGCAGGAAGGGAAAAGACGAACGAAAATGCAGGACAAACAGGCAATAATCAAAGCAATAAGTAAATAATAAGAAATGCAAACACAGCAAAACACAGGAAACGAAAACACCGGCAAAGGAGAACAGAACTGGTTCACGATAGCCGACGCATCCGGGTCCACAGCACCAAACAAAAACGGTGGAACACTCAAACACCCACCTTTATACCCTTCACCACTCACCAACAAAACACAACAGATCATTCATACACACACATACACACCCATACACACATACACACACATACAACACCAACCAACCAACCACGTACCCTTACAACATACACCACTCAACATACAAAAACACACACTCATGCAAAAATTAATTCATGCAAAAAACACACACCCTCACCCACTCACTCATATACACAAAATAAGAAATAATAATAGTAACAAAAAAAACAACAAAAAAAAAAAACACACAACCAACCTATATTCGACGTGCCTCCATAAACTTCCTCCATATCCAAAATGAGCCTTTCAAGGCAACCTGGGCCACCTTGTCACACATCCTCCTTCTTTCTGTCCCACACACTCCCAGCCTAGCAAGAAATGAAGAAAAGGAATTGCCAATATACCCTCTGCACCTCACCTCAAATGGCTGACACGAAACTCGCCAACCCTTCTCCCGGCACTCTGCCTCCAGCTCACCATACTTTCCTCTCTTCCTCTCGTGCACCTCCTCCATATTCTCTTCCCAAGGTACCGACAATTCCCCTAAGATAACCTGTCTTGTTGCACCTGACCAAATGACAGTCAGGCCGCAACCTTGTCACACAGATCTCCTCTGGGAACACCAATTGTGGCTTTTGGCCTGCCACCACCTGCCAATCACAAGCATCTGACAGCCCTCTTGCTTTCCACCTCCTCCTCTTTCCACCTCTTACCACTTGGCCCTCTTTGACAAACCACACCTCTCCCCCATCAGTCTCCTTCTCCACTATTCTTTCTCTCGACCTCAGCACCTCTTGTTGCACCATCTGCACCACCACCGCCAGCACCTGATCATGTCGCCACCTGTATTGTCCTGCTGCCAATGCTACTGAACATTGACTCAGTGCATGCTGCACCGTTCCCACACCTCCACACAAATAACATCTCTCCTCCTGCAACAACCCCCACAACCTCAAGTTTACTGGTGACGTAAGCACATCATACGTTGCCCGCAACAGGAAATTCAACAATATTGGCTCCATCCTCCAAATCTCTTGCCACTTCAATATCCTCACCCGCACACCTTCCCACTTAGTCCAGGCACCTTGCAGTGCCTGACCGACTGCTTTCACATATATCCCCTCCTCTTCCTTTCTTCTCACCTCCCTCTCAACCATCTTCCTCCTCTCTTTCACACATGCCTTTCCCCATCACTCATGCTCCATCCACCCCAAGCCATGCTTCCCATGCTGTACCATCCCCATGACCTCCTCCAGTTGCAACCGCTCCTCCATCTCGTCCACCTCTGCTCTTGCATTCCACTTCCGACTTCCCTTCTTCTCTGGGAGAGCATTCTTTACCACTGCATCACTTGAATCCCGCAATATCATGAACTCCCGCACATGAACATGAACATCATATATATAAACATCATGAACACTATGAACATCATATATATGTATATATATAAGCGAAATGTCTGTTTGTTTGTTTATTTGTGAACCTACTCCTCTGAGCTCCCAAGGTTAATCGGCACGAAACTTTATAGTATAACATCTTTTACCACCCTGCACATAAATAGGGGTTTTAAAAGTTATTTTCTCACAATTCATAACTTTAAACCATCCGAGCCACCACCCTTTTGCCATGATATCCAAGGGTCGATCCACATATACAAATCTTTATATGAAAAAAAAGCCCAATTTTTATCGGATTTCAACACAGATATCGATATAATTAGTGAGATGGTGAGCTACGATCATCAAATGTGTTATCATATGTGAGAAACAACTCTTAATTAAGACGTTGCCATGATTGGTGAGTTAGGCAAAGAAGGAGTCACATGACCTCTCAAATGCGCTAATTATTCAAAAACCAAAAATAGTACAAACACAACCTATACATCAGTTTTAAACTTAATTTTACTGCTCATATAACATCAGCCTCAAGGGTGATTAAATAGACTAGGGCGTGCCCGCACGTACGTGCTTGCCCGTACGTGCGTGCAAAAAAACATGCGTGCAAACAACAACAACAAAAAAAAACTTTGAAACCACGTGGCAGTAACGACCACAGAACCCCCCCCCCCCCCCTCTATTTACATGAAATGGTTTGGTCCATTGGCAACTTTGAAACCACGTGGCAGTAACGACCACAGAACCCCCCCCCCCCTCTATTTACATGAAATGGTTTGGTCCATTCGCAAAGCCAAAGCGAACGGCTTGCGAGTACGGTGACCATACCTTGGGAACCACTTGTCCGATTAATTTCAAACCTTGAAAAAACACATCCTCGGGTCCCCAGAAATATACCTGGCAAGTTTCAAGTATATCGGACCGGTAGTTGTCGAGAAACAGCGGTCGCATACAGACAGACACACAGAGATTACTGGAATTATAGAGAGATTGAGAAAAAATGACCCACGTGACGCCAACTACAAACCTTGACAACAGGTGAACCTCCAATGATTACCTCATCCTCGCAACAAGGTGAGTTGTTGTTTTGCTCTTTGTTTGGGATCATACTGCTTTGAGCTCCCAAGGTTAATCACAACGAAACTTTCTACCGTCAGATTTTTAACCACGATATACCTGAAAATGGGTTTTATACCATAATGAGGAGGTCATTTGGCCCGTTATTGCCGTGTTGCACTCCCGAGTTAATTTATTTACGAACCCTGAGGCAATTTCTCGACTACAGCTTCACTCCTTTACAAACTGTAGACCCCTTTATACCTTTGACACCCTTTACACCCCCCCTTAGATCCCTTTGACCCTTTACACCCCTCTATACCCCCTTAGACCTTTTAGACCCCTTATACCCTTCAAGACCCTTTACACCCTTTACACCCATTAGACCCTTTACACCTCTTAGATCCCTTTAGACCCTTTGATCCATTTTGACCCTTTAGACCTCTGAGACCTTTTACACCCTTTCCCTTTACCCTTTTATACCTTTTCATACCCATTTCAACCCCTTTTGAGACATATACACCTTCTTCAACACTTTTCAGACCTATTGACTTTTTAAGATGCTTTGGCCAATTTAAGACCCCTTGGCTAATTCAAGACCATTTGGACACTTTGACCCTTTTGCTCTTTTGTCCTTAGACACCTTTAGATCCCATTTGACCCTTTTTAAGAGCCTTGATTCTTTAAACAATATAGACCCCTTTATAACCCTAAAAAACGTTAGACCCGTTCGATAATTGTAAAAAAAATCCTCCCAAAATCGGTTTTGCCGACCTTTTCTGTGCACAATTCATGTCGCATCACAAGTTCCAATGACGAATCTAAACTCATATCTCAAAGCAAAACTGATGTTGAAAAGTGAAACTGAAACTACTGATCTATGGATCATCGAATGGGAAACCAGAATGAAATGTGACAGGAAATTTCTGAAAGCAAAACTATGGGGAGTATAGAGAGAGGGGGAAGGTTGGACCTGAAGAAACAATGTGGAGAGGGATAGGTGCCTGAAGGTGGTCGGTTGGTGTGGAAAAAACTTTGGAAAGATGAGAAAAATGGAAAGATGAGACCAAATTAGAGCTTTTTGGTAAAGCACATCATCTCTAAGCTTACAGAAAACAAAATGAAGCCTTCAAAGAAAAGAACACCTTCCATGCAGTCAAACATGGAGGAGGTTCATTGATGTTTTGGGGATGCTGTGCTGCCTCTGGCACTGGGTGCCTTGAACGTGTGCATGGCATCATTAAATCAGGAGATTACCAAGGCATTTTGGAGCGCAATGTTCAACTCAGTGTCAGAAAGCTGGGTCTCCTTCAACGGTCATGGGTCTTGCAGCAGGACAATGACCCCAAACACACTTCAAAAAGCACCCAGTAATGGTTCAAGACAAAACGCTGGACGGTTCTAATGTGGCCAGCAGAGTCCAGATCTAAAGCCCATTGAATATCTGCAGGGAGATCTGAAAACAACATTTGGGAGAAGGTATCCTTCAAATCTGGGTGAACTGCAGCAGTTTGCACAAGAAGAGTGGGCCAAACTGCAAGTAGAGAAGTGTAGGAAGCTCATTCATGGCGAAAGGAAGCGCTTGACTGCAGTTATTTTATCCAAAGGCCGTCCTACCAAATATTAAGTGTAGGGTGTCAATAATTTTGTCAATGCCCTTTCTTTTTATTTTCTGATTTAAAAGGATATGTTAAGTTATTTATCAAAAACAAAGGTTCTGTAATATTAACAGTGAAATGAAGAATTGTGGAGACCAAATACTTTTGTCAATTTCAACTTATTTTTAGAGAAAATTGTGAGTTATTTTAAAAAGTGTAAGGGTGCCAATATTTTTGCTCATGACTGTATATACAGTCACGTGAAAAAGTAAGTACACCCCATGTAAAGTTTTGACTTTTTCAACATATTTCAACATACAGCTATTTGATCTTCATTTCAACAATATTGATAGATAAAGGTGATATAATATAACAAATATCATGAAACATTTACATTTTGTAGTCCATTGTATAATTTAAATAAACATAAATGCAAATTTCGCATGTGGAAAAAGTAAGTACACCCCTACATTTATCACTACTTCAAATACGTAAAATTAGAATCAGATGCACCAGCTCAGGTGCAAATGATTAGAACATCGTTAGAGAGGATCTTGGAGGAACCTGTCTTATTTAAACCTCAGACACTTTGTTTGGTTTGCTCTTTGTTGTTGAAGTGTGCGGCGTCACCATGCGAAGATCAAAAGAGCTCTCTGAGGCCTTCAGAAAGAAGGTTATAGATGCCCACGAGTCTGGGAAGGGATTTAAAAAGATCTCCAAACAATTTGAAATCAATCATTCGACTGTCCAGAAGATCATCTACAAGTGGAGAAGATTCCAAACAACTGCCAACTTGTTCAGGCCAGGCCGCCCCAGCAAGTTCAGCCCGAGAGCAGACCGCAAGATGCTGAAAGAAGTCTCTAAGAACCCCAGAATGTCATCACGGGACATACAAGTAGCTCTTGCCACTGTTGCTGTCAAAGTGCACGAGTCAACCATTAGAAAGAGGCTGCACAAATTTGATCTACATGGGAGTTGGGAGGTGTGCCAGGAGGAAACCTTTGCTGTCCAGAAAGAACATCAGAGCAAGACTAAAGTTTGCCAATGAACACCTCGGCAAAGACCAGCACTTCTGGAACAATGTGCTCTGGACAGATGAGTCAAAGGTAGAGCTATTTGGCCACAGTACCAGAAGACATGTTTGGCGAAAACCAAAGACAGCATTTGACCACAAGAACCTGATACCAACTGTAAAGCATGGTGGTGGAAATATTATGGTTTGGGGCAGCTTTGCTGCATCAGGGCCGGGGCAGCTTTGCTGCATCAGGGCCTGGGCAGCTCACCATCATATAAACCAGTATGAATTCTTCATTGTACCAGAGGGTGCTTGAGGATAATGTGAGGCCATCTGTCGGAAAGTTGAAACTCAACCGAAGGTGGACCTTGCAACATGACAATGACCCTAAACATACCAGTAAATCCACCAAGGAATGGCTGAAAAGAAAGAAATGGAGGGTTCTGGAATGGCCAAGTCAAAGCCTGGATCTAAATCCCGTCGAGATGTTGTGGGGGGATTTGAAACGAGCTGTGCATGCCAGAAACCCCTCAAACATCGCACAGCTGAAAGAATTCTGCATGGAGGAGTGGGCAAAAATTTCTCCCAGTCGATGTCAGAGACTGGTAGACAGTTATAAGAAACGCCTACTTGAGGTTGTTTCTGCCAAAGGGGGAAATACCACTTATTAGAGCCAAGGGTGTCCTTACTTTTTCCACATGCGAAATTTGCATTTATGTTTATTTAAATTATACAATGGACTACAAAATGTAAATGTTTCATGATATTTGTTATATTATATCACCTTTATCTATCAATATTGTTGAAATGAAGATCAAATAGCTGTATGTTGAAATATGTTGAAAAAGTCAAAACTTTACATGGTAACATTCTACTTACTTTTTCACGTGACTGTGTATATATATATATATATATATATATATATATATATATATATATATATATATATATATATATATATATATATATGACATTCCACTAGGCCTAGGGGGAGCATAAAAACACAGTTGTTGAAGCATCAATCACACCCAATAATGGTTTGTTGACAGCCCGGATTACTGAGCAATTAGAATGGTGTGTGGTTAAGTTATATTTTCCATATTCAGGTTTCAGAAAGTGGAACAGAGTCCTCCCATAACTCGATGTATCCACTTCCGTTTCGTTCAAGGATCTCAAGTCTTGAGCTAAGTTGTGTTGTTCTCAGAGTTTTGTTCCTTGGGCTCTTTCAAGGATCGTCACTGAGCCCCAGAGAATCTCCAACTGTAGTTTGTTGTGGTAATATTCCCAGGGATGTTTGTAAATATCTCAGCAAGGTCCTTTATTATTCCCGTTGCTCCAATTATTACTGGTACAATTTTGGTGCTTTTCTGCTTCCAAGATCTTTTGACTTCATTCTTGTGGTCTTGATATTTGGCCATTTCTTGATTTCTGTTTTATTTGGACCAAAATCACTGGGTACTGAAAGCTCAATTAGTAATGCCTTCTTTTCCTTTTTGTATTTGAGTACTATGTCTGGTCACACTGCTTTGTTTTCTGTGTTCACTCAGGATGGGATCATCAGATCGTAAATGAGCATTACTTTCTTGTTTTCAATTATTGCTTTTGGTTCATGTTTCCATGAGGTTTGTGGATCTGATATATTGAAATTTTAGCAGATGTGCCAGGGGATTACTCCACACTAGCCGAAACCCGTGGAACATCCACGGAAGGGAGGATGTGGTGTATGGATAGAGTGTACCATTATGGATGGCATAGGGGATTTCCTTGTCCTTGTAAGAGTTAGGAAGAAAGATGAGAATGAAGAGTGCGTATATGAACAATGTATTTATTGCAATCTACTTAAATGACAACGCTACGATATACTTTTGAAAATATCACGTACCGTCTCGAAGTCAATGCCATCCTTTTATCTCTTCGTATACAACTCACTGATTTCTACCTTATCTTGAACAGGGTAAAGCCTACTTTGATAATCATGAACGGTGGCAGATGCAGGAGTTGGTTAAACGAAAGGGGGGGGGGGGCTGATCATGACCTACCCTACGCCACATGGCCTACGTCATTTGTTGAGATCATGGCCACAATGGAAACACAACAACTGGATGGATAGGGCCTAGGCCTACGCCTACTTTTCGTCACTCGGTGAAGTACACTTTGTTTTAAGCTTTCAGAAGCTGAAGCCTTGTTATTTATTGCTTTATATGATACTGATGGGCTGCTGATCGGTTTCACTTTGTTGTAATCACAGTATATGGAAGAAATTATGGTAAACCCACCTGATGAGGTTAGCGTACACCGCGATCGACGACACCGGCACAAATGCATGCTCAGGATTGTCCACTCAGTGGACGGCTTGCTGTCGCCTTCGCCTGTCCAATCAGCGGACGGCTTGCTTCGCCTTCGCCCAGCAGACGCCAATACGATGGCGTCGAAAGATGGCGTCGTATTGGCCGTTAATCGGATGCTTTTGGGCCCCAACGTCGGCTAATTCAGATTTTTCGAGTGTGGCTTTACGTGATAAACAAAGAGCGCGGTTCGTAGATTGTAAATCCATTAGTGCTGTGGGCATCCGGTCACTGGGTGCGGCGTAAAAGGGATAACAAAGTCGAGTCCTTACGCTATTATTATATAGATACCTTGTTGTACCTTTGGGTGTACAGCTGCACTGACATGAGTTTTTTACATCCTGGTAGGAGGTGACTCGTCCTTTTTTTTCTTTCTGCCTTGCAGAACCTACACTCGTCCGATTAGCTCAGTCTTGCCATCTTCTTAAAGCCTTTCGTTTAGTGTCCTTGGTCTTGGGCATTTATTATGATTTGTTCTCTGTTCCAGTTGAGCTGACCTCTTATTAGCCATTCCAGTGAACCTTCTTTTTTTATCCCCAATCTGTCCAACCCTTTTTTGAATTTTCCTACTCTTTTGTTAAAGGGTAGAGGATTTTGTTCCTTATAAAGGGAAGAGGAGGAGAGAACAATAATTTGTCATTCTCCCAGTTGTCAGTGTATATCTGTTGATATTTCACCTTTTATTTTTCTTTGTCTTACTACAATTACTCGTGGGCCCATTGGTCCATTGGACCAAATTTTAATTGGTCTTCACGGCCTTGTAGCATACCTCCCTGCTGTACTGCTTGGGCATTAGCTTACCTTTTACCAAGCCCAGATGTGCTTGGGCCAGGCATGGGTGGGGGTGGGGGGGTGGGATTATACATTCGTTATTATTATTCCCAAATGATGTTACGATTATGTGTTGTTAATATTATTAATATTAATTAATATATGCTTTGTTACAAAGTTATCATTTTTCTGTATTCTAAGTCGAGCTTCATACAAGAGCTATCACATAGAATATATAACAAAGTGAGTGGGATAAAAGAGGAGAAGAGAGAGGGAAACACAACTACAGAAGGGAATAGGCACATCAGGAGATCTGTGGAAGAGAGAGGTCTGGAATGGGGTACATGGGATAAATAAGATGGACACTACAGGGGCTTTCAGGAAAGAAAACAGGGAATTTGAAGTAGGTGGATTTAGGGTGGATTAACGAGGGTAGAAAAGATCATGGTTTTGGATGGGGGAGATGGTGGTGCACAGCTGTTTGATGACCTGGAGGGAAGAGTGGGATTGTAGAGAATGTGGGTTTCTTCCAAAGGTAGGAAAAAAAGAGGAATGAAGGTGAGAAATGAAAGAGTGAAGGTGAGTAGAGAGTCTTGATTTTGGCAGTTTCACCAGAAGAGGGTTGCTGGAAGATCTTGTGCGTCCTGCAGAAAGATTTGGGGGACAGAGCACAGAGAGAGCTGGGGGAGCAAGGCTCGAGAGCAGTTGGTATAAGACAAGGACCACCGACCTGACTGCAGAGAGAGTGAAATACCCTTTAGAATCAGCTTCATCGTGGGAGATTCAAATGATTCAAAAAGCGTTGGTTTCTACAGCGTGAAGCCAAGCTAGGTGTGAGGCAGGAGCACCAGCCCAGAGGGGAGAGCAGTATTCCATTGAGCAGCGGACGAAAGATTTGTAAGTGGTTAGGAGATGAGTAGTGCCAAGGAACTTCGCACGATGGAGGATGCCCAGTCGGCAACTGGCTTTGGAGGCCAGCTTGGAAATGTATCTCTCCCAGGAAAGATCATGGCAGATTGTAAGATCAAAAAGCTTGAGTGACAGAACCTTTTCGAGAGGATTGTTGAGAAAGTAGCTGGGGGGCTTTTCCAAACATTTTTTTCAGAGAGACATAGTGAGAGTGTGATATTTGTCAGGAATGAAAGACATGTTCCTAATGTTTGACCAGCTTGTGATTTTTTCCAGGTCTGCAGAGAGTGAAGACGCTGCTGCCTGCCGATCTGAGGGATGAGTGATGGAATGGCAGAGGGTGGAGTCATCAGCAAAAGGTTAAAGAGGATTTCCAGAGAGTTGGAGACCTTGTGGCAGACACTCATTGATGAAGATTAGAAAAAGAACAGGGCCCAGAACACTGCCTTGAAGAACTCTAGCCTGGACAGGAAGATGAGATGAGAGAATTCCATTGAGAACCACATGTTGACTTACACAGGAGAGGAAGTCCATGGGCCACGAGTGGCGATTGCCATGGATACCATAAGAGGAGAGTTTGGAGAGCAGGTCGGGGTGCCAGACCGTAATGAAGGCACGAGACATGTCAAGTGAGACAGCTCTGATTTCCTGTCTGGCATTGAGGACCTCCATCCAGTGTTGAGCGAGAAAAAGCAGCATGTCCAGATTAGAGTGACTTGGTCTGAATCCAAATTTATGACCAGAAGAAGCAATGATGAAGAAGCAAATTAATATCAGAAGCAATGATGGATTCCATAACCTTGCTGATTTATTGGAAGCAGGCTGATTGGTCTGTAGTTGAAAGGATCTGTTTTTGCACCTTTTTGTGTAAAGTGGTAAAGTTTACTGATTTTCAAGCAGATGGCAGATGACCTTGAGCAAATGAGAGAGTGAATAGAACAGAGAGAGTGTGTGATAGAGGAGCAGAGCAGGATTTTAGGACATATGGGCTGATGCCGTTTGGGCCGGTTGCAGAATCTGAGTCGAGGTTTGACATAGCAGGATATCTCAAAAAGTTGTGGACGGATTCGTACGAAATTTGGCAGAGATGTAGCGCATGTGATATGGACTAAATTATTAGATTTTGGTGAAGATCCGGATTCGGATCCGGATACTAGAATTTTTAAAGTGAATCTTCACCTTTGGGAGATGGGGCCAAAAACGATGCATAGGAGTATATCTCAAAAAGTTGTGGGCGCATTTGGATGAAACTTGGTGGACTGGTTGGGTGTCTTAAAAAGACGATTCGATTTTGGTGAAGATCTGAATATGGATTCAGATATGAGAATTATTTAATTACCTCCACCACCAAAGGTGGATGGAGGTTATCTTTTGACCCCTGTCTGTCCGTTTGTTACTTGCAAAATCGAAGATTTTAAAATATATTGGTCATTTGCGTTTGTTATTCTGTCTGTTTGTCTGTTTGTGTCACCGGTCTACAGGTCACAATTCTAAACCGATCGTCACGAAACCAAGCTGTAGAGGTCGTCCCAATTGAGAAGCCTATTGATTTTGAGGTCAAAGGTCAGCTGGAGGTCAAATTTCTAAAATCGCCATTTTAAATCTGATTGACTTGAAAATTGAATAACATTTGTATATTGAGTCACTAAATTGGAAAACCAACTACTTTTGAGGTCAAAAGGTCAAAGGTCAACTCAAGGTCAAACTTCCAAAATCATCAATTGTCATCCGATTGACTTGAAAATTTAACAGCATTTGCATAGCGCCTCACTGAATTTGGAAACCAACTATTTTTTAGGTCAAAAGGTCAAAGGTCAACTCAAGGTGAAACTTCTAAAATCATCAATTTTCATTTGAAAAATCGTCACTTTTCATCCTAATAACCCAAGCTTTGATCGAGATCGTCAATTTTAATCAGGATGAAATGGACAATTTGATGGATCAATGGCATCCTTTGGGGGGGGGGGGGGTTGATTTTGCAAGTATCGTGCTCTGCATTAAGTCTTCTTGTTTGTTTGTTTGTGAACAAAATATCTCAAAAAGTTGGGGATGGATTCGGACGAAATTTGGCAGAGAAGTAGCGTATGTGACCAGGATGAAAATGATTAGGAAATGGATGGACCAGGATGAAAATGAAAATGATTTTGGTGAAGATCCGGATTCCTATCCTGTGACTAGAATTTTAAAAGTGATTATTCACCATTGTGAGATAGGGCTAAAACCAACATATATCAGAATATCTCAAAAAGTTATGGATGGATTTGGACGAAACTTGTTGGACAGGTTGTTTGTGTGACAAAGAAGAAATGATTCCATTTTGGTGAAGATCCGAATCCAGCTAGAATAATTTTTTAAGGAATTCTTCACCATTGAGTGATATGGCCAACCAGGCGGAGGGTATGCTCTCTACTGATTGCCATTAGTGTTTTCCCCTGTGTGTCCGTTTCTGTGTCTGAGTGGAGGATCCTCAAAGTAGAAGTTTCAATTAGTTTTTACCACAACTTCATTTCATTCTTTTGATTTCTATTTTCATTAAATCATTATTGTTGCATTTTATTTGTCATGTCGTATATGTTCGTGTTGGTTTCGGATTAAACCCGTGTGCTTCTGTTCAGGTAAGCGCTTTGTTTCCTTCACACGCACGCTACAGACAAACTGCCAATTTTGGCTATGCGCCTCGGAATTAAGGACCGTTCTGGCTATTCATCCAAAGCTGGAGTTCCTCAAGGCAGTGTTCTGGGCCCTGTGCTTTTTCTGGTCTTCATCAATGATCTCTCTGACTCTCTTGAAAATCCTCTCTATCTCTTTGCTGATGACTCCACTCTCTGCCGCTCCATTCCTCATATCTCAGATCGGCAGTCTGCAGCCTCCGCACTCTCTGCAGACCTGGACAAAATCACAGACTGGTCAAACAAGTGGAACATGACTTTCAATCCTGACAAATCTCACACTCTCACTATGTCTCTCCGAAAATACCGTCTGGACAACCCTCCCATCTACTTTCTGAACAATCCTCTCCAAAAAGTTCTGTCACTCAAGCTTTTGGGTCTCACTATCTGCCATGATCTTTCCTGGGAAAACCACATTTCCAAGCTGGTCTCCAAAGTCAGTTGCCGACTGGGCATCCTCCGTCGTGTGATGTCCTTTCTTGGCACACCTGAGCTCCTCACCACATACAAGGCTTTCATCTGCAGCTCAATAGAATACTGTTCTCCCGTCTGGGCTGGTGATCTTGCCTCACACCTAGCTCGGCTTCACGCTGTTGCTTCAGCAACATGTGATAAACTTCAGCTGTGATAAAGATGAGCAGATGTCCCTGCTCTCAAATGTTGTACTTGTGTGCTTCCCTCTCTCTCCTCATCTTGTCTCCCGCTCCCTTTATCTTATGTTTTGTGTGTCAGTTTGTCTTTTTGTGATTAATGTTAGCTCTTACACGAGCTTACACGATCTTGTATACAAAAATTTGGATTGTGAGAAGAACATAGATTCAAATTTGGGCAAAGATTCGGATGTTGTTCGGGATACTAGAATTTTTTTAAAGTGACAATTCACCATTGAGAGACAAGGCCAAAAACGATAGAAAGCACGATATCTCAAAAAGTTATGGACGGATTTGGACGAAACCTGGTGGACAGGTTGGATGTGTGACAAGGAAGAATTTTTTATAGATTTTTGTTGAAGATCTGCATCCAGATCCGAGAATTTTATAATCTTTAAGTGATTCTTCATAATTGAGAGACAGAGCCCATAACGATATATACCATGATATTTCAAGAAGTTATGGACGGATTCGGACAAAACTGGTGGACATGTTGGTTAAGTGACAATAACAAGTCGATTCGATTTTGGTCCAGGTCCAAATCCAGATCCAGCCTATCAATGGGATCCCAAAACGTAACCTTTTCAGCCGAGCAGGGGTATGCTCTGTCCCGAGTGCTGTTCTACTTTTCTCCTGCTGTTCGGGTAGTCCTAGTTTTTTTTACCTCCAGGTTACCTCCAGGTTTGTCCTCCTCCTCAATCTTATTTTTTTGATTATCCTCCGCTCCAGCTTTGGGCTTCGGTTTCCTTTTATGAATTGTTGTAATTGTCCCGTTTCTTTCCTCAGTTGTTCTCTCTGTGTCATTGGTCTCTGTTTCCATGGTGATGCTTCGTCTATGTTTGTATGGCCAGGTTTGTTCTTCTTACGGCGTTGTTTGCCTGTTACTTTTTCCTGAATGAGTGGTGCCGCTGCAAAGCACACATTATTGATTTCCTTCAAGAGGGATGATTTTCGTATCATTTCTCTGAGTGCTCGGTTTGTTCAACTTCCTAATATTTTTGGCAGTTTGTTGTTTCCTCTTCTATATTGTTGTGGTCTTTCCCTGAGCGGTATCAATCTCATATCCTCTATTTTGTTAGCCAACCCTTCTTCCAGTCTACGCTGCTCACCATTGCCATGTTCTTCCTCTTCTCTGTTCAGTTTTTTGCTCAGATGTTCTCTCTTCTCTTCCTCCTCATTAACATAATATACCATTCTTGCTCTCATTCCTTCTGTCTGTGCAGGTGTCATCTTGTTTGGGATAGTGGGTTGGATTTGTTCCCTTTCCATGTGTGTGTGTGTGTGCGTGTGTGTGTGTGTGTGTGCGCATGTGTGTGTGTGTGCGCGTGTGTGTGTGTGTGTGTGTGTGTGTGTGTGTGTGCACGCGCATGTGTGTGTGTGCGCGCGCATGTGTGTGTTATGGGTTTGGCGTTAGGGTCTCATTCAAGCACTTATTTTGTATGACTGCCATTGTGATGACATTAGTTGTGAATTCAGGAATCCACTTAACAGAGGAATGCACGAGAATGCTGTCATCATACACCCATCTTCAAACGCTGATTTGTTTTTTTACCTCCGCCATCGAAATAAATAATGTTTTCACCCCTGTTTGTTTGTCGATCTGTCTGTTTGTGAGCAGGATATTTCAAAATATTTTGTGCGGATCCGCACGAAAATTGTTGGACAGGTTGGTTGTGTGATAAAGATAAATTGATTCAATTTTGGTGAAGCTCCGGATCCAGACACTATAGTCAGGTTCACCATGTCAATAAATTATATTTCGTTCAAAATCATGGTAGATTAGCAAACCTATACATTTTTGGAAAGGTTATAGCATAAGGAAACTGTTACATATTTATGGGAATGTATGTGAATTCCTATTCAGGTCTTTGCTTATCAATGTGTAGTCGATTAAGGGTTGTTGTGGTTGGAGGGTCAGGAGCCCTTCTGGAAAAAGAGACCGGAAACGGAAGAAGAAAAGACACGAGGTGGAGAGAAGCGACGAGTCTTCTTCCTCGCCCCGCTCCGACGAGAGGTGGGACCGATATTGAGCCGTGTGGAAAAGCGGCGTTCCCGAGCCCGTCTGGCGAGAGGAGTTACCGGGACGGATACCTGCCCGGTGGACACGTCAAGCTACCGTGTGGCCGTGCACCGACCCAGCGTCTGGCACCGTTCGCGGCACCGTCTACAAAGACGCGTACGGGTCGCACGTTGGGGCCTAACCCGCGTTGCAAACGGCGTGTGGCTTTTGCCTGCTGTACAGTACCCGCTTCGCGTGGCCAAGAGGGGGCTGCAACCTTGGTTCCCGGTACGATACATGCCCGGTGGGAAAACGTCCACCCGGGGTTCGTTCAACCGCCCGAGAGCGGCGAAGCCGACCATCATCTTGGTCAGGAGGGGCCCAGAGACATTGTGAGGGACAGAGACCAAAGGGGGTCGTGAGTACGAAAGGGGACACACGTATGTAAGATGGCCATCTTAATCATCTAGGGGATTGATTGATTGTTGAGTGTGAATTGTGGATGGTGGATTGCTCGGGGAATATATCCTTGATTGTATCATTGAAATTGTATGGTATCATTACCCTTGAAATATATCATTGAACATCAGTTTTCTCTTGGGTGGAATTCATAGGGATTGCGTTGCGAAAGCGCATATATAATACTACTTTCTGGCGAAGTTCCTCTCACGGTCCGGGGGTCACCGAGACCAGGTAGTCACCGAGGGGACCATGTAACAGAATTGGGGGCCCGTCCGGGATCTAAAATTGTATAAAATAATAAAATAATATTTTTATTAATAAAAATTTATTAATTAAGTATTAATTGGTAAATTTTGGGGAAATTGGGGGTAAAGTATTGGGTGAAGGTTAACAGGTGTTAACGATAGGCACCATGGCGTTTGTGGCACAGAACTTTGCGGTAACCCCGAGTGAGGCACAGTTCCGAGCGTTACTAAAGTCGGACCTCTTGAAATTGGCCAAACATTTTAACTTGGAGGTCCGAACTAATTTGAGGAAGGCAGAGTTGCAGGCCACGGTGATACAATCTATGGTGGGATTAGGAACATGGGACGAGTTAGCCTGGGAGTGGCTACCCGAAGAACCAGAAGACGTTGAGCTCCGGAAACTGGAGTTGCAATTACGGAGCCAGGAACGGATCAAAGAAGAAGAAAGGAAAGCAGAAAAGGAAAGAGCAGAAGAAGAAAGGAAAGCAGAAAAGGAAAGAGCAGAAGAAGAAAGGAAAGCAGAAAAGGAAAGAGCAGAAGAAGAAAGGAAAGCAGAAAAGGAAAGAGCAGAAGAAGAAAGGAAAGCAGAAAAGGAAAGAGCAGAAGAAGAAAGGAAAGCAGAAAAGGAAAGAGCAGAAGAAGAAAGGAAAGCAGAAAAGGAAAGATTAGAAGAGGAAAGGAAAGCAGAAGAGAGGAGAGAAGAGAAACAAGCAGAGGAAAGGAGAGTGGAACGAGAACTCCAGGAAAGGTTAGAAGGGAGAAAAGCAGAGGAGAGGAGAGCTGCAAGGGACCTCGAAGCAGAGGAGAGAAAAGCGGAAAGGGAATTAAAGGAACGTGACATGGAGCTTCAGCAAGAAATTAAATTCAAGGAGCTGGAGTTAATGAGAGAACGGGGAGAGGCACCACCCTTGCTGACGGGGTCGACACCTAACCAGAAAACCTGGGATGTGGGCAGACATGTGAGGCTGGTTCCACCGTTCAGTGAAAAGGAAGTCGCGAAATTTTTTCCACACTTTGAGAAAGTGGCTCGACAATTAAACTGGCCGGAGGAGGCCTGGACCATACTAGTGCAAAGTGTGCTGGTGGGAAAAGCTCAAGAGATTTATTCGGCGCTACCAATGGACCAATGTGCAGATTATGAGGTACTGAAGAAGCACATCCTCAAAGCCTATGAGTTGGTTCCGGAAGCTTACAGGCAAAAATTCAGGAATGCCAGGAAGAGGGAGAGTGAGACCCATGTGGAGTTTGCCAGAGTGAAAGAAAACATGTTTGATCGGTGGTGTGAGTCAAAAGGAGTCGGGAAAGACTTCGAAACATTGCGTGACTTGATCCTGGTGGAGGAATTTCAGCAGTGTGTCCACGAGGACATCAAAGTGTACCTGCAGGAAAAGAAAGTACCAAAGTTGTGGGACGCAGCCACCATGGCAGATGATTATGCCTTAACCCACCGAATAGGGGTCCACGAACCTAACTCCTCGCCTAGATCTCCGCAGGGGAGGTGGGGAACAGCAGGTGCGGAGAACGACAATACATGGCGGCGGCCTCGAGAGGATTATGGGGACAACGCGGATACCCCACCTGTTCGAAATCAGAGGGATGCGGGCCCAAGACAAACTTATATTTCGGGGGGCCCGAGGCAGACCACGAGTTTTTCCTCCGGGCCTACTTGCGCTTTTTGCAAGAAACCTGGACACTTGATGTCCAGTTGTTACCGCATGAAAAGGGAAGACCCAGAGTGGAGTCCGACTATTACGACTCCAAATGCAATGGCCATTGTGAGAAATCGCCATCAAAAGGGTTACCAACCATTTATTTCAGAGGGGTTTGTGTCACTGGATGGAGCCTCGACTAACCGGAGACCGGTTAGGATATTGAGGGACACAGGAGCACATCAATCTTTAATGCTTGAAGGCATTTTGCCATGGTCCGAGGAGACGGCAACGGGGGATAGTGTTCGTTTACAGGGGATCGGGGGCGGTGTTAGTGCTCCACTTCATGTCATCCATTTGGAGTCCGATTTGGTGTCAGGACCGGTCACCGTCGGTTTACAAGCCACGCTTCCTGTAGAGGGTGTATCTGTGGTTATCGGGAATGATTTGGCCGGGGGTCAAGTTTATGGTAACCTGAGGGTTGGTAAAGAGCCCAGCAGGGAAAATAACACCACACCAGCTCGGGATGGCGACAAAAGTACCAAGTTATTTGTAGGGGGACTGAACTTCAAAACAGAGGAAGAAGTTCTGACCTCTGTCTACAACAGATATGGGCCGCTGGTGGAAGTGCGGTTGGTAAGAGACAGGGAAACGCAACAGTCAAGAGGGTTCGGCTTTGTCACGTTTGCAAGCACAAAAGACGCCAGAGAGGCAGAGAAGAATTGGAATGGCAAGGATTTGGAGGGTCGGACCATAACAGTAGGGAAGGCATTTCGTAGGCGTCGAGAGGTCTACAGGAGAGGACAACTGGGCGGTAGTTTTGGTGGTGGCCGCAATCAATATTATTATGGAGGCTCCCTGAGTTACGGCAGCTCCCGAAGGAAGGATTGTCAAAGTAGTGGCCGAGAAGGAGACCGCTATTCATGGGACTACAGGGACAAGCGGTCCCACCATAATTATTAGGGAAGTTCTGAGAAGTTGAAGCACTGAATGCGGCGGAGCCGCCGAGCCAAGATTCCTACACGGATTAACCGTGAACGCCGTTCCTAAAGGCGTCCATGTAGTGAACTTTCATGCACGGACTAACCGTGAACTCCACGTTCCTCAAGGCGCCCATGTAGAGAACTTTCCTGCACGGACTAACCGTGAACTCCACGTTCCTAAAGGCATCCATGTCGTGAATACTCGGCTTGGCCTCCCGGAAAAAGTGCTATCGAGTTGCTTAACTTTGGATCTTTGATCAACCCCTTAACCTTCATTCACAAGAAACGGACAGTCAAAGTCAGAGGGTCATGAGATGGAGTTTGGCTTGGCAGGAGTCCAACGGGAAATTGAACATGTAAAGGGCAGGGACAATGTCGTTGCTGGTGCTTAGTCCAGAGTGAGTTAATCTGGGGGGGTTGTGGTGAAATTTTGGTTGCTTTATTTTTAAGTGATAACTGTGCCCGGGGGGAACTGATAATGTGGGGGGGGGGTTGAGTTATCTGGTTGGTTTATCCAAGTTGGCCGGCAAAGAAAGTTTTCGCTGGGTTCAAACTTTCTTTCTTGAAGGGGGGGAGTGTTACATATTTATGGGAATGTATGTGAATTCCTATTCAGGTCTTTGCTTATCAATGTGTAGTCGATTAAGGGTTGTTGTGGTTGGAGGGTCAGGAGCCCTTCTGGAAAAAGAGACCGGAAACGGAAGAAGAAAAGACACGAGGTGGAGAGAAGCGACGAGTCTTCTTCCTCGCCCCGCTCCGACGAGAGGTGGGACCGATATTGAGCCGTGTGGAAAAGCGGCGTTCCCGAGCCCGTCTGGCGAGAGGAGTTACCGGGACGGATACCTGCCCGGTGGACACGTCAAGCTACCGTGTGGCCGTGCACCGACCCAGCATCTGGCACCGTTCGCGGCACCGTCTACAAAGACGCGTACGGGTCGCACGTTGGGGCCTAACCCGCGTTGCAAATGGCGTGTGGCTTTTGCCTGCTGTACAGTACCCGCTTCGCGTGGCCAAGAGGGGGCTGCAACCTTGGTTCCCGGTACGATACATGCCCGGTGGGAAAACGTCCACCCGGGTTTCGTTCAACCGCCCGAGAGCGGCGAAGCCGACCATCATCTTGGTCAGGAGGGGCCCAGAGACATTGTGAGGGACAGAGACCAAAGGGGGTCGTGAGTACGAAAGGGGACACACGTATGTAAGATGGCCATCTTAATCATCTAGGGGATTGATTGATTGTTGAGTGTGAATTGTGGATGGTGGATTGCTCGGGGAATATATCCTTGATTGTATCATTGAAATTGTATGGTATCATTACCCTTGAAATATATCATTGAACATCAGTTTTCTCTTGGGTGGAATTCATAGGGATTGCGTTGCGAAAGCGCATATATAATACTACTTTCTGGCGAAGTTCCTCTCACGGTCCGGGGGTCACCGAGACCAGGTAGTCACCGAGGGGACCACGTAACAGAATTAAAAATCAACGTTTACATTTGGAGAGATACCTGTATGGCGGCCATTTTGGATTTTCAAAATGGCCACTGTAAAATACATATTTTGTTCTATTTCTGCCTCTAATTACCCTAAAAACTTTTTAAAATATACTAAACCTATATTTTCAGGGACAACGAATCCAATGAAAGTATCAAATTAGTGCTATGGGGAATGGTAAGACACGAAGCAAAGGTTTTGAATTGCAAAATACTGTCTTTATATTCGCGATAAGTTGCATAATCAAATACATGTTATCATTTTGTACAGGCAGTTAATAACATCAAAATGTGTCACAATAATTCATATCACCAAACATACACAGGCAGTCAGCAAAATCATATATACACATGCAGTCAGTATAACTTCACATCTACACAGGCAGTCAATGACAAAATATACACAGGCAGTCAATGGCATCAAACATACACGATTACAGAATATGCCATTTAGAGATCGTCATCACTGTCCTGTGTGTCGTATCCGACAATATAGTCCGCATCGTTTTCACAGTCCGTTCCACACAAGCAAAGGTCGGTCAAATTGATTGGCAAATCGAATTGGTCGAATGGTCGATCGAATCGAATTGGTCGAATGGTCGATCGAATCGAATTCGATGAATCGAATCGAATCGATCGAATTGGTCGATCGAAGCGATTGGTCGAATGGTCGAATTGGTCGAATGGAATTGGTCGATTGGTCGAATCGAATTGGTCGGAATTGGCAAATGTAAACATTGATTTTCAGATTTTCCATGTAATAACGTTTCCAAAAATGTATAGGTTTGCTAATCTACCATGAATTTGAACGAAAAAACATGGTGAACCTGACTACTAGAATTTTTAAGTGATTCTTCACCATTGAGAGATAGGGCTAAAAACGATACATAGCACGATATCTCAAAAAGTTGTGAATGACTGATGACAAAACTAATTGGATGAGTTGGTTAGGCGACAATAACAAGGTGATGAGATTTTGGAGTTCTGAATCCAGATCCATATCAGATCCGACCTATAATTGTGAAACAAAACGTATAAACTGTTCAGCCTGGCCTCTCCTTGATAGGTTGTTGATAGCCTACATCTTCCCCAACAGAGTAGTATCATCAGCATACCTTAGGATGTTGATTCATCTTCCTCCAATCCTGACTCTCCAGCCTTCATGTCATCAAAGTTTGATTTCCTCATGATGTACTCATTATACAGATTGAACAAGTAAGGGGACAGAATGCATCCCTGTCTGACCCCTGTCTCTCCATTCTTACAGTAGATTCTTATTTAGTATACATGATTCTTATCTGACGTATCAGGTGGTCCTCATATCAAACATATCAGGTGGTCCCCATATCAGACATATCAGGTGGTCCTCATATCAGACATATCAGGTGGTCCTCATATCAGACATATCAGGTGGTCCTCATATCAGACATATCAGGTGGTCCTCATATCAAACACATCAGGTGGTCCTCATATCAGACATATCAGGTGGTCCTCATATCAGACATATCAGGTGGTCCCCATATCAGACATATCAGGTGGTCCTCATATCAGACATATCAGGTGGTCCTCATATCAAACATATCAGGTGGTCTCCATATCAGACGCATCAGGTGGTCCTTATATCAGACATATCAGGTGGTCCCCATATCAGACATACCAGATGGTGCCCATACCAGGTGGTCCTCATATCAGACATACCGGATGGTCCCCATATCAGGTCGTCCTCATATCAGACATATCAGGTGGTCCCCATATCAGGTGGTCCTCATATCAGACATATCGGGTGGTCCCTATATCAGGTGGTCCCCATATCAGACATATCAGGTGGTCCTCATATCAGACATATCGGGTGGTCCCTATATCAGGTGGTCCCCATATCAGACATATCAGGTGGTCCTCATATCAGACATATCGGGTGGTCCCTATATCAGGTGATCCTCATATCAGACATATCAGGTGGTCCCCATATCAGACACATCAGGTGGTCCTCATATCAGACATATCAAGTGGTCCCCATATCAGACATATCCCCATTTCACTCAGCATAATCCACATCAATTTTTGATCAACACAATCAAAAGCTTTGCTATAATCTATAAAACAGAGATACCGTACACCTTCCTTTCACATTCCCTTTTTCCAAGATCGACCTCAGATTTGCTATTTGATCTCTAGTACCTCTTCTTCTTCTGCAACTTGCCTGCTCAACGGGCATTCCTCGTTTAATTAAGTTTTCTATTCTGTGTTGAATGATCTTTAGTATTGTGTTGTGTGTGTATATATGTGTGTGTATTTGTGTGTATATTTGTATATGTGTATGTGTGTATGTATGTATATGTGCATGTGTATATTTGTATATGTGTATGTGTGTATATGTGCATGTGTATGTGTGTATATGTGCATGTGTATGTGTGTATATGTGCATGTGTATATGTGTGTGTATGTGTATGTGTGTATGTTTGTATATGTGCATGTGTATGTGTGTATATATGTGTATAAGTGTATGTGTATGTGTGTATATGTGTATGTGTATGTGTGTATATGTGCATGTGTATGTGTAATGTGTATATGTGTATATATGTGCATGTGCATGTGTATATGTGTGTATATTTGCATATGTGTATGTGTATGTGTGTATGTGTGTATATTTGTATATGACTATATGTGTATGTTCGTATGTGTATGTGTATATGTGTATGTGTATATATGTGCATGTGTATATACGTGTATGTGTATGTGTGTATATGTGTATGTGTGTATATGTGTAAGTGTATATATGTGCATGTGTATATATGTGTATGTGTATATATGTGTAAGTGTATATATGTGCATGTGTATATATGTGCATGTGTATGTGTATATATGTGTATGTGTGTGTATATGTATATGTCTATGTGTATATATGTGCATGTGTATATATGTGTATGTGTATATATGTGTATGTGTGTATATGTGTAAGTGTATATATGTGTATGTGTATATATGTGTATGTGTATATGTGTAAGTGTATATATGTGTAAGTGTATATATGTGTATGTGTATATATGTGTATGTGTATATATGTGTATGTGTGTGTATTTTTGTATATGTGTGTATATTTGTATATGTGTATGTGTATGTGTGTATGTGTGTATATTTGTATATGACTATATGTGTATGTTCGTATGTGTATGTGTATATGTGTATATATGTGCATGTGTAAATACGTGTATGTGTATGTGTGTATATGTGTATATGTGTAAGTGTATATATGTGCATGTGTATATATGTGTATGTGTATATATGTGTAAGTGTATATATGTGCATGTGTATATATGTGCATGTGTATGTGTATATATGTGTATGTGTGTGTATATGTATATGTCTATGTGTATATATGTGCATGTGTATATATGTGTATGTGTATGTGTGTATGTGTGTATATGTGTAAGTGTATATATGTGTATGTGTATATATGTGTATGTGTATATGTGTAAGTGTATATATGTGTAAGTGTATATATGTGTATGTGTATATATGTGTATGTGTATATGTGTAAGTGTATATATGTGTAAGTGTATATATGTGTATGTGTATAAATGTGTATGTGTATATATGTGTATGTGTATGTGTGTGTATTTGTGTATATGTGTGTTTGTGTATATGTATATGTGTATGTGTGTATATGTGTGTATGTGTATGTACATGTGTTACACAGATGTGAATCCAGTCCTTTCCAGGCCTTGTTGAAATGGCCACATTTTGTTTTCCGCAGTAGTTTACGAGTTCAATGAAGCATCCTTTCTAAATGTCATCCCACCTTAAAAGGCATCACCGAATTGTGCGCGGGAGCGCGTTTTGCCGAGAATCTAATTATTTTTGACAGTTAATTTTCTTCCCGGAATTTATTATCATATCTGCATATCCATCTCATTGTAGGATGAGTTATACGCGCGGCATAAATGTCCAAAAACACTCCGGTTGATGTAAAATATTGTAGCAATATTTTTGCGTTTCAATACACCTTCCTAATAAATTGCTTGCTGTTGGTGGTTGCGAAAGTGACTTGTATTGATGCACTCGGCGGAAAGTACCATTGATTAGTATAATCGTAAATCAACGTCCAGGTAAAGGGAAAGTTTGGATTAAGTTGCCACACTCTCAACTTGTCTTCTGTCGTTGCGACGGTTGGCCGAAGACGTTGGTTGGCCGAAGACGTTGGTTGGCCGAAGACGTTGGTTGGCCGAAGACGTTGGTTGGCCGGAGACGTTGGTTGGCCAAAGACGTTGGTTGGCCGGAGACATTGTTTGGCCGAAGACGTTGGTTGGCCAAAGACGTTGGTTGGCCGAAGACGGTGGTTGGCCGAAGACGTTGGTTGGCCGTAGACGGTTGGCCGAAGAGGTTGGTTGGCGGAAGACGTCGGTTGGCCGGAGACGTTGGTTGGCCGGAGACATTGGTTGGCCGTAGACGTTGGTTGGCCAAAGACATTGATTGGCCGAAGACGTTGGTTGGCCAAAGACGTTGGTTGGCCGAAGACGGTGGTTGGCCGAAGACGTTGGTTGGCCGAAGACATTGGTTGGCCGGAGATGTTGGTTGGCCGAAGACGTTGGTTTGCCGAAGACGTTGGTTGGCCGAAGACGTTGGGTGGCCGAAGACGTTGGTTTGCCGAAGACGTTGGTTTGCCGAAGACGTTGGTTGGCCGAAGACGTTGGTTGGCCGAAGACGTTGGTTGGCCGAAGACGTTGTCCGGATGAGTAAACGTCGAGAACATAGCCGATCTTACCGCCGAAGGAACCTGAGTTCAGTCTCCACGAGTTATCCACCGTAAAGGCTTCTGGGAGGAGATCCGTGAGCTGTTTACTGTAAGTATAAGAGTTGATTGCAGGGATGGAAAGGGGATGGGGGATGGGTGGGGGGTAAAGAATGGGTGAGGGGAGGGGGGATGGGTGGGGGGAAAGAATGTGAGAGGGGAGGGTAGGGGGGATGGGTTGCGGAAAATAATGGGAGAGAGGAGTGGGGATGTGTGGGGGGAATGAATGGGAGAGGGAGGGGGGATGGGTGGGGGGAAAGAATGGGAGAGGGGAGGGGGGATGGGTGGGGGGAAAGAATGTGAGAGGGGAGGGGAGATGGGTGGGGGGAATGAATGTGAGAGGGGAGGGGGGATGGATGGGGGAATGAATGGGAGAGGGAGGGGTAGATGGAGGGAAAGATAACTGAGAACAGAGTTGTTTGTTCTTCTTGGATCGAACTCGAGCATGTCGGCATGTGAAGTGTGCTTCCCCAACGACTGAGTGAAGACGCACCTGGGCTGGAAGGGTTCAATTCCCTCCCTTTGCGCCTCGGAGCTGCTTTTATCAGCAACTGATGCATGTGGATGAGCAAAGTGCAAAGAAGTACATAAAACAGGACGACGTATGTGATGCTTCTCTATAACGATGGAACATGTGATGATTAAAAACATGTCGGTGCACAATCAATATGAAGGTGCAATGGCATCCTGGGATCATGTCTCCAGAACAAAGGTTGTTGTCACGCTTTCACAAATAAAGGACAAGGATGTGGAATGACATGTGTTACGGGGTCCTCCCCTATCCCCTGGTCTCGGTAAACCTCCGAACCCCGAGAGGGTCCCCGGCAGAAAAATATGTTATCATTTGTTGAAATTAATCAATAATGAAACTCTCAATGAAACCATCAAATGAAACAATCAAATCAATAATGAAACCACACCAAGGGTTATGAACAAATATAATATTAAAAGCACACCAAAAAGCACCCTACAACAATGGGGGCAATCACCCTTGCAATCCAATCTTAAGATGGTACCCCAGCTCAGACTCACGGCACCAAGGACTGAAGCAGAGCCCTTCTCAATGTCTCTAGCACACAACGGTGCTCCCGGCGTAGAGGCAATGGCGATGAGGTGGGAATGGAGATGTAGGTAAGGCGGGGACCGTCACGTGGTCCCAGCCAACCCCAATTGGCAGTGGAAAGAGGAATCCCCAAAGACGCTATCCAAACGTGCCCCTACACCGTGCAGTCGCGAACCGCACCGTATTCTTCAAAGGCCGCTGTCGCGCACCCACATCCTCGGCAAACCACCGGAGGATTGGACCAGCAGACGCGACTAATCAAGGGTCCGCGAACGACACGTGAGGTCCCCAAAATGGCGGTATCTTCTTCCTCGGGTCGCAGCCGCTAGGCGAAGATTCTCCGGAATCTCCCACCTGTACCTGGCTTCACAGGCTTTTCCACGACACCAGCGGTATCAACGATCGCACGAGATTCCTTTCCAGGACTCAAAGTTCCCTCTCCGTGGACGCTCGACCAAGCTGGGTGCGGAGCTGTTCCCAAACGCCTCGATTTTTTTCTCCGCCTTACGCGCTCTTCTTCCTCGCTCCCTTTTGCCTTCCGGGTCACCATCCGATTTCCGGCCACATTTTACCAGGAACGCTTTTAAACCTTTCAACCACAATAACCCTTACTGAGAACCAACAATAAGAATAATACCAACAATAATTAGGGCCGAATCCGTAACACTTCCCCCCCTCAAGAAAGAAAGTTTGAACACAGCGAAAACGTTCTTTGTAGGCAAATTGTTGAAACCAACACAAGCAATCAATATTTCCCCAAGAATAAAGCAACAACTTCGAACAACTTACAGAGATTTCCAAAGTTAATTCACTTGGGCCAAAGCATCAGCAACGACATTGTCCCCGCCCTTTACATGTTCAATTTCCAAGTTACCCCTGCAAAGCCAAACTCCATCTCCTCGACCTCTGATTTTTACTTTTAGTTTCTTTTGAATGAAGGTTAAGGGATTGATCAAAAATCCAAAGTCAAGCAACCCGATAGCACTTTCTTTGGGAGGCCGAGCTGAGGGCCAGGTTCCATGGTGGTTGGGTGGTGAGACCTGGACATTTTCACTACATGGACGCCTTTAGGAACATGGAGTTCACGGTTAGTACGTGTAGGAAAGTTCACTACATGGACGCCTTTAGGAACGTGCAGTTCACGGTTAATTCGTGTAGGAAAGTTCACTACATGGACGCCTTTAGGAACGTGGCGTTCACGGTTAATCCGTGTCGGAATATTGGCTCGGCTGCTCCGCAGCATTCAGTGCTTCCACTCTTTCTGACTTTCCTAACAATCACGGTTGGACCACTTGTCACTGTGGTCACATGAATGGCGGTCTCCTTCTCGGCCACTGCTCTGATAATCCTTCCTTCGGGAGCTGCCATAACTCTGGAAGCCTCCATAATAATATCGATTGCGGCCACCACCACCACTACTCCGTGGTCCTCCTCTGTAGCCCCTTTGACCCCTAGGAAAAGCCTTCCCTACTGTGATGGTCCGACCATCCAACTCCTTGCTATTCAGATCCTTTTCTGCAACTCTGGCATCCTTTGAGTTTTCAAACGTGACAAAGCCAAACCCTCTTGACTTTTGTGTTTCCCTGTCTTTTATCAGCAGCACTTCCAAAAGCGGTCCATATTTGCTGAAGGCAGACTCCAGAACCTCTTCCTTTGTTTTGAAGTTCAGTCCCCCTACAAAGAGCTTGCCAATATTGCCTCCATCCCTGACGTGCGTGTGCCGACACTTAGTCTCAGGGTATTTCCTCTTCTCTTCAGGGCGCTTCCTACTAGGCTTTTCAGCAAACATCGGGTTACCAGAAACTTGGCCACCGGCCAAATCATTCCCGATAACAAAAGATACTCCTTCTACAGGAAGAGTGGCTTGTAAACCGACGGTGACCGGTCCTGACACCAAATCGGACTCCAAATGGATGACATGAAGTGGAGCACTAATACAGCCACCAATCCCCTGTAAACGAACACTATCCCCAGTTGCCGTCTCCTCGGACAATGGCAAGATGCCTTCAAGCATTAAAGATTGATGTGCTCCTGGGTCCCTCAATATCCTAACAGGTCTCCGGTTAGTCGAGGCTCCATCCAGTGACAAAAACCCCTCTGAAATAAATGGTTGGTAACCCTTTTGAGGGCGATTTCTCACAATGGCCATTGCATTTTGAGTCGTACTAGTCGAACTCCGCTCCTGATTTTCCTTTCCCAGAGCATAACAGTTGGACATCAAGTGTCCAGGTTTATGGCAAAAAGTGCAAGTAGGCCCGGAGGAGAACCTCGTGGTCTGCCAAGGCATGGGGGCGGTGGTCTGCCTCGAGCCCCCCGGACGATAGGTCTGTCTTGGAACCGCAGTCTTCTGATTTCTAGAAGTCGTGGTGTCAGAGTGGTCCTCATTTTCATCTCGAGGCCGCCCCCATGGATTTTCATTCCCCGCCCCTGATGTACCATAGCTCCCCTGGCTAGGTCTGGGCGAGAAGTTCGGTTTGTGGAACCCCATCCTGTGTGTTAAGGCATAGTCATCTGCCATGGTTGCTGCCTCATACAACTTTGGTACTTTCCTTTCCTCCAGATGTACTTTAATGTCCTCGTGGACAAACTGTTGGAATTCCTCCACCAGGATCAATTGTCGCAATAGTTCGAAGTCTTTCCCCACTCCTTTTGAATCACACCACCTATCAAATATGGTTTCTTTCAATCTGGCAAACTCCACATGGGTCTCACTCTCCCTCCTCCTGGCATTCCGGAATTTTTGCCGGTAAGCTTCCGGGACCAATTCATAGGCTTTGAGAATGTGTTTCTTCAATACCTCGTAATCTGCACATTGGTCAATCGGTAAAGCCGAATAAATCTCTTGAGCTTTACCCACCAGAACACTTTGCACTAGTATGGACCAGTACTCCTCAGGCCAGTTTAACAGTCAAACCACTTTCTCAAAGTGTGGAAAAAACTTGGCTACCTCCTTTTCATTGAAGGGTGGAACCAGCCTCACATGTCTGCCAACATCCCAGGTGTTCTGATTCGGTGTCGAACCAGTCGGCATGGATGGTACCTCTCCCCGTTCTTTCATTACATCCAGCTCCTTGAGTTTAATTTCCTGCTGAAGGGCCATTTCACGATCCCTTAACTCCCTTTCGGCTTTTCTCTCCTCTGTTTTTTTTTTCCTCTAAACTTTCCTGGAGTTCTCTTTCAACTCTCCTTTCCTCTGTATGTTTCTCTTCTCTTCTCTCTTCTGCTTTCCTTTCCTCTGCTTTTAATCTTTCCTGGAGTTCTTGTTCCTCTGCTTTTAATCTTTCCTGGAGTTCTCGTTCCTCTGCTTTTAATCTTTCCTGGAGTTCTCGTTCCACTCTCCTTTCCTCTGCTTTTTTGTCTTCTAACCTTTCCTGGAGTTCTCATTCCTGTTCTGTTCTTTCCTTTTCTGCTTTCCTTTCCTCTGCTTTTTCCCTTTCCTGGCTCTGCAAATGCATCTCCAGTTTCCGGAGCTCCACATTTTCTTGCTCTTCTGGTAACCAATCCCAGGCTACCTCTTCCCATGTTTCTAATTCCACCATAGATTGTATCACCACTGTCTGCAACTCTGCATTCTTCATATTAGTTCGGACCTCCAAGCTAAAATGTTTGGCCAATTTCAAGAGGTCCGATTTTACTAATGCTCTGAACTGTGCTTCACTAGGGGTCACTGTAAACTTCTCTGCATCAAACTCCATGGTGACTACTGTTAACACCTGTTAACCTTCACACAAGAAATTAAAAAACAATTTTTTGGGGGGAAAAATTTGGGAATGTTGGAAAAAGTTCCAAATTTGGGAATTCTGGGAATGTTAGGGAATTCTTTCCCGGACTAAACTTAGGAAATTTTAGATCCCGGACGCAGACCCAATTTCGAGCCCACGAGTCAATTGGACGAGCCCCCAATTTCTGTTACGGGGTCCTCCCCTATCCCCTGGTCTCGGTAAACCTCCGAACCCTGAGAGGGTCCCCGGCAGAAAAATATGTTATCCTTTGTTGAAATTAATCAAAAATGAAACTCTCAATGAAACCATCAAATGAAACAATCAAATCAATAATGAAACCACACCAAGGGTTATGAACAAAATATAACATTAAAAGCACACCAAAAAGCACCCTACAACAATGGGGGCAATCACCCTTGCAATCCAATCTTAAGATGGTACCCCAGCTCAGACTCACAGCACCCCCAGGGACTGAAGCAGAGCCCTTCTCAATGTCTCTAGCACACAACGGTGCTCCCGGCGTAGAGGCGATGGCGATGAGGCGGGAATGGAGATGTAGGTAAGGCGGGGACCGTCACGTGGTCCCAGCCAACCCCAATTGGCGGTGGAAAGAGGAATCCCCAAAGACGCTATCCAAACGTGCCCCGACACCGTGCAGTCGCGAACCGCACCGTATTCTTCAAAGGCCGCTGTCGCGCACCCACATCCTCGGCAAACCACCGGAGGGCTGGACCAGCCGACGCGACTAATCAAGGGTCCGCGAACGACGCGCGAGGTCCCCGAAATGGCGGTATCTTCTTCCTCGGGTCGCAGCCGCTAGGCGAAGATTCTCCGGAATCTCCCACCTGTACCTGGCTTCACAGGCTTTTCCACGACACCAGCGGTATCAACGATCGCACGAGATTCCTTTCCAGGACTCAAAGTTCCCTCTCCATGGACGCTCGACCAAGCTGGGTGCGGAGCTGTTCCCAAACGCCTCGTTTTTTTCTCCGCCTTACGCGCTCTTCTTCCTCGCTCCCTTTTGCCTTCTGGGTCACCATCCGATTTCCGGCCACATTTTACCAGGAGCGCTTTTAAGCCTTTTAACCACAATAACCCTTACTGAGAACCAACAATAAGAATAATACCAACAATAATTAGGGCCGAATCCGTAACACACGTCACGAGGACGGAGGAAAAGGGGGGACACAGAAAAACACTTAAACATGATTTAAACATTATACACACTCATTTTACCAAACACACTCATCTTACGAAACAAACTACAAATCACACTCATCTTACCAAACAAACTACACATCACACTCATCTTACCCAAACTACACAACACACTCATTTAACCCAAAATACACATCACACTCATTTAACCCAAACTACACATCACACTCATTTAACCCAAACTACACAACACACGAATTTAACCCAAACTACATAACACACTCATTTAACCCAAACTTCATAACACACTCATTTAACCCAACTACACAACACCTTCATTTAACCCAAACTACACAACACTCATTTAACCCAAACTTCATAACACACTCATTTAACCCAAACTACACAACACACTCAATTAAACCAAACTACATAACAATCTCATTTAACCCAAACTACACAACACACTCATTTAACCCAAACAACATAACACACTCATTTAACCCAAACTACACATCACACTCATTTAACCCAAACTACACACACTCAATTAACCCAAACTACACAACACACTCATTTAACCAAAACTACACAACCCACTCATTTAACCCAAACTACACATCACACTCATTTAACCCAAACTATACAACACACTCATTTAACGCAAAATACACAACACACTCATTTTACCAAACAAACTACAGAGCACACTAATTTAACCCAAACTACACACACTCATTTAACCCAAACTATACAACACACTCATTTAACCCAAACGACACAACACGCTCATTTAACCCAAACTACACATCACACTCATTTAACCCAAACTACACAAGACACTCATTTAACCCAAACTACACACACTCATTTAACCCAAACTATACAACACACTCATTTAACCCAAACGACACAACACGCTCATTTAACCCAAACTACACATCACACTCATTTAACCCAAACTACACAAGACACTCATTTAACCCAAACTACATAACAATCTCATTTAACCCAAACTTCATAACACGCTCATTTTACCCAAACTACACAACACACTCATTTAACTCAAACGACACAACACACTCATTTCACCCAAACGACACAACACGCTCATTTAACCCAAACTACACAACACACTCATTTTACTCAAACTACACAACACACTCATTTAACCCAAACGACACAACACGCTCATTTAACCCAAACTACACAACACACTCATTTTACTCAAACTACACAACACACTCATTTAACCCAAACGACACAACACGCTCATTTAACCCAAACTACACAACACACTCATTTTACTCAAACTACACAACACACTCATTTTACTCAAACTACACAACACCCTCATTTAACCCAAACTACACAACACACTCATGCAACCCAAACTTTCGAGTGGTAGCCAGTATGTACTTTAAAAGGTGATACTTTGTTATGTTTCTTTTGTATAACTAAGTCGTTACATTTTGTTCACATAATCCTTAATCCAATCGGAGATGTACCTGTACAGCAGGTTCGTTCATGCACAGTCGGTGAACTCAGGTGATGGAAATGTAAACATCGCCTCCCGTGGAGTTATTTATTTATCCGGGGGCACGGGATGTGTGTGTGTGTGTGTGTGTGTGTGTGTGTGTGTGTGTGTGTGTGTGTGTGTGTGTGTGTGTGTGTGTGTGTGTGTGTGTGTGTGTGTGTGTGTGTGTGTGTGTCACTATTACTGGAGTAAAATAATCCATGACAGGTCGCGCTTTTGGAATGCTAATTGAAGCAATAGGTCTTACCTTTGAGATAATGCTTTATTATAACGTCACTAATTTTATCTACGTCATAATCACCAACGAGTGCGACGCAACCACAATCGGCCTAATGAGCGCAAATTACTTCATTTAGTTCGAGCCGTAGAACGTCACGGCAAACATTCTCGGGTGTTTCGCACACTCACCTGGACACCTAGAGCTGTGTTGTCCCTATACATCACCTTCAGTTGTGTTCTCCCTTTGCCCTACCTGAGCTGAATTGCCCCTATACCTCACATGGAGCTGTGTTGTCCCTATACCATACCTGAACTATGTTGTTCTTGTACCACACCTGGAGCCGTGTTGTCCCTGTACCTCACCTGAGATGTGTGCTTCCCTATTTATTCTCCACCTGGAGCTGCCTTGTCCGTTGTCCCTTTACCCTACCTGAGCCTTGTTGTCCATATCGTACGTGTATCTCCCGTTTTCATCCGCATCGACAAGGAACGAACTCTCATCCCAAGAGTGACACCCACTACATGTTCAGGTGTACCAGCGAGGGGACGCGTGTTCCTGTAAACGCTGTTCTCGGGTCTTAATTACAATGATATCGCGTCGAGGAGCCTCAGCGCACGTCGCTGTCAGCGTTTTCCATGAAAGATTATCCGCAAAGCCTCCGAGAAAAGGAACCTTATTAATCCCGAGCTGTTGTCCCACGGCGCGCATCGCGGCCTTCTTAACGGGCCATCGTGGACCATTTCGCGCGGACGACCGCGAAACACGCCGAGCTAGTCCAGCGGGGAGTGGCACAAAATAGAATATAATAAATAAAAAATATAATATAATATAACATAATATAATATAATAAAATAAAATAAAATATATTATAATATAATATAATTAATAAAATATAATATAATATAATAAAATTAATAAAATATATTATAATATAATATAATTAATAAAATATAATATAATATAATATAATATAATTAATAAAATATAATATAATAAAATATCATATAATAAAATTAATGAAATATAATATAATAAAATATCATGTAATAAAATATCATAGAATAAAATAAAATATAATAAAATAAATATAATAGAATATAATATAATAAATAAAATATAATACAATAAAATATCATATAATAAAATTAATATAATATAATATAATATAATATAATAAAATTAATAGAATATAATATAATAAAATATCATATAATAAAATAAATAAAATATAATAAAATATAATACAATATAATATAATAAAATAAATGAAATATAATGTAATAAAATATCATATAATAAAAAATAAAAATAAATAAAATAAAATAAAATATAATATAATATAATAAAATAAATAAAATATAATATAATAAATAAAATATAATAAAATATAATAAAAGAAATAAAATATAATATAATAAAATATAATAAAATATCACAATAAATAAATAAAATATAATAAAAGAAATAAATCTAATATAATAAAATATAATATATAAAATAAACTAAACTAAGTAAAATGAAAAAAATCACATCAAATAAATAAATATAATAAATATAATAAAATATAAAATATAATAAAATAAATAAAATATAATAAATAAAATATAATAAATAAAATACGTATAAAAATAAATAAAATAAAATAAAATATAACAAATAAAGTACGTATAAAAATAAATAAAATAAAATAAAATATGAAATAAATAAAATATAAGAAATATAATATAATAAATAAACGAAACGAAATAAAATATAAAACAATTTATATATATATATATATATATACTGTATATATATATATATATATATATATATATATATATATATATATATATATATATATATATATACATAAATAAAATAATAAAATTAATAAAACATAATAAATAAAATATAATCAAATAAAATAAGTAAAATATATTAAATGAAATAAAATATAATAAATAAAAATATATATAAATGAAATATCATAAAATAAATAAAACATTAAATAAAATAAATAGAGAGACATGGGGATGCGACTTGGTTCGGGGAAAGAGGCTCCTCTGTCCAGTAACACAAGTTGCAGATTCACCGTCACATGGTTCTTTCTGCCTTTGCAGGGATGGGTCTGGGGGGATTGGGGGGGCGGGGGCGGAGGAGGGGTACCGTATACACTGAGTGGGGGGAGGGGAGAGTTCTCCTCCGAACGTAATGCGATCTGAACGACCCCCCGAGGGATAACTCGTCCCGATTGCCTTCCGATCACAATGGCGGTCATTTATCCGATCGTCTCTGTTCCCTATCACCGGAGCGGAGCGCATCCCGCGGCGTGACCACGTCCTCGCTCCACCGCACCGGCTCGTCGGGGAAACACAAAAAGCGCCGCGTTTATTACATCTCCTCGTGCTGACGAGTGAACTTCGCCTCATTTGGCTCCCACGGCCAAAATTCATTACCATTATTCCCATTATTCTTCCTTTTATATAGGAGGTGAGCTATCGTCGGCATCATGGCTAAATTCCTGCCCCAACTACTTAGTCGAACGTCAGGCTTGGCCAGCCGGTTCGTGAAAGACCTGGGCCAAACATCCCCCGCCCGCAATCCCCACAAGAACGTGGGGGTGTGGGAGGACAGACAATCTCGTGCACCGCAACCTCGCGTTCAACTGCTGACACTGGAAAACAGGTCCGAAGATGGCCGGTTAATAGGCGCCAAAAATTACAAAATTAACTTTTTAACCACTTTCCTATTTTCTGGCCTCCCGTCGAGAACCCACGTGACGTGATGTCCGCGCGCGCATTTTCCCACGTCCCTCGGTTGGGCGGACAGCGCCCTCTCGCGTGCGCCGCGGACACATCGCGATCGCACAATTGCTCATCCTCATCCTCAATGTCGAGGAAGTGGAAACGCTGCCAGACCCGAGCTGCTGGTACGAGGCGTTAATGCGTTCACTGTATTCATTACCATAGAACGAGGCAGAACGAAACACGCAATCAGCCGAGGAGTGTGCGGAGATAATTGAACTCGGACTCGCTGTTAATTTTGAAAGACATAACGTGATTGCTTTTTGTTCCCTGCGATATAAAAGTGACTTCAAGGACAATTGATTTATTTTCTTTCACAAAACGCTGCGCGGCCGAAATGGACGATAAATTGAGGTGTTTGCTGCGCGCGAGGCGACGCTGAGTGAATGATACACCTGGACTCGTCTCGGTCTAGTCCGAGAGGGATCACGGGGGATCTCACGAGGCATTCGGGGTTCGACACTTATCTGCCGATAGTGGTATCAATTCAAGACACCGGTGCCGCGCGGTCTGGGGATGAGACCCCCTCGACCTTCACAATGGGCCCGAGTTCACTTTTCAGCAAAGGCTTCGACACTTCGTGTTCCAGGCATTGAGGGTCATGAATGAGTGAGTTTGAGATATTTGGTCCACAATTGGACGAGGTCTGGTGGGATTGCGAAGATTGAGCCTCGAGGGGAACTGGCTTGTGTATTTGAGAAGTTGAGGAATCAAGGGGCACGATCTGGTGTATTTGAGAAGCTGGTTCCTCGATGGACACAATCTAGTGTATTTGAGAAGTTGAGGAATCAAGGGGCACGATCTGGTGTATTTGAGAAGTTGGTGCCTCGATGGACACAATCTAGTGTATTTGAGAAGTTGAGGAATCAAGGGGCACGATCTGGTGTATTTGAGAAGTTGGTGCCTCGATGGACACAATCTAGTGTATTTGAGAAGTTGAGGAATCAAGGGGCACGATCTGGTGTATTTGAGAAGTTGGTGCCTCGATGGACACAATCTAGTGTATTTGAGAAGTTGGAGCCTCGAGGGGCACGATCTAGTGTATTTGAGAAGTTGAGGAATCAAGGGGCACGATCTGGTGGATTTGAGAAGTTGGTGCCTCGATGGACACGATCTCGTGTATTTGAGAAGTTGGAGCCTCGAGGGGCACTATCTACTGTATTTGAGAAGTTGGAGCCTCGAGAAGCACGATCTGCTGCATTTGAGATGTTCAGGCCTCGAGGGGCATGATCTACTGTATTTGAGAATTTGGAGCCTCGAGGGACACGATCTAATGTGATTGAGAATTTGGAGCCGTGAGGAGCACGATCTAGTGTATTTGAGAAGTTCAGGCCTCGATGGACACAATCTAGTGTATTTGAGAAGTTGAGGAATCAAGGGGGCACGATCTGGTGTATTTGAGAAGTTGGTGCCTCGAGGGACACAATCTAGTGCGATTGAGAATTTGGAGCCGTAAGGGGCATGATCTAGTGTATTTGAGAAGTTCAGGCCTCGAGAGGCACGATCTAGTGTATTTGAGAAGTTGGTGCCTCGATGGACACAATCTAGTGTATTTGAGAAGTTGGTGCCTCGATGGACACAATCTAGTGTATTTGAGAAGTTGGTGCCTCGATGGACACAATCTAGTGTATTTGAGAAGTTGATGCCTCGATGGACACAATCTAGTGTATTGGAGAATTTGGAGCCTCGATGGACACGATCTAGTGTGATTGAGAATTTGGAGCCTCGATGGGCACGATCTAGTGTATTTGAGAAGTTGGTGCCTCGATGGACACAATCTAGTGTATTTGAGAAGTTGAGGAATCAAGGGGCACGATCTGGTGTATTTGAGAAGTTGGTGCCTCGATGGACACAATCTAGTGTATTTGAGAAGTTGGTACCTCGATGGGCACGATCTACTGTATTTGAGAATTTGGAGCCTCGAGGGGCGCAATCTACTGTGTTTGAGAAGTTGGAGCCTCGAGGGGCGCAATCTAGTGTGATTGAGAATTTGGAGCCTCGAGGGACACGATCTGGTGTGATTGAGAAGTTCAGGCCTCGAGAGGCACGATCTGGTGTATTTGAGAAGTGAGATCGTGATCACACGATGATTAGGTCCATCCAAAATGGTGATGAACACGGTCACGGTGTCACAAACCACCACAGCATGCGTAGATCCCGACCGCTGGGGTCGTGTCGTGACCTATGAACTCATCCCAATGGAAAATACCGAGTGATCACACGAGACAACCAAAGCATCAGATTAGGCCAACACATTCCGAGAGTGCTACTGTTCTGATGTAAAGTCTCATGGACCGACGATGTTTCACAAAGAAATAAAATACATACCACAAAAACTACAACAGCACAAAAAGTGTGAAAGAGCGGCTCATGGTCTTCGGGTTACTAAAGCCCCGTCTCATGTCCACCTGCACCCCAGTACCATCTGGAATTGTCGTGGTGATGGAAATGCACCACATTGATGTTATTTCTGTTCCCATATTAAATGCATGGACTCAGTTTGTTGTTGTTGTTACCTCATGTCTGTCTACCCATGTCTACCTACCTGTCTCTTTGACTGAGCAGAATATCTTAAACCATTATGGATGGATTCGGACAAAATTTGGTGGACATGTCGGCTGTGGGACAACGACGAATTGATTCGATTTTGGTGAACATCTGCATCCGGATCTTTTGATTTTTAGCTCAACTGGAACAAAATTCTGGCGAGCTTATGCGATGGTGAGTTGTCCATCAGTCAGTCAGTAAACACTTGCAACTTCTTCTCCGAAACCGCTGAAGGGATTGTGACCAAACTTGGCACAAATTATATTTGTTGTGTTGTGACTAAATTTTGTTCACGTCATTAAAAAAAAAAGTCGGGGTCGAAGGGGGTGCACCGGGGTCAAAGTGGATCCAGGGTTGACACTAGGTATTTGCTTTCTTCTCTGAAACTACACACACAATTTCGATGAGACTTGACCACAACCTTCACCACTCGTGCTGTACCAAAGTTTGTTCACGGCATTAAAAAAAATCTGCCCCTTGGTGGTATACGGGGGGGGGGGGGGGGGGGGGAAGGGGGGTGGTGGAAGGTTGAACCCCAAAATAGGTATTTGCTTTCTTCCCTGAAACTACACACACGATTTCGATGAAACTTCACCACAACCTTCATTACCCGTGATGTACCAATACCTTTAGTCAGTGCAGTATACTGTTTATTCTACCAGGTGAGCGCCAAGGGTATTGCCCCTATGTTTTAAATGATTCTTCACCATTGAGAGGTAGTGCCAAAATGATATATGACATTATATCTAAAAAGGTTTTGGCAAGATTATGATAAAACGCGGTGGATGAATTGGGTAGGTGACAAGAACAAGCTGATATAACCGGCCTCTCAGTCAC
Organism: Myxine glutinosa; assembly: GCF_964187855.1. NCBI lineage: Eukaryota > Metazoa > Chordata > Myxini > Myxiniformes > Myxinidae > Myxine > Myxine glutinosa. The sequence goes on from NC_136272.1 coordinate 112,708,519, forward strand.
ACGTATGGGCACTGCTATGCCGCGAGGAATCACGAGTGCTGGCCCCGCTCTGCCGTGGGGCAGCACGCGTGTGGGCAACACTCCTCTGCGGGGCGGCACGTGTGTGGGCAACACTCCTCTGCGGGGCGGCACGCATGTGGGCAACACCCCTCGGCGGGGCGGCACGTGTGTGGGCAACACTCCTCTGCGGGGCGGCACGCGTGTGGGCAACACTCCTCTGCGGGGCGGCATGCGTGTGGGCAACACTCCTCTGTGGGGCGGCACGCGTGTGGGCAACACTCCTCTGCGGGGCGGCACGCGTGTGGGCAACACTCCTCTGCGGGGCAGCACGCGTGTGGGCAACACTCCTCTGCGGGGCAGCACGCGTGTGGGCAACACTCCTCTGCGGGGCGGCACGCATGTGGGCAACACTCCTCTGCGGGGCGGCACGCGTGTGGATAACACTCCTCTGCGGGTCGGCACGCATGTGGGCAACACTGCTCTGCGGGGTGGCACGCATGTGGGCAACACTCCTCTGTGGGGCGGCACGCGTGTGGGCAACACTCCTCTGCGGGGCAGCACGCGTGTGGGCAAGCCTCCTCTGTGGGGCAGCACATGTGTGGGCAACACTCCTCTGCGGGGCGGCACACGTGTGGGCAACAACTCCTCTGCAGGGTGGCACGCGTGTGGGCAACACTCCTCTGTGGGGCGGCACGCGTACGGACAACACTCCTTTGCGGGGCAGCACGCGTACGGGCAACACTCCTCTGCGGGGCAGCACGCGTACGGGCAACACTCCTCTGCGGGGCGGCACGCGTGTGGGCAATACTCCTATGTGGGGCGGCACGCGTGTGGGCAATACTCCTCTGCGGGGCGGCACGCATGTGGGCAACACTCCTCTGCGGGGCGGCACGCGTGTGGGCAACACTCCTCTGTGGGGCGGCACGCGTGTGGGCAACACTCCTCTGCGGGGCGGCATGCGTGTGGGCAACACTCCTCTGCGGGGCGGCACGCGTGTGGGCAACACTCCTCTGCGGGGCGGCATGCGTGTGGGCAACATTCCTCTGCGGGGCGGCACGCGTGTGGGCAACACTGCTCTTCGGGGCGGCACGCATGTGGGCAACACTCCTCTGCGGGGTGGCACGCGTGTGGGCAACACTCCTCTGCGGGGCAGCACGCGTGTGGGCAAGACTCCTCTGTGGGGCGGCACATGTGTGGGCAACACTCCTCTGCGGGGCGGCACACGTGTGGGCAACAACTCCTCTGCAGGGTGGCACGCGTGTGGGCAACACTCCTCTGTGGGGCGGCACGCGTATGGACAACACTCCTTTGCGGGGCGGCACGCGTACGGGCAACACTCCTCTGCGGGGCAGCACGCGTACGGGCAACACTCCTCTGCGAGGTGGCACGCGTGTGGGCAATACTCCTATGCGGGGTGGCACGCGTGTGGGCAATACTCCTCTGCGGGGCGGCACGCATGTGGGCAACTCCTCTGTGGGGTGGCACGCATGTGGGAAACACTCCTCTGCGGGGCGGCACGCGTGTGGGCAACACTCCTCTGCGGGGCGGCACGTGTGTGGGCACCACTCTGCCATGAGGCGGCACGCGTGCGGGCAACACTTCTGTGGGGCGGCACACGTGCAGGCAACACTCTTCTGTGGGGCAGCACGCGTGTGGGCAACACTCCTCCACGGGGCGGCACACATGTGGGCAATACTCCTCTGCGGGGCGGCACACGTGTGGGCAACTCCTCTGCGGGGCGGCACGCGTACGGGCAACACTCCTCTGCGGGGCGGCACACGTGTGGGCAACACTCCTCTGCGGGGCGGCACGCGTATGGGCAACACTCTTCTGTGGGGCAGCACGCGTGTGGGCAACACTCTTCTGTGGGGCAGCACGCGTGTGGGCAACACTCTTCTGTGGGGCAGCACGCGTGTGGGCAACACTCCTCTGCGGGGTGGCACACGTGTGGGCAACAACTCCTCTGCAGGGTGGCACGCGTGTGGGCAACACTCCTCTGTGGGGCGGCACGCGTATGGACAACACTCCTTTGCGGGGCGGCACGCGTACGGGCAACACTCCTCTGCGGGGCAGCACGAGTACGGGCAACACTCCTCTGCGGGGCGGCATGCGTGTGGGCAATACTCCTATGCGGGGCGGCACGCGTGGGCAATACTCCTCTGCGGGGCGGCACGCGTGTGGGCAACACTCCTCTGCGGGGCGGCACGCGTGTGGGCAACACTCCTCTGTGGGGCGGCACGCGTGTGGGCAACACTCCTCTGCGGGGCGGCACGCGTGTGGGCAACACTCCTCTGCGGGGCGGCATGCGTGTGGGCAACACTCCTCTGCGGGGCGGCACGCGTGTGGGCAACACTCCTCTGCGGGGCGGCACGCGTGTGGGCAACATTCCTCTGTGGGGCGGCACGCGTGTGGGCAACACTGCTCTGCGGGGCGGCACGCATGTGGGCAACACTCCTCTGCGGGGTGGCACGCGTGTGGGCAACACTCCTCTGCGGGGCAGCACGCGTATGGGCAAGACTCCTCTGTGGGGCGGCACATGTGTGGGCAACACTCCTCTGCGGGGCGGCACACGTGTGGGCAACAACTCCTCTGCAGGGTGGCATGCGTGTGGGCAACACTCCTCTGTGGGGCGGCACGCGTATGGACAACACTCCTTTGCGGGGCGGCACGCGTACGGGCAACACTCCTCTGCGGGGCAGCACGCGTACGGGCAACACTCCTCTGCGGGGTGGCACGCGTGTGGGCAATACTCCTATGCGGGGCGGCACGCGTGTGGGCAATACTCCTCTGCGAGGCGGCACGCATGTGGGCAACTCCTCTGTGGGGTGGCACGCGTGTGGGAAACACTCCTCTGCGGGGCGGCACGCGTGTGGGCAACACTCCTCTGCGGGGCGGCACGTGTGTGGGCACCACTCTGCCATGAGGCGGCACGCGTGCGGGCAACACTTCTGTGGGGCGGCACACGTGCAGGCAACACTCTTCTGTGGGGCAGCACACGTGTGGGCAACACTCCTCCACGGGGCGGCACACATGTGGGCAATACTCCTCTGCGGGGTGGCACACGTGTGGGCAACTCCTCTGCGGGGCGGCACGCGTACGGGCAACACTCCTCTGCGGGGCGGCACACGTGTGGGCAACACTCCTCTGCGGGGCGGCACGCGTATGGGCAACACTCTTCTGTGGGGCAGCACGCGTGTGGGCAACACTTTTCTGTGGGGCAGCACGCGTGTGGGCAACACTCCTCTGTGGGGAGGCACGCGTGTGGGCAACACTCCTCTGCGGGGCGGCACGCGTGTGGGAAACTCCTCTGTGGGGCGGCACGCGTGTGGGCAACTCCTCTGTGGGGCGGCACGCGTGTGGGCACCACTCTGCCGTGAGGCAGCACGCGTGCGGGCAACACTCTTCTGTGGGGCGGCACACGTGCGGGCAACACTCTTCTGTGGGGCAGCACGCATGTGGGCAACACTCCTCTGCGGGGCGGCGCACGTGTGGGCAACCCTCCTCTGTGGGGTGGCATGCCTGTGGGCACCACTCTTCTGCGGGACGTCACACACGCAGGCACCACTCTGCTGTGGGACGTCACGCGTGCAGATACTGAACGCCCCCAGTGTCATGTGTGTGAGCACCACTCGGCCATGGGGCATCACACGTGCGGGCATAGCTCAACCATGGGGCATCACGAGCGCAGATACTGCACAAAACCAGTGTCATACGTGCAGGCATCACTTGGCATGACGCGTGCAGGCTCTGTTCGGTCACTAGGGAGGTAACCCATGCCCACGGGACATCACTCCTACGAGCACTCCATGGCCATAGTACATCACAAGTGTCGGCACCGCTCGATCACAGGAATTTACTCATGTGGGTACCTTGTGGCCACACGACGTCATTCGACGCAATATTCCACGGCCACGAGCATCACTCATGTGGGAACCACACAGCCATGTGACGTCACGTGCAGAAACCGCATGACGTCCCGTGTGCAGGTACCGCGCGGCTGCCTGACATCACGCGTGCAGACAGCATGCATGGGTGGCAGGCATCACGCAGCTGTGGTATTTCACATGACATCACATGACTGACTGCCTGACATCACACATGACACAGAAGGAACCGCTTCATAGTTGAGTTTAAGTTGAACCGAGGGCGAAAAGTTTCAGTTTGACTCTGATCCTTCTTACAAATTTTATTAAAGATTGGAAAATAGTTTGGTACAAAATGTTCATAAAAGTGAATTGTTGATGAAGTGAAGTACTATTTATTGATGAAGTAAAGTGCTGTTATCAGCATGCGCTCGTGAAACGAAAAGCAGGGTTACGTGATCGGTTGCATACATGTGGCATGCGTGTCTGCATTTTTTTAATTAATTTTCTCGCCAACTGTTGGTCTGATTGACAAGAAATTTTATCACAGGAGCGCCTACGCCTGTATAATTTTTTATGACAATTATGTCACATGGTACGGGCGCCATCTTGGAAAAAATCAAAAAAACTTGCATCTCTATATCTCCGAAACCACTGCATGGAAAAATTGAACCGTAGCTCACTGTATTGAACAGAACTCCACATAGGGAATAAGTGTTGTTAACGATGACATCAATGGTGCCTTAATTATGAAGTCACAATTCGACAGGGACAACGCTTAGTCTGATCAGTTTGAAATTTATTGAGCGTGATCTATGCAACAATTATATCAGAGAATATAAATTTATGATTTAATCGCTCACGTGGTCTGACAGCCATATTTGATCAAAGAAAAAAAACTCTTCAAAAACAGAAGAGTTAGCTCGGACCACGTTGACTGTGCAGGGTAAATAACCTATGAATACCATCTAGTTGATGAAGTGCATTGTTGTTGAAGTAAAAAAAAAAAAAAAAAAAAGCTCAAGTTATGCTGCATGTAGTGCAAGTTCAAATTTCTTGTATTTTTTAGTTTTGTTTGAATTTTATTAATTCATGTTGGAGGTAAAAGGTCAGATTGATAAATAATTCTTTGGTTTTGTAGGTTAAGAATTGTGTAGTTTATGTGAGGGCTGCAGGTTTGATTCTCACCCTTTATAGTTTATTTAATCACTCTAAAATTTTGATTTTTAAAAAAAAACAATTCCCTGAATGGCATGTCATGGAGTTTTTAAAGACAGGTCTTCACTCGAGTGGTGTTGGTTCGAATCACACAGCTGCTCCTTTGGTGGTGGCCTCTTGACTTTGTAAGTCAGCCGCTTAAGGGGATGACAACGAGGTGGGTCGAGATGGTGCCACATCACTATTCTACTCTTCTATCCCTCCCTTTGCAGGTCGGTCACCTCTGAGCACTCATCCGAACATCGCGGCTTCTCATCCTCAATGAGCCTCAGGTCCGTTGAGCAACTCGTGAAAGAGGCTGCTTTGCTTGCCGCTACCTTGAACGGAGGAAAGGTGCACAGATGTTTCACTCATTTATTGCTAAAAGAGACAGATATTATCTTTGACAGAATGTTATCAAAAGGCATTCGTGGATTGCAACAAATTAATTGCAAGATTATATTTGATAAATACGGTCCATCAAACCGCGTTTATGAACTCGTTCCTTAATCCGTAACTGCTCTCCTCCTCTTGTAAACTCACAAACTGCAAAAGTAATGTCTCAATACAATTTACACTTCTCATGAAAGATTAAACAGAACAAAGTTATAAGTGCTTTCTTAAGGTCTTCAAACGGTTTGAGAAAACATTGTGGATCGATGCTGATCGTTAAAGTTGGACGCCATTAAAATACCGCTATGTTCAGTTAAAGCCGGAGATAATTCAGCAAGGCCTTTTTTCCACAGAAACCTCTTCAGCCTATGGGGTGCGGAGGGGGGCAGCAAAATGGAGGAAACGGGAAATTGCAAATGGTCCTTACATCAATATGACATTAAGATATAGTAAAAACACAATCACACCTTACCTGCAAAGCATGCCGTTCCTGTCGAAGCTGTCTGATGACATTCGCCAAAGCCTCTGGGTTTATCCCTTGCTCACACAGTCGAACACAGATGCAGAGAGTTTCCATGTCCAAGCCAGTGTTAAGCAGGCCAGATATTTCCATAAGAGCTGAAACACACATCGTGTAAAGTGGAGCATCTTGCTTGGGAAGCACGAATCGGTAAAGCTTCGGATGATTTCAAAAAAAAAACGTTTACATTTTACAAACACCTGACGCAGTGTCTGTTCCCTCCTTCCAAGAGGGGCAATTCCATTGCTGTGGAGTCAACGTTAACACTTTAACGACGTGGTGTTCATTGCAATTTGAAGGCATTTCATCCACCTTGTAGCCTTCAAACATTTTCTTCCATATTGTCTGTCCTTGTCCATTGACGATATGATTATTTACACAAACACAGCAGATCTTATCGATGTAATTAACAGCTGATAGGCTAGCTCAGAGGTACCTGGCATGTGTGCTCACCTTTGACCTGCGTGGTCTAGGTTTCATTCCCAACCAGAGGAGAAACAGGCCAGGCGATACCTTTTATATGCTCTGCTGGGTGTCATACTAAAATACGCAATTTGGTGTCTGTGTCTCTGTCTGACTGTAATACATCCTGTCCTTGGACTAACTCCGTGGTGAAGTGCATAAAAAGCTTATTGTGGTGTTTCATTGCACACACACACCGGAAGTAAAATTATTATAACCACAACCTATTCTGTCATATCTGTCCAACGTATGATTACCTTTTTAAACAGTCGCTACACTGTTGTTTCATACGAAAATGAAATACATTTGCAGGAAAACCGACGTCCTTGAAGCATTTTATGCTTTTCACGTCCCCCAAAAACAACCGGAACACAGCTGTCTCGACTGGCTAGACCTCGAGGTAGGCCCCTGGCTAAGCCGCAATGATATTTAGCTAAAAAGGTACTTAAATGAGTCTTTATGCATGAATGATGTCTCCAAATACCTGTCTGATTTTTCTAGCCATCAGTATACATGGATTGTTTATAACTTGTATCTTGGGACCTCATATCTGATTTCTCCCAGCCATGACTTCAAGTGTGATGTGCAATATTGCCCCCAACACCAATCGTGATCTATACTCGATGCATAAGCCCATTCCAAATGGTCGCTGGGGTTGTTTAATAATCGTCCGAAGGAAAGTTGGGGAAAATTGGATGCATATATTATATTTACACATGGGCAGTGTATAGGCTAAGATGCGCTGGTCCGCACACCTACCGGAACGATAATGTATTATAAGCACAAATGAATCAATTCTATCCAATGATAATGGCACAATAATAATGATAATGGCATAATATTAACGTTTTTACAAAATAATAATATTATTAATAACTAGAATGGCACCCGGTAGAGTGCTTACCTTCTCCAGGCTGAACAGTTTACGTTTTGTATCCCAATGATAGGCCGGATCTGGATTAAGACCTGAACAAAAATCTAACTGACTTGTTCTTGTCACCTATCCAACTCATCCACCGAGTTTTATCATAATCCATCCACAACTTTTTGAAATATACTATATGTCATTTTTGGCGCCGGTAACGAATCACTTAAAAGTTAAACAATTCTTGTAACCCGGATCCGAATTTTCACCAAAATGGATTCAATTTCATCTTTGTCACACACCCAACCTGTCCTCAGAGTTTCATCCAAATCCGTCCATAACTTTGAGATATTGTGCTATGTATAGTTTTTGGCCATATCTCTCAATGGAGACGAATCACTTAAATAAATCTAGCATCCGGACCCAGATCTTCACCAAAATCTAATCAACTAATCCTTGTCACACATCAAACCTGTCCAAGTTTCATCCAAATGTCCATAACTGTTTGAGATATTCTGCTCACAAACGGACATACAATAAAGATGTCGTGCACAGCACAGTACTTGCAGAATCCAAAAATATATGTAATAAACAAAAGTAAATAATAAACAATAGATGCCATGGAAACAGCAATTTGGTAACTTGGAAAATTTGACCTATGAAGAAGTGTTTTAAATGATGTAATGTTGCACAGAACAAATATGTTTGGTGCATTTTCTAATTGTCGACTAATAGGTGTTTTACATGTTTTGGATGGTATTGACCTTGACATTGAACTAATTTTGATCAGATTTTGTTTTTGGGAGAGCGAAGTCAAATTCGTTATTATTGCTCTACACTCAAGACATTTGGATTTGAGATCAAAAGATGAATATGAGGCACAGAATGCCGGCTTTTATTTCTTGGTATTTCTATGTATATGTATACATATGTTTTACCATCGTTTTTACTTCTTAGTATTTCTATGTGTATATATGTATTAACATTGTTTTTATTTATTGGTATTTTTATGTGGATATATATGTTTTACCATTGTTTTTATTTCTTGGCATTTCTATGTGTATATATGTATTAACATTGTTTTTATGTCTTGGTATTTTTATGTGGATATATATATATATATATATATATATATATATATATATATATATATATATATATATATATATATATATATATATATATATATTTTTTTTTTGTATACAAGATCGAGGCTCGTGAAAGAGCGAACATTAATCACACAGAAAGACAAACAGACACACAAAACAAATAACATCGGGAGCGGTAGACAAGATGGGGAGAGAGGGGGAAGGACACAAACACAACATTTGAGAGCAGGGACCGAGAGACATGGAGACATCGAGAGAACTGTGGGAGGGAGAGGGCTTTGGGGGGAGGCATGGGAAGGGGGGGGGGGGGGGGATGGGAGAGGTATAAAACATATGGACACTGCCAAGACTTCCAGGAAAGAAGTTGGAATTTCAAACAAGGTGGATCTGGAGTGAATTAGTGGGGGTAGAAAAGATCAAGGTTTTGGATGGGGGAAGATAAGAGATGGTGGTGAACAGCTGTTTTGAAGACCTGGAGGGAGGAGTGTGATTGAAGTGAGTGTGGGAGTTTGTTCCAGAGGCGGGAGAAAAGAGGAATGAAAGAGTGAAGGTGAGCAGAGAGCCGAGATTTCGGCAGTTTAACCATCAGAGGGTGGCTGGCAGATCTTGTGCGACCTGTAGGAATATTTGGGGGACAGAGCACAGAGAGAGCTGGGGGAGCAAGGCCGGAGAGGAGTCGGTAGAAGACAGAAAGACCACCTACCTGCCTGCGGTGAGTGAGTGAAAGGCCCTCAGAGATAGCTTCATCGCGGGAGATTCCAATGATTCTGAAAGCTTTGGATTCAACAGCGTGAAGCCGAGCCAGGTGTGAGGCAGGAGCACCAGCCCATAGGGGAGAACAGTATTCCATTGAGCTGCGGATGAAAGCCTTGTATGTGGTGAGGAGCTCAGGTGTGCCTAGGAAGGACTTCGCACGACGGAGGATGCCCAGTCGGCGACTGGCTTTGGAGGCCAGCTTGGAAATGTGGTTTTCCCAAGAAAGATCATGGCAGATGGTGAGACCCAAAAGCTTGAGCGACAGAACTTCTTGGAGAGGATTGTTGAGAAAGTAGATGGGAGGGTTGTCCAGTCGATCTTTTCGGAGAGACATAGTAAGAGTGTGAGATTTGTCAGGATTGAAAGACATGTTCCACATGTTTGACCAGTCTGTGATTTTGTCCAGGTCTTCAGAGAGTGAGGAGGCTGCAGACTGCCGATCTGAGGGAAGAGGAATGGAGCGGCAGAGAGTGGAGTCATCAGCAAAGAGATACAGAGGATTTTCCAGAGAGTCGGAGAGATCATTGATAAAGACCAGAAAAAGCACAGGGCCCAGCACACTGCCTTGGGGAACTCCAGCCTGAACGGGAAGGGGAGATGAGAGAAATCCATTCAGGGCCACACGTTGACTACGACCAGAGAGGAAGTCCGCAAGCCATGCATGGAGATTTCCATGGATACCATAGGAGGAGAGTTTGGTGAGCAGAGCTGGGTGCCAGACCGTATCGAAGGCACGTGATATGTCAAGGGAGACAGCTCTGATTTCCTGTTTGGCATTGAGGACCTCCATCCATTGTTGAGACAGCAGAAGCAGCATGTCCAGAGTAGAGTGACCTGGTCTGAAACCAAATTGATGATCAGAGATCAAGCCATTGGAGAAGAGGAAAGATTTCATATCCGAAGCAATGTCGGATTCCATGACTTTGCTGATAATTGGGAGCAGGCTGATTGGTCTGTAGTTGCAAGGATCTGTTTTTGCACCTTTTTTGTGTAAAGCGGTAATGTTTGCTGATTTCCAGGATGCTGGCAGATGACCTTGAGCAAAAGATAGGGTGAGATAGAGCGGCAGAGCAGGATTTTAGGACCCGTGGGCTGATGCCATCTGGTCCAGTTGCAGAATCAGAGTCGAGGTTTGACAAAAACTCCTCCACCTTGTCAGGAGAGAAGGTCACGGAGTCCAGGAGCAGTTTGGTTCGACTGGGAAAGGTGGGAACAGAGAGAGATGGGTTTGGGACTAAGGATTTTGAGGCAAACACAGAGTTGAGGCATTCGGCTTTGTCACGTGCGATGTCAACTGTGTGGCCATTTGAGGTAAGGGAGGGGATGGAGGGGGAACAAACACCAGAAACGGATTTGACCAGACGCCACCAGGATTTGGAGGAAGGAGACAGGTTTGAGAGTTCATTCTTGAGTGAGGAGAGATAGTGCTTCCTGGCACTCCTGAGGGTAGACACACACTTGTTCCGAGCTTGGTGGAAGGAACTGAGATTTCCTCCAGTTGGATTAGCCTTCCAAGAGGCAAAGGCAAGTTGTTTCAGGGCAACTGCCTCACCACAAGATTCAGTGTACCATGGACGGGAGGAAGGGTAAGACAACTGAAGGCGAGATGGGATAAATTTGTGCATGAGAGAGATCAGTTTGCTTTGGAAGAATTCCCAGGAAGAATTGATGTCAGAGGCAGTGAAGATGGGAGACCAATCCAGACGATTGATGGCTGCTTGAAGACCGTCCCAGTCGGCCTGAGTGAAATGCCAGACTCGTCAACGCTGAGGAGGCTCTCTGAGAATGGCCAGAGAGATGTCCACTTTGACAAGCACATGATCAGAAGAACCGATTGGAGCAGAAGAAGAGCAGCAGACATTAGCAGGGAAGTTAGTCATAACCAAGTCTAGAAGAGAAGATACTCCATTGGCTGAGATCCGGGTCGGGAAATTGACAGATTGTGTCAATCCCAGTGAGTCACAGAAGTCCTTTGCTGAGGTGCCATGACTGGTGAGAGAGGAACCCACACCCAACCAGGTGGCATGATGACAATTGAAGTCACCACATATGAGGAAGAGAGAGTTGGGATGAGTGGATAGAAGTTGGTCCATGTTGTCAGACAGTGAAATGTAGATGGAGTCATCACTGTTTGGGGGACGGTACAGAACACATATGAACAAAAGGTGGGAGCGGAGAGGAAGCCGTAGCCAGAGGTACTCCTGGGGGTGAGGAGGAGAGAGGGCAGTGCAAGGAGAGTGAGGAAGAGAGTTTTTGATAAAGATAGCCACCCCACCACCAGGCCGAGGCTCAGGTCTATCATACCGGAGGAGGGAGTAACCAGGAAGAGATATTAAGGAATCAGAGACATCTTGAAGGAGGAAAGTCTCTGTTTAGCAGATCAAGTCTGGATTGTCAGAAGCAACCTGTATGGAGAGATCAGTCAGGTTTGAGCGAAGGCCCCGGATGTTTGAGGTCCATACCGTTAATGAAGAGAGAGGGGGAGCATCGGGTACAGGACAGGGGAGGGGAGGAGTAGGGTAAGATGAAGGATGAGAGGGGGAGGTAGGGAGAGCAGTTGTTAGTGTGTCAGCGATTGCAGAAGAGTTCCAAGAAAGGGAAGGATGAGGAGGATGAAAGGTTTGAAGGTTAAGGGATGAGGCACAGAGAGGGGTTGTTTGAGGGGGGGCAGAGGAAAGAAGAAGGTTGGGGGGGGTGGAGGTATGAGATAGAAGGGAGACGAAGTGGGGAGGAGGCAGCTTTGAGGAGGAGGGGGGAGGAGGGAGAATTGGAGAGGAATGGTATGGGGGGAGATTTGAATGGGAGGGGTTGGGGGGGAGTTTTGAAGGGGAGGAGTGAGGGGGGAGTTTAGGAGGGGAAGGGCAAGGGGGGAGTTCAGGAATGGAAGGGCAAGGGGGGAGTTCAGGAGTGGAGGGGTAGGGGGGGAGTTTAAGAGTGGCGGGGCAAGGGGGGAGTTTAGGAGTGTAGGTGCAAGGGGAGGGATTTGGATGGGAGGGGCAAGAGGGGAGTTTAGAAAGTGGATGATTAATGAAAGACGAACATTGAAAACAAATTGGGTTTGTTGTGATTTTCAAGTTAGCAATCCGGTTCAGAATGATGGAGGAGGGATGGAATGAATGTGAATTTAGACCATGTAGTGAGGGAGACGTATAAGATATTGAATTTCTTTTTTTTGAGGTGGAATGAGTTGGAGAGGAAATTGAGAAAAGCCTTTTAAATAGGAAGAAAAACAGCGTGTTGTAAAATACCACTGAGTAAAACACTGAAGGGGAAAGGTTATACATATTTAAATAATATTTAAACAGAACCGTGAACAATCTTATGTGCACAAAAATACCAACGGGGGGGGGGAGAGCCGAGAGGGACCACCACGAGTCACGTGAAGGGCAAACGGTGGATGGCAAGGAGTTAATGGGGGCGGGGCGAACAGCACACCTGGACAGAAAATACAGGATGAGTCAACAGTACACGTGGAGAAAGGAAAATAAATGTTTTTGGTTTTTTTTTTGTTTGTTTGGTTTTTGGGGGTGGGGGGGGGGGGAGGTGGGGATTTAGAACGTTAGACAGAGTATTATGTTCGGGGTAGAAGGGAAAAAAACTAAGAGCCAAGCAAAACACGATTAAGATAACAAACACCGAAGGGGGTACAACTACAAGGCCGCACACGAGGAGCAGAACACGATTAAATAATTACAAGTTACAGGAAATTCAAACCAAAAGTAACTATAATCAAAACAATAACGCATGGACGATAAAATAACGAGTTGAAATTGGACAATCTATCTGGGGAAATGGGGGAGAAACACGTGGTCGAAGAACGAACGACCGAACGAATAAGAATGAATAAACGAATGAGAACAGAGAAGGAAATGTTTTTTTTTTTGGATTTTTTTGAGTTGTGATTTACACAAGGAAGAGGGCTATGGGGTGAAAAGATTGGGAAAACAGAGAACGAAAGTTATTGGATCACAAAAACACGGACCGCTGAGAGAAAAACAAAGCCTCAAGGTTGTACAGTGTTCACTGTACAACTACAAGGCCTCAAAACACGACCCGAATTCTTTTTCTTGTGACGTCATCGGAGCACGCGCGCAGGGCACCCTGGGACACCTCGGCCATTTTGATACCCTCTCGAACAACGTCGTCAGCGGATTCACATTAAATAGTTTTTGTTCACGACCAGTCATGCCAATTTGCGGCGTATTTCGTTGTTCAAACAGGCCAGGCGTTAGGCCAGGAGTTAAGTTTTACAAAACGCCCAAACTTCTCCTGAATCAGGGTGAGGAAACAAGAAATTTAAGTGAAGAGAGGCGGCGTTTGTGGAAGGCTGCCATCAATCGCAGTGACATCCAAACAGAATCACAGTGGGATCGCACACCTGTCTGCTCCGAGCATTTTGTTAACAGTAAGTAAGAACATGTTTCATTGTATAACCATACAATTACTATAATCATTAATGATATTGAATTATTACTATTTATTTATTTGAATTAATATTTAATTAATTTATACTTCTTCAACTCATCTTTGGTATAGGCCGATTTGCGGAACAACAGGTAGTTGATCACGTCGATGTGGGTCACCTGAGGCCACTTGCTCACATTCTTCTCAAATTGATCATTTGATAGACCATAAGGGTCACACCCAATGACAGAAATCTTCTCTTTGTAACGAACAAGAACGTCCGGGGGGAGCGTCTCTTGGTAGCCAAGGTTGGCACTCGCACTGCTAGCCATACTCAAGCCTGGATCTACCGTATCCTTACGTACACTCCAAGTCTGTTCTACAGGTAGTTGGTTGCAGGTTGACCCACTGCCCAGGTGTTCACCAGTTCACTGGTCCACGGCAAACTTAAACTGAATGTTCTGTGTTTGTTGGGCAGCAATACGTAATATAAACTAGATGGCACCACACTCCACATGAACGTGACAAAACAAACAAAATTACTTTATAAAACAGACTTTTTGCGATCCGCATTCACCATAAACCAACGCAACAAATCAATATCAGCGCACACGGACAGATTAGCTTGGGTATCAAAATGGCCGCCGCGCAATGCGAGATGGATAAATTTGTGACGTCAGTGAAAACAAAGGATTAACACGATTTTCAATACAGGTATGAAAGATTTGCACCGAAAATCTTCGTCGGGAGACAATATATACACCATAAAATAAATAGTTATAACGAAAATACAAATGGGAACAATTACTTAACTTCGATTTCGATGGATAGCATGGAGAGCTGAGAATAAACGAACCCTCGCCAGCAAGACCGGAAACGGAAGTCAAAGTATGTTTTACCATTGTTTTTATTTCTTGGTATTTCTATGTATATGTATACATGTGGTTTACCATTGTTCTTTCTCGGTATTTCTATGTGCATATATGTATTACCATTGTTTTTATTTCTTGGTATTTTTATGTGGATATATATGTTTTACCATTGTTTTTATTTCTTGGCATTTCTGTGTATATATGTATTAACATTGTTTTTATGTCTTGGTATTTTTATGTGGATATATATGTTTTACCATTGTTTTTATTTCTTGGTATTTCTATGTATATGTATACATATGGTTTACCATTGTTCTTTCTCGGTATTTCTATGTGTATATATGTATTACCATTGTTTTTATTTCTTGGTATTTTTATGTGGATATGTTTTACCATTGTTTTTATTTCTTGGTATTTATATGTGTATATATGTATTAACATTGTTTTTATTTCTTGGTATTTTTATGTGGATATATATGTTTTACCATTGTTTTTATTTCTTGGTATTTTTATGTGGATATATGTTTTACCATTGTTTTTATGTATTGGTATTCTTATGTGGATATATATGTACTAACATTGTTTTTATTTCTTGGTATTTTTATGTGGATATATATGTTTTACCATTGTTTTTATTTCTTGGTATTCCTGTGTATAAAATATATAAGTTTTACCATTGTTTTTATTTCTTGGTATTTCTATGTACATATATGTTTAACCATTGCAGGATGTTACGGATTCGTCACTTCCGTTGTGGTGGTTTGCATCCACTGTAAATATTTCTGATTCCATGTACTATTATTGTGTTCAAAAGGTTTATTGTTCATGAACTGTTTTCAAAAGGTAAAAAAAGTTAATGTTAAAAGAAACAGGAAACCGGATCGGGAACCGGACAACGAAGAGGAAGAGGAGAAAGAAAAAGGGGCGGAGCGAGTGAGTCGGACAAGAAAGCCGAGTCGCTCCGAGTTCTGAAGCGAATGTTGGCTTGCAAGAGTCACTAGCGAACTTTCGGGTTTCCGGGAAAGGGATTCCTACAACAGAGTTGTCATCGCTGTGACCGATCAACCTGCGTGTCAGGTTTTGCTATCGATTCAGGAGAGAATCATCGCCGTGCTGCTGCGCCACGAGACCGGGCTGTCGGCCATTTTGACTCGCGCAGGACTTGTGCTTCGCTCAAGGTTTCGTCTCTTTTCGACCATCTACACCGCATTCAGACGTCGATCTGCGGCGTGTGTGCGACGTGGCTTTTTGAAGGTTAATTCGTCCATACCCGAGGGTGTGATCTCTCAGTCGCATGTAGGGCGCCTTTGGATTTCCCAGGCGCCTTGAGGGCGCCTTTGTGCAGCTTCGGCTGTGTGACTGTATTTGCCATCCGCACGGGATTCTGGTCTCTATTGGATCTCGTTCTGGCGATCGCTGGGGCGAATCAATTTCGTCTCGAAGCCGGGAATAAGAGACATTGGGGAATGTTCGTGTTTCACTCACTTGGAGCACAGTGAGTTAAATATTACAAAACTGATGGTACCATCATAGGACATATTGATTGTACTTTTGAATACTATCATTGTTGTACTGTTATTCTTGTGTGATCTTAATACAATATTTGTTTGTGAGCAACAATTGGGGTGGCTTCTCCCTTGATCTTTGACATACAGAATAACACATTTTTCTGCCGTGACTCCTCTCGGGGCTCGGAGGTACACCGTGACCAGGGGGTCGGGGAGGAGCACGTAACAAGAACAATAACACTTTTTATGTTCAGTCCCCCCATTTTACGTAATCACAAGTGTTGGAATATATGACTGGTAGGTGTTTCTTATTGCATCGACTGTTCACACATATACTGAAACGCAAAAGAAACTTACCACCTTTGAAACCTTAAAATATCAACAATAACACTGCGTGTAGTAAATGTGTGAACTTATTTGTGGACAATAGTGTCCTCACTGTCAGACAAAACGGTCACGGATGGTCACTTGAACCTTCAATGGTCACTTCATAGCACAGCTGTTGAACAGCTGTTTTGACTGTCAGTGATTAGCCATGGGGTACGGGATGATTTTAATGAGCTGCACGTGATGTCTTGATATTGGCTTTAAAAAGGCCAGTGCAAAATGGGCATTTCAATCAACATGCCACGATTGTCAAGGGATCAACGGCAGCGTGCCCTGGGCATGCTGCAAGGCGGACTGAGCTACCGTGAGGTGGCACGTCGCCTTGGCTGTTCACACCAGACGATATCGGCCCTGGTGGACAGAGACACCCTCCACAACTCTGCAGATGACAGACCTCGATCAGGGAGGCCAAGAGTCACCACTGCAAGGCAGGACAGGCAGATGGTCCGAAGTCACCTGCGGGATCGATTCCGTCCAGCATCCCGCACTGCGGCAGAAACTCCGGGGCGTGAAAACCCACGGATCTCCAATGATACTGCATGAAGACGACTGCATGACTATGGTCTGACTGCCAGAAGACCATACAGAGGCCCCGTGATGACGGCTGCCCATCGCCGCAACCGACAGAGATGGTGCCAGCAGCATCAGCGGTGGACCTTGGCGCAGTGGAACGAGGTCGCTTTCAGCGATGAGTCAAGGTTCTGTGTGGAAAGTCCTGATGGGCGTGAGCGTGTCTGGAGAAGAACTGGCGAGCAATATGCCGATTGTTGCGTGCGTCAAGCCAACAGGTGGGGTGGCCCAAGTGTGATGGTGTGGGCCGCCATATCAGGCCGGTACAGGACGCCACTGGTGGTTGTGGATGGGAATCTTAACGCCCAGCGGTATGTGGATAACATCCTGCGACCTCATCTGCTGCCATTCCTGCTAGACCACCCAGAACTGAGAACCTTTCAGCATGACAACGCTCGTCCCCATGCTGCTCGCTTTACCACTGCATTTCTCCAAGGCGAGAACATCAACACCATGCAGTGGCCTGCGCTCTCCCTTGACCTGAATCCCATAGAGCACCTGTGGGATGAGCTTGGGAGACGCGTAGTTGGCAGGGCCAGGACACAGGCAGAGCTGCTTCAGACATTGAGGACTGAGTGGGACAGAATCCAGCAGCAATCCATCCAAAGACTGGTAGGCAGTATATGCCGACGATGCACTGCCTGTATCCAAAACAATGGTGGCCACACACGCTATTGAAAGGGGACTGACATTGCACCCTGTGCTGTTCTGTACTGTAGAACAAACTGATGAGATGGTGTATCTTGGTCAAAAACTTGACATGTCATCAATAAAATGCCAATGTTTCAATTAGCAATTGTTGGTTTGTTTTATTTTTAACTGTTACAATTTTATTACATTTCAAACAAGTGGTAAGTTGTATGGTCTTCTGGCAGTCAGACCATAGTCATGCAGTCGTCTTCATGCAGTATCATTGGAGATCCGTGGGTTTGCACGCCCCGGAATTTCTGCCGCAGTGCGGGATGCTGGACGGAATCGATCCCGCAGGTGACTTCGGACCATCTGCCTGTCCTGCCTTGCAGTGGTGACTCTTGGCCTCCCTGATCGAGGTCTGTCATCTGCAGAGTTGTGGAGGGTGTCTCTGTCCACCAGGGCCGATATCGTCTGGTGTGAACAGCCAAGGCGACGTGCCACCTCACGGTAGCTCACTCCGCCTTGCAGCATGCCCAGGGCACGCTGCCGTTGATCCCTTGACAATCGTGGCATGTTGATTGAAATGCCCATTTTGCACTGGCCTTTTTAAAGTCAATATCAAGACATCACGTGCAGCTCATTAAAATCATCCCGTACCCCTTGGCTAATCACTGACAGTCAAAACGGCTGTTCAACAGCTGTGCTATGAAGTGACCATTGAAGGTTCAAGTGACCATCCGTGACCGTTTTGTCTGACAGTGAGGACACTATTGTCCACAAATAAGTTCACACATTTACTACACGCAGTGTTATTGTTGATATTTAAAGGTTTCAAAGGTGGTAAGTTTCTTTTGCGTTTCAGTATAAAGAGCTGTGAATGTCTAGTCTTGGTTTTCGCCTTTGCTCTTGTGGATGGGAAGGAGAGGAAGAGGTGGAGAGAGAGTGGGAGCGATGGTGGGGAGGAGAGAGAGAGAGAGAGAGAGAGAGAGGAGGACGCAGGTGAGAGAGGGGGGGGGGGGGAGAGAGAAAGGGGAGAGGAGTGGGGGGGGGAGAGGGGTTGGTTAGCAAAGAGAATGATATGTTATGATTAATGACCACACGCACGAGCATGGAAACGCAAGTTTCAAATGAAACCCTTGGATGAGCAGCCTGCTACGGCAGCGGAGGCAATAAGGAAGTGTGATGAGGATATGTTTCCTAATATATTTTTACTCCTCAAATTGTGCTGCACCATTCCTGCCACTAGCTGTGAATGGTAAAGGGGCACCAGTGACTTGCGCTGGCTGCATACCTACATAAGAGCAAGCATGGTCCAAGAGAGGTTGTCTGCGTTGGCCCTCATGCACATTCACTACAACTTCGATGGTGATGAGGAAAGGGTGGTGGATCAGTTTGCCAGGAAGCACCCAAGAAGGCTGGAACTTGGAACCCTGCTGAAAGGCTAAGTGAACAACAAGTACCTGCCTCGATGCATTTTTAAAATTTGATCAGATCATCTGTTTATGCTGCATACAGCCGATGTTTACCTGTGAGATTGCAATTGAAAAATCATGCTTTTGATCTTCCAATTCATGTCCAATACATTGTTCCTCATTTTTGCTTCCCCCCCCCCCCCCCCCCCCCCCCCCCCCACGAACATTGACCACAAAGACTACTTCGATAGACTTCCATGATAAACATACTTGTAATATTATAAAAACAAAAGTATACACATCTGTGTATTCATATTACGTATGTTCCCTTTTCGGACATGGTGTTTCCTGTCACGAGTTACTTGGTAAATTGAACTTAAACTCGAACTGTGATCAGTATTCGAGACTTCAATCAATGAAATAGTACTTTATATGCTGCTTTACTGAATATGGCCTGAAAACACTCCAAAATGATAACCCATTGATTGAGCTCTCTATTTTCGACACTTTCACTTCCTGGAGTAAAGCAATGTGAAGTGCATAGCATCCCATAACGGGCGTGATGGTGTTGCACTATCATGCTCTCAGCGAACCAGCTTTTCAAAACTTTGCAACACCCCATCGAAAATCTTGTGTACGGGCCTGCACTGTCTGTGCAAACAAGCTGTGCAAGTTTCAATCTGATATCCGGAACTAGAACAGCACTCTTTAACGTCACGACATCGACCGATATGCCTAAGCCCACATTATTACATCATTATACATAGTTGTACCAAGTTTGATGTAAATCCATTCAGCTGTTCTCAAGTATCACATTTTTACCTGTCATGACCTCTGACCCTCACGAGAATCACAAAATCACCTCACTTCTCACCTTTGATAATCAGTTCGTCTTTGAATCATAACATATACTTATACCAGTTTGGTCAAAATCCCATCACTGGTTCACTGGTTCACAAGTTGGTGCCATGTGGGACTTTTTCTTTGCCACGTGGGACTTTTCCCGTATGCTACTAACCAAGATGAGCAGAACCTGAAATAAAAGATAAATAATTTAATTAATTAATTATATTTTCCACCCTCTTACCCTGGTACTGAGGTGCTTTATCAATGGGGAGCCTTTTGATTATGACTGGTGAACAAACAACAGACATTTTAAGGCCATTTTCCCCTGCCAGAGCGGGGGTTAGCCTTGCGGTCCCCATGACAATCTTCTCCATTTTGCCCTATTTTCTGCATCTCTCCTTGTTAACCCCCTTGCCCGCATTTCTTCTTCCACCATCTTTAGCCAAGTCTTTCTCGGTCTTCCCCGTCCATTTTGATTATGACTGGTGAACCTCAAGTGTTATTGCAGAAGGCCCTCAAGCTGAAGGTCTTAAGGGTCTATGGTGTCTTAGGGTACTATAGTGTAGCAGCATAGCAAACCTGTTGTGCATTTTGTGATACAAGCACCAAATTTGGCACAAATGTACATTAATATGTTGCGAACATTTTCAGATATTGGGCCACTTGAAATTCCGTAATTTTTTTTTTCAAATTTTTTCAAATTTCGTAATTTCAAATTTTTCGGGTGACACCGTCACAATTTCGGTCTTCGAGGCCGGCCGATATAGTGGGGCGGCTTAGCCCAAATATTCAAAAGAATTGTGCATTTTGTGATACAAGCACCAAATTTGGCACAAATGTACATTAATATGTTGCGAACATTGTGTGGTCAGCAATGAAGACGAGAGTCTGAATTACATGTATGCAAAAGACCTTGTGAACCAGTGAAGGAAATACATGGGTAAGCATGAATTAAATCTAGGGCATGATATAATTTCCATGATGTTTACCTCTACACTCAATGGTGGAAGGAGGTAATGTTTTGATCCCAGCTTGTCTGTATGTCTGTTTGTCTGTTAGTCCACAAAATTCCAGACAAAGCTTGTAGTAGTGGTAGTTGTAGTGGTAGTGGTGATAACAGAAATGTTATATAGAACTGAACTTATATTATTATTATATGCAGAAAATAACTCCATTCTATATGCCCTGCAGTGGACAGGTTAATTGGTTTATGCACTGAAGGGGTCACCCTGGTGTGCACTGCTGTGTTCTGCCTCACTGAGTTGTTCAGGTATGATGTACTCAGCACAAGCTTCCGGTCGGCCCGGAGGTGGGGGTGCGGGGCCTGTCACGGAACGTCAAAACAAACGGCCTGCCGGGGCCGCCCAAAAAGTCGGGCGTGAGGGGCGCGTCCACTAATGGAACGCGCCTCTCGCTTCCCAGATCGAGGGCCACGTGGTCAGGAGAACCTCGTCCCTTCCAGTCACACTTTGCCTATCGGCCGGCCTCGAAGACCGAAATTGTGACGGTGTCACCCGAAAAATTTGAAATTACGAAATTTGAAAAAATTTGAAAAAAAAAATTACGGAATTTCAAGTGGCCCAATATCTGAAAATGTTCGCAACATATTAATGTACATTTGTGCCAGATTTGGTGCTTGTTTCACAAAATGCACAATTCTTTTGAATATTTGGGCTAAGCCGCCCCACTACTAATGGGGTATATAGGGTCTGCAGGGTCTTGGGGTTATAAAGGTTCTAAAGGGTCTTAAAGGTCTAATGGGTCTAAAAAGGGTCTTATGGGGTCTGAGAGTTCTTAAGGGGTATTAGGGTTCTAAAGGGTATTCAGGGTCTTAAGGGTCTAAAATATGTAAGGGCTGCAAATGTCTACATAATGTCTAAAAGGTATGTTTGAATAGTCCATATATTGCGAGAGGTAATTAATGTCCAATAATAAGTAATTAATAGACCTACTCACGGTCCAACTCACGTTCAAACAGGATGCAATTATGAGATGTCATGCATAGTAAGATACTTGCGAAATCCAAATAAACAATATGCTTGCAGTTTTTTGATTGTTGAACCAGTTCAGTTACCCAATATTGCAAATTCTGTCCCACCATGTACAGTAGCCAGCCGCTGGGTAGGTGAAGACTGTGCATTACTTGCTGAAAAAAATAGTTTTTTTTTTTTTGCTAGAAGACTCAATATAGATGTTTGTGTGGTGTGTGTCTAAAGGGGTCCAAGTGGTCCAAATGCTCTATCAGGGTCTAGAATGGCCTAAGTGTTCTATAAGGTCTTAAGGAGTCCAAAGATTTATAGGGTATTTTCCAATAGTAGTTAGTGTCTAAAGGGGTCTAAGCGGTATAAAGGATGTATGTCTTCAAGAATCTAAGAGGTCTAGAGGGTCTTTAAATGTCTTAAGGGGGTCGAAAAGGTCTAAAGGAATCTAAAGTGTCTAAATGGGTCTAAAGCGTCAAGGTATAAAAGCGGTCGAAGTGGATATAAAGAATGTTAAGTGGTCCAAAGAGTATGTTCCAACAGTAGTTACAGGTCTAAGGCATCAAAAGGGTCCAACGTGGTCTATGGGGTCTTCAGGATTTTGAGGGTTATAAAAGGTTCCAAAATATCTTAGTGGTATAATGGGGCCTTATGGATTCTAAAGGTTCGAATAATGTCTATGGGGCCTAATAATTCAAACAGAGTATATAGGGTCTTCGAGTCGAAGGGTTCAAATGGGGACTATAGAGTCTACAATGCTGAATCGTCTTGGGGTTATATAAGGTCTTAAAGGGTTGTTATGGGTTCTATAGGGCATGCAGGGGATCATAGGGGGCTAAAAGGATATATATGTTTTTAGGGGTTTAATGGTCACAACAGGGTCTATATGTTCTACAAGGTCTTCGGGGTCCAAAGGGTCTAGCAGTCCATAAGGTCAATGGATCTAAGTGATCTAAAAGATCTAGAAGGTCTAAACGGATCTTGAGGGGTCTAAAGTATCTGAATAGGGCCAATGGGTCTAAAGGGTCAGGGGATCTAGGAGGTCTAAAGAATGTAAGAATCTAAAGGGTATAAAGGGTCTTAAAAGGTCCAAAAGGTCTTAAAAGGTCCAAAGGGTCTTCAAAGGTCTAACAGATCTGAAGGGGTGTGTTTAAAAGGTCGAATTCCACTGCATGGTTGAGGGCGATGACTCGGTCTCCAAAGAGTTCCCCTCAGTTGATCTCAGACAGCGATAAGACGATGTTGCTGGGGCGCTGTCTTGGGCCCACCAGAGATATCTGAAGACACCATGAACCTGTCGCTCAAAGTTCTCCTCCAGCTGCGGTAAAACTTCATCATTGATCATCTGCAGATACCTGTTACCATTGACATTCCTTTGAAAGAAAAATGGTCCGATCACCGGACCACTTCCACAAAATCCCAACCAAACAGTCCACTTTTGTCGATTCACGTTGGTGTCAAAATTAAATTCCGGGGGTTGTCCTGTCGGTGCATATTCAAGAACATTATGGGTATTGACCTTGCCGTCCATGGCGAAAGCAGCTTCGTCGCCGATAACGAGAGCAGAAAATTGACATCTGCTTCGCAACGTGCTATCAACCATCTGGCAAGCACCAGCCTCCTGGCAAAATCCCCTGGCGTAAGTTGATGCCGGATGTGAATCTGATATGGATGTTGGTGGAGGTCCAGTCTTGTGATTCGGTTGAATGTTGCCGAAGGCAATCCCGTCCCATTTTGTCTTGCACTGGTATCCCTAGGATGCTCCAAAACTTGCTGCCTTACTGCTGCAATGTTCATTTCCGATCGCCCAGTGCGCCTCCTACCAGAATTCTCCTTGTTGCGGTTGAGGCTTGTGCCATGCTCTTGGTATTTTCTAACATTCGCCCAGATGGTTTTGGCTGCTGGAGGCGGCTCCATTCTGGGAAACGTTCCCTGAACGCATCACGAGTTCGCTGCAAACTTCCAGTTTGGTGAAAGGTTGTAACCATGAAGGTCCGCTGTTCAGTCGTAAGTTGAACCATCTTTTCAATGACTCAGACTGTCTCTAAACCCATACACTGTAGGCCCATCCTAAATACCCATCTGAAACAAAGGATGACGCAACCGATGATTACCAGACCAGCTTAACAATTTTACATAATCAACTTGGCAGTCGACAAATAATGCGTCCATTTAAAACTGTCTTGCACCGATTAGCCAAACTTGTAAAAATGCGATTTGAACTTGTCATTTTCAATGAACATGTACTCGGTCATGTGTGACAGCAATGATGCATGAAAGGCATCAACGGAAAGCTGAGGATCTCCTCATAATTGGTATACCACATTTAAATTGTCAAACTAAATAACCTTTGCATATTAACCCCTTGAATTCGGATTACCTTTTTTTTTGATACGCACTATATATATATATATATATATATATATATATATATATATATATATATATATATATATATATATATATATATATATATATATATATATAGTTACGGATCTCAGAGATGGCACTCCCCTTAGCAAGGGGGGGGGGGGGTTAATCCCCTTGGCCTGTTAAGCTGGCCGTCTCTGGTCCTGGTACTTATAACGCTCTTCTGTGGGGTGAAATTGGTCAGGGTTATTGGTCAAGGTGTTCTCCCGAATACCTTTACCAATCCCTCCGCAAAACAGGGAGACAAGTACCGCTCGAACCACAGACAAGATGTATTTGCCGAGCGGTTTAGCAATCCGCAGCTCGAGCCATTAACAACGAACTAACCCGACTCTGAGCGTTGGCCAAAATCGCACCACAGGTATTCAATCAGGGAAAACACTAAAGCGACCGGATGAGAGGAAAACCCAAAGAATAAGAAGGAACAGCTGTAATTTATTAATTATGTACAAAACCAAAGAATAGGAAACGAAAGTAATATACAGAAGAAGAAGAAGAAGACACAGGGCAGCCTTAAGCAGTCTTATGTTACCTACGCCCAGGACAACAGACTTACACGAAAGGGGAATAGCAGGCAGGAATGACTGGAAGGAGGAGAAGGGTCCAAGTGGGACAGCAGGGCTGGAAGGTTCGGGCAAAGGCATAGCAAGGAGGTCCGCTCCAGGTCCATGCTCCGGGCTGGAAGCGAACAGCCAGCGGGCAGCTCCACGTATTCGGTTTCACACATGGTCGGACAATGTCAATTGACTACTGTATTGTTGTCGCCGTCACGGACCCACTCTGCCGCCTCACGATCCAGCGGTATGCTGGCCTCGTACCTCCCTCATCTGCCGGATCCCGTCTCTCTCAAGCAACTCTTGAACCCTCTCACTCAACTGTTCAAGCAGTCTCTTGCAGCCGCTTTTATTGCTCGTGTTGGAATCAATGCGCGCTTCATAGAGCCACACCCGCGATGGTACCTCGCCAGCCCTGGTTGGTCGGTAAGGGCTTGCTGACTCCACCTCCGATGACGAGTCGACTTGCCACACCTTGTTCTGGCGGCTCCGCCCCCTCCTTCCTCGGCTTGACCGCATGGCTAATGGCGGTTTGGGGCCAACAACCGCATCAAGGCAAGGAGCAGCGAACGCTGCTGGCAAACGAAGTACTGGGGCCTATCTTATTTGATTAATGCAACGCAGATTCAACTATTGGGAACAGATCCTTAACTGAAACACATAATAATGAAATAACTAGAGAGAGGTCCTATGGTTCGCTACGTGTTCTACATGGACTAACTAGGGTGCGATCTTTAACAAGCCAATTGATGGGGATATTTACAGGGGAACATTTATAAAGGATGCATTTACTAAAATGTACTAGTGAAGGTTCTAAAAACCATAACAATATATATATATATATTGTTGCGGTTTTGGAAATAAAGGCAACCCCCCTATAGTTAGTTACACCACAACATGTAGCCTCGCTTAGTTAGTTATTTATTATCAAATGTGAAGTATAGTCTCCTTCCCAGTGTTAGTATGCGTTGAGGCAGGTAGAGTAAGTAGGCCTCATTGCAGCCTGAAGTGCCGTGTCATGGGCCTAGGACAAGTCTAGCTGGCCCGAGGGAGGAGCTGGAGGGCATGGCCGGTAAGCAGCGAACAGCCAATGGGAGCTAAAGGGAGTGGCCAGTAAGTTACAGCCAATGAGAGCTAAAGGAAGTGGCCAGTAAGTTACAGCTAATGGAGGCTGAAGGGAGTGGCCGAGGGCAACCAATAAGGGGCTGTCACGACACGTGACCCCCGGCGGCCAGTGGAGGCCCGTGGAACATTTGAGTGGGGCTCCGGGGGGGCTATAAAACCCGGCCTGGACCCCCGTTCTCTCTCTCTCTGGCCCGGGACTCTGAACGCTCTCTCTGCCCTGACGACCTCTCTGTCTGGACTCCCTGCACGTGCGCTCTGCCTCGCTGACCTTGAGATACGCTCCTCCGATTCCTGTTACGTGCACGACTGTGATCAACGCCCCTGCCGTGAACATCCTTGGGGGTATCCGCTAAACGAGCCCGTCTGGGCAAGCTGCACGAGCGCCCGCACTTTGGGCGCGTTCCCCTCTTCCTCCCCTTCCCCGAACGAGTCCGAGGGCCCTTGTCTGGGAACGTAAGTAAGGCCGTTAAGATTCTCCACTGTGTCCCTTTTCTCTGAATATTGTACATTTGTGAATAAATCCTGTGGTTTGTTTCCAACCTGGCCGTCATCGTCTTTTCACCATTGACCTAGCATTGCACGAATTAAAACCGCTCGATTGGGTTCCATAGTGTTAACGGCACGAGTTACGCGACGCACAAACCGCTCGGGCGTTAAATACCAGCGTGACTCTTGCGAGGTTCAGTCCCCGTTCTCACGGCTGCGTGTGTCGAAGGTACTCGGGTCGTGACCGTTAACCCTTCCACACGTTAGCTGTGGGTTCGGCGGCTGAAATTGCCCAGCAATCCGTCCACCACGAGTATAGTGTGGGGGCGGCCTCCTGGACTAGAAGCTCGAGGGGGAGCAGGGCTTAACCCCCCCCCCCCCCCCTCAGTACGTCGACGAGCTCGAGATCCGCAACAATATATAAATCGATCTAAGTGACCTTGACCTTTGTCCTTTGTCCTTTCACCCTATAGACCTCAACAACAATAGGCTTCCAGCTTGGTTAAGCTTGGTTAACCTCTACCAGATGGTTAAGTTTAGTAAAGGTTGGAGTAAAAATGTGACCTGTAGGTGATAGACATACATACATACATTCATACACCAACCAATATACTTGTGAATCTTCTTCGATGTTACAAGAAATATGATGTGCATGGCACGATACTTGGGAAATCTTCATCAATGATTTCACTGACTCTCTGAAAGTCTTCTTCATCTCTTTGCTGAAGACTCCACCCTCTGCCATGACATCTGTCATCCTTCTAACATACCGTCATGCAGCAGCCTCTTCCGTCTTTTCAGACTTTGAAAAAAAATAAATCACAAACTGGTCAAACACTAGGAACATGTATGTCATTTCTTTCAATCCTGATAAATCCCATTCATATATTCATTCACTTTCTTTCACTTTCTTTCACTTTCTTTCACTTTCTTTCACTTTCTTTCACTTTCTTTCACTTTCTTTCACTTTCTTTCACTTTCTTTCACTTTCTTTCACTTTCTTTCTTTCTTTCTCTCTCTCTCTCTCTCTCTCTCTCTGTCTCTGTCTCTGTCTCTGTCTCTCTCTCTCTCTCTCTCTCTCTCTCTCTCTCTCTCTCTCTCTCTCAAAGAATCATTCCGCAAACCCTCCTATCTAGTTTCACAACAACCCTCAAGAAACAAGACTGGAAGTCTAACAGCGGCATAGCTGGGCTTGTAAAATATTATACACCACAAACACATAGGATTAGCTTTTAAACAAACAGTCGCTAATGCTGTTTGTAACACTAAACAAAGAAATTTGGAGGAATCCTGACATCCGTGAGGTAGATTTTATTTACAGAACTGAGCGAAGATCTACTGTAATCTATATACCCCACAAGGGTTGGGTAAACAACATGGCCCTTCCTGCCTCTAAAGTGGCATTTTTCATCGCGGCCTTTTGAAACCCACCAATTACGGTTTTGTTTTGAAAACCACCAATGAAACCACTTTTCCTGCTGTTTAACACGAAACTGAAAGGGAGGAAGCCCAGGTTGTGCTCATTTACCAAGCTGCTAGCTTGCGCTTGCCAAGCCAGCCGTTCGTTTATGGTTTTGAATGGAGTGCTTGCTCAAATGCTTAAACCACTTGGCGATCTCTCCACAAGAAACTTGGTAAATGAACACACATCCAATGATCTTGACCCCCGCCCAGAGATCGACTGTAATATTAACGTCACGTTATCATTATTATGAAAACTAGGGCATGCCCGTACTATATATATATCTAAAATTATATCCCCCCCCCCCTCTATTTACATGAAATGGTTTGGTCCAAAGCGAACGGCTTGCGAGTACGGTGACAATCCCCCCCCTCTATTTACATGGAATGGTTTGGTCCAAAGCGAACGGCTTGCGAGTACGGTGACAATCCCCCCCCCTCTATTTACATGAAATGGTTTGGTCCAAAGCGAACGGCTTGCGGAGTTTGGTAAAGAAATCGCCATAGCGTGCACAAACGCGCAGGAAAGCGAAAGAATCGCAAATTAGTTTTTATTAGTTTTAAAACATAGTTTAACGCCAACATAGCGCCAACATAGTT
The DNA here is from genome assembly GCF_964187855.1 of Myxine glutinosa. Lineage (NCBI taxonomy): Eukaryota > Metazoa > Chordata > Myxini > Myxiniformes > Myxinidae > Myxine > Myxine glutinosa. The sequence continues at coordinate 112,736,951 of NC_136272.1, forward strand.
GTGAAATAAATGAATACGCTCTCAAATGTGCCGTCCGAGGCACAGTCTGTTCGCCACGTTCGGCACACGTGATAGCTCGCTGCTCTCTGATTGGTTGAATCGTTTTTTGGACATAGCTCGGTAACTACTTGTCCGATTAATTTCAAACCTTGAAAAGGCACATCCTCGGGTCCCCAGCAATATACCTGGCAAGTTGCAAGTATATCGGACCCGTGGTTGTCGAGAAACAGCGGTCACAGACAAACAAACAAACACACACACAGACACACACACACACACACACACACACACACACAGAGATTACTGGAATTATAGATAGATGATATTACTCAAAAAAACCGAGACTAATTCCTTACTTCCATGTTATTAGTACCGTACACCGCTTATCGTTGATTCATGAACCATACACCACTTCAATCTAGAAACTTTGTAATAACGACAAAGGGCTTTCAGCGTTACATTATATTTTCTATATTATTAGTATTAACGCAATTATTATTATTACGAAAACAACCCTACTGTATTAAGAAACCTGGGCTAATTTGTCCGAAGCGGCCTGAAGGTGAGGCATGAAGGCATGAAGGCATGAAGCCTTAGGCTCCTAAGCATGCACTGTGTTGTTGGAAGAGACGTAACGCCGATGCTTTCAATATTTGATGGTCATTTTAACAATCGGTTTGTTTGCGTTTCACACCAAATGAAAAACGTAAAGGTAGAGCATGGCGATTGTGATATATGACAGGTTTGACGATTCGGCTTGAAGGAAATTGGAATCAAAATGCCAGAGTGTGGAGTCAGCCATTGTATGCGATAATAACATCAGACGTAATCACATCACCCTGTCACGTGACCAGATCCTCAGCTCTTATTCATATAAGTTTGAGTAGACAGACATACATACATACATGCGGACGGACAAACACTGTTCTAGACTGCTTTGCCCTATGGGCCATGCTGTAAAAATTCAATCAGGCAAACTCTTGGGTCTCACTTTCAGCCATAATCTCTCTTGGGCAAGTCACGTCTCAAAGTTGGCCTCCAAAGCTAGACACCGACTGGGAATTCTCTGTTGTGCAAGGTCATTCCTTGGCACAACTGAGCTCCGATCCACCTACAAGGCTTTTATTCGCAGCTTGATGGAGTCCTGCTTTCCTCTCTTAGCTGGCGCTCCTACCTCTCACCTTACTCAGCTTGACACCGTGGAAACCAAGCTTTCAAGATCATTGGAATCTCGCACAATGAAGCTGAGTCTATGGGACTATCACTCCGCCATCGCTGACAGGTCGCTGGTCTCTATGTCTTCTTCCGCCTCCTTTCTGGTCTTGCGCCCTCTACCCTCTCCGTGCTTTATAGCCGGCGAAGCCGGTGTTGTGAATAAACGCGTACGTATTATGTTGAAAACCAGATTATGCTGGATCCCTTGGCTTGAGAATTCCGAAGCTGTGACGCACCAAATCGCTCAATGGAGGCCGCCATCTTGCGGATGGGGAAGTATGCATAACAAATTGAAAAACGTTCAATAGGAGTTTGTTTCACCCGTCTTTTTTTGATTCACAATCTTATGCACCTCTAATTTGTAATTAAAATACTTTAAGACCAACCTCGGCCCGCACGGGCCTGGTTATCTTCAACGAAAATCGTCACCAAACACCGGAACCAATGAGATGCGAGCATTTGAAAAAATATTTCAGAAACCAAATCACTCAATGAAGGCCGCCATCTTCCGGATGCGGAAGTATGCATAAAAAAATTGCGAAAAAGTTCAATAGGAGTTTGTTTCACCCGTCTTTGTTTGATTCACAATCTTATGCACCTCTAATTTGTAATTAAAATACTTTAAGACCAACCTCGTTATCTTCAACGAAAATCGTCACCAAACACCGGAACCAATGAGATTCGAGCATTTGCAAAAATATTTTTTTAAAGCTTATTACGCATTTCGGAGGGTGAAAACGGCGTCAAATATTCTAAAATTGACGAAGAATTCTTTTTTAGAAATCTTGCGGCCGTAGGGGATAGTTTTTCACGGCCGGAAATATCCGAAGTTGAGACGGAATTCACCGAATTAATCAAGAAGTAAATTTTATCAACTTTAATCTCATCCAGAATGCAAATGGTGTCATTTTAGGTCTGCATTTGCAAAATTTTGTGAACTGACCAATCAGCGATCAGCTTAGGTCAGCCAATCAGCGCCATCGACACGTTTGATTAACGACAGTCACACATTGCCGTTGAAACGACGCTATCGTCTGACCTGTCGGCACTGATCTTACTGCAAGCTAACTTCTTCTGGTGGGGGAAGCCGCAGTGCCCGGAGAGAACCAGTCCTTCCAGCGACTGAAGTTAGAAGACTACACACATACTGTGAAAACGTATGTTAAGCCCAGTTAAAATTTCTTAAAATAGGCCCTAAGCTAGCACATCGTATAGTTACTTCCTTAAGCTTCTTGTGACATTTATTGTATGTAGGTATTGGGGAGGACTGTCTGCTCTTCTCTTTTACCAAGTCTTACCAGGTACGGTACCTACTACACCTACCTACTACCTAACCTACTGATGCCATAGTGATGGGTATAATAGTGGCAAGAGGCTTTGGCTTCGCCGGCTTATTGCGGCTTTGCAGTCGGGTACTAGTACCACCAGGTGTCTACAGGAAGCACACAGTCCACCAGCAACCCTCCTGGTGACCCTACCTAAATACAGAACCACTGCTCACTTCCACTCATTTGTTCCTCTTTTTCCCCCACCTGTGGAACCAACTTTCACTCCCGTGTATGTCATTCTTCCAGCCAGGTATTGATGACAGCTGTTCACCACCGTCTCAGATCATCCCCCATCCAAAACCATGATCATTTCTATACCCATTAAACCACCCCACCTTCCCAAACAATTTGGTTATGTTAATATGTATCCACCGTGACCTTGTCCACCCCTTGCGTTCTCCCTTACCCCTCATCATTTGCATTCCTCATTTGGCCGTTTACAGCAATCCTTTAAATTATTATACCATGTTTGAGAGTGTGTACGTTATTTAGGTCATTCATTCAAGCTGAAGAAGTTTGATTTTAAGACGAAAATCGGAGTGCCTCTTGTGTCCGTTATATAAATAATTGCAATTCTCTTCCTCGTCAGACGTCAGGTGATTGAGTCGGGCACTCTAAACCAGTTTAAGTCTGCGATTGGGCAGCATTGGTCCCATCATCGCTTGACGTGAGGAAGAGCACGTCAGATACGCTCACGTCTCGAAATCCAATCAGAACCTCTATATAACGCGCGAAGATCGCAGGGTGCGGCTCAAATAATCATTTCATTCTTATTATTTTCCAACTTACTGTCAAGTGTCTCCCTCTCTGCACCACCAAGCCTGCTTGCTTCATTCGCCATGGTTTCCTTCAATTACCGATTTACCTTTGCCTTGACGAAATGACGTAACAACTAACATTCTTCCACAGACGGTAATCTTTACACCGAAAGAGTAACGTTCGTATGTGGAGCACTGATATTGCTTAAGCACTAAGAGCAATGTTCAACTGGTTGAGGACTGAGGAGAAACACAAAATAAATAAAATATCGCATGCATCTGCGACGCCAACACCGCCATGGGACGAAGCAGAGCACAAACGAATCTTATCGGAAGTATCGTTTCACTTTTATTTAATATACATATCATAATTATAGGGGTAACCAAAATATATTTTACTGTAAATTTATGTCAATATGCACTTCTCAGGAGAAATAATCTGAAAATATGTCGTTCAAGCAGATATGCGCTGGATAGTGAATATGCTTTTTCTCATTGGAGGAGCAGAGAGAGGTTATTGGATCGGGACAACGTTTTAGATCCACAAACACTGCAGTGTAGAAACAGAAATAATTTTGGTTCAGTTCCGACTTGAGCGCAAAAACTCCAACATTTGTGGTGCCAGCAGGGGGCGCTGCATCGTGGATTGCCTCTGCGCTTGAAATGGCGGGATTATCCCAGTGATCCGTTGTCACGGAGTTATAAATATATATACCTCCGTGTCCGTTGTCGGTCATCGCCGGGGTATGTTTTTCCCTGGTTTCCGGTTTACAGGTGGCCCCGCCAGATGGCCCAGACATCACTAACAATTTGTACATAAAATCTTAGTTTGCTATATTTACAGTGAAAACAAACTTTCTGAACAAAAAAGGGATTTTACAGGTAGTCTATTCAACATCCAGCCTCTGATTTCTGTCGGGCCACATGTTCTGTCGTTTGTCGGAATGTTCTCTCTGGCCATACATCTCAGAAATAAGTCCCTTGCATGGTGGAGCCAGCCTTGACTTGCATCTTGAGTGATGTCTTGAAATGACTCCTCCATGACCTGGAGAAGTGTTGCCTGCTCATGAGGATTACGGTCATACATATTCCAATGCCAGGTGGAAAAAAAACTCCTCTATGGGGTTCAGAAAGGGGAGAGTAGGGTGGTAGGAACACCATTGAGAAGTGTGCATGAGCTTCAAAATCACCCTTGGACAAGCACAGAGCGCTGGAAGCTGACATTGTCCCATACAAGGACAAATTGTGCCAGCTCTAGTTCTTCCAGCACTTTCCCTTCTGGGTGGATAAGACTTTCATACATTGAATCAGGAACACCAGCAGGTATGCTGCATTATATGGGCCTATGGTGGCATTATGGGAGATTACACCATTTCTAAAAATGGCAGCACACATGGTTACATTTCCTCCACGCTGACCTGGGACATCAACTCGATGGTTGCTCACATCTCATTTGACAGATTATGTGTTTTTCCTCTTCCTCTTTGAGTTCAAGCTTGTCTTCCCTCTCATACTCCATTTCTCTCCCACATCTGAGCTCACCTGTGGTCCCTTTTATTTATTTTTTAGGTGAAGTACCCAGCATTGCCCTGGGAAATTCAATGAAATATGTATTTAAATATTTCCTGCACGACAAATTGGAAAATGTTGTCCTTATAGTTTCGTATGGATTACCAATCTTGGGCGTTGCAAAATGCACTTGGACCACTTTTCCTTCTTTTAACGTCTTTTTATTCATTTTATTTTTTAAAGCAACAAATCACAACCTTGAAGGAGCTGGGGCTCCCACGTCGATCGGAAGAATGGACGCGACAAAAAGCTGGAATTCATCCGAGTTGCTTTAATCAAACCAAACACTCAGGCACTCTCCAAAAGCCCGTTTATCGGGCAGCAATATATATACATATTATCCCGGAGCGTTTGCCCAGGAAAGGCGAGAGGGGGCGTGGCCCAGCGTCCCGAACGAGGCCTGGCAAGTTGAGCGCGGGCCTGCCTGGGCGTCCTGGACGAGCCCGGCATGGTGATCGCTCCGCGTCCTTGATAGATGCAAGGCGATTGTGAAAACCCAGCGGTAGCCGCTACACACGTCCCCCCAGAATCGACTTGCACCGGCAGGGTCAATTTGAGGGGGGTCCTGATGACCCGGCCGAAGCGACCCCTGGCGGGTCGTGGGAGGGGGTCCGGTGTGGTGGTGGGCGGTCGAGTGGGGGGCACCGTGGACGGGGGGGTGGCCTCGCCGCGGCGGAAGGGCCACCCGTGGTGGGTGGTCGACGTCCACGTGCGCCGGCTTGAGGCGGTCCACCGCAATCCGGTCCGACCTGCCGCCGATGTCGATGACGAACGACTTGTCGTCCCGTCGCAGCACCCGGAAGGGCCCGTCGTACGGCGGCCGGAGTGGCCCCCGATGTGCTTCGTGACGCACAAAAACATACTCCGCTGTGCGAAGTGCTGGGGGGACGTAGGACTGGGGGTCACCGTGGTGGGATGTTGGCACGGGGGCAAACCGTCGGGCGGCCTCCTGGAGGTCCGAGCGCTGGTGAGCTGCGGACCAGGGACTGGTAGCGTCGGGCACGAATTCGCCCGGGACGCGTAGCGCCTGGCCATAGAAAAGCTCGGCGGTGGATGCCTGGAGGTCCTCCTTGGGGGCCGTGCGGAGGCCCAAAAGGACCCACGGCAGCCGGTCGGCCCAACCGCCGTCTTGAAGGCCGGCCATGAGCGCGGCCTTCATGGAGCGGTGGAATCGCTCGCACAACCCGTTTGCTTGGGGGTGGTAGGCCGTAGTACGGTGGAGCTTGACCCCCAGGTTGCGGGCGACCGCGCCCCACAGCTCGGAGGTGAACTGTGGTCCGCGGTCTGACGTGATGTCCGCCGGTGCGCCGAAGCGGGCGACCCAGGTGGCGATGAAAGCCTGCGCCACGTCGGTGGTGGTGGTGGAGACGAGGGGAACGGCCTCCGGCCACCTGGTGGTCCTGTCCACCATGGTGAGCAGGTGTGTGAACCCCTGTGACGGGGGGAGGGGGCCCACCAGATCCACGTTGACGTGGTCGAAACGTCGTTCGGGCACGGTGAAAGGTGCCAGCGGGGCCTGGGTGTGTCGGTGGACCTTGGCCCGTTGGCAGGCCGTGCAGGTGCTGGTCCAATCGCGGGCGTCCCGACGAAGGCCATGCCAGACGAATCGCGCCGACACCAGCTTCTGGGAAGCTTTCCGGCCCGGGTGGGAAAGGCCGTGGAGGGAGGCGAAGATGCGGCGTTGCCAGGTGACGGGCACGATGGGGCGAGGCTGGCCTTGGGAGACGTCGCAGAGCAGGACAGTGTCCGCGAAGGGGATGTCGGCCAGGCGGAGGCCCGTGTCCGCCGCCCGGAGGGCTTGCACCGTGGTGTCGGTGGTTTGGTCCGCCGCCATAAGCGCAAAGTCCACGCCCAGGTGGACCGCGTTCGCGCTGGCCCGGGAAAGACAGTCGGCCACGGCATTGTTTTTGCCGGCGACGTGCCGGATGTCCGTGGTAAACTCCGACACGGCGGAGAGGTGGCGCTGTTGGCGGGCCGACCACGGCTCCGTGACCTTGGCCATGGCGTAAACCAATGGCTTGTGGTCGACGAACGCCGTGAAAGGTCGGCCCTCCAGGAGGTGGCGTTAATGGCGGACGGCCAGGTGTAGACCGAGGAACTCCCGGTCAAACGTGCTGTATTTGAGCTCGTTCGGCCGGAGCTGCCGGCTGAAAAAAGCGAGTGGCTGCCAAACCCCGTTCACCCATTGCTCATGTACGGCGCCCACCGCGTAGTCGGAGGCATCCGTGGTGAGGGCGATGGGAGCGTTGAGCACCGGGTGAGCGAGCAGTGTTGCGTCGGCGAGGGCCCGCTTTGAGCTTTGGAAGGCCGCATCCATTGCTGCGGACCAGGCGATGTCGTGCTTGGCCGGCTTGCCCCGGAGGGCTTCGTAGAGGGGCCGCATGAGTTGAGCAGCGCGGGGCACGAAGCGGTGATAAAAATTCACCATTCCCAGGAATTCCTGCAGGGCCTTTATGGTGCGGGGACGCGGGAACGTGGTGATGGCCTCGACCTTGGTTGGCAGCGGCACGGCCCCGTTCTTGGTGATGTGGTGGCCCAAAAAATCAACGGCCGTCGTGCCGAAGTGGCATTTGGCCGGGTTGACGATGAGGCCGTGCTTGATGAGGCGCCCGAACAGTGTTCGGAGGTGGAGGAGGTGCTCGGCCCGGGACGTGCTGGCGACGAGGATGTCGTCCAGGTAAAGGAAAAGGAACGGCAGGTCACGCAGCACGCCGTCCATCAAGCGCTGGAACGCCTGAGCCGCGTTCTTGAGACCAAACGGCATCCGCAAGAATTCGAATAAGCCGAACGGCGTGATGACTGCCGTTTTAGGGACGTCGGCCGCCCTGACAGGTACCTGGTGATATCCCCGTATGAGATCAATTTTCGAAAAAATGACCCGTCCCGCCAGACGGGCGGAGAAGTCTTGGATATGCGGGATCGGGTACCTGTCGGGGGTGGTAGCGTCATTGAGACGGCGGTAGTCGCCACACGGGCGCCATCCACCCCCCGGCTTTGGCACGATGTGCAGTGGCGAGGCCCACGCGCTATCGGAGCGCCGCACGATGCCGAGGTGCTCCAACGCGTCGAATTCGGCCTTCGCCACGGCGAGCTTGGCTGGGTCGAGGCGGCGGGCCCTGGCGTAGACCGGCGGGCCCGTGGTTGGTATGTGGTGCTCGATCCCATGCCGTACTGCGACGGCCGATAACGTCGGCCGCGTGAGGGCCGGGAACTCCGTGAGCAGGCGAGCAAACTCGTTCGCCGCCGGGACGGCGCATGCCAGCTCGGTCGGCGCGGAGCTGCTCAATGTGCATACCAGGGAGCTGAAGGTTTCGGCGTTGATTAAACGACGCCGTTGGACGTCCACCAGCAGTCCGTGTGCGCAGAGGAAGTCGGCGCCTAGCAGAGCCATGGGCACGTTTGCGGTTACAAACGTCCAAGCAAAGCGTTGGCCGCCGAAGCAGAGGGTGACGTTGCGCGGGCCGAAGGTGCGGATGGTCGATCCGTTGGCCGCAACCAAGGAGGGGCCGCAAACCGCGGATTGCCTGTCCTGGTCAGAGGCGGGTATGACGCTCAGTTGGGCGCCGGTGTCGCACAGGAAGCGCCGTCCGGACGCTTTATCCGTGATGAACAGTAAGTTGCCCGTGTGGCCGGCGCTCATGGCTGGTAATGAACGCCGGCCCGGCCGTTTCCCGGCCTGCCGAAGGTGCACGGGGGTCGGCATGTCCGGGCCTTCTGTCCGAACCTGGCATGATAGTAACACCACGCTTGGTCAGGTGGAGGCCCCGGTCGTCGTGCTGGAGGTGGTCGGCTCGGTGTAGCGGCCGCCAATTGCGTCGGCAGTTCGGTCGTCGACCGTGCCGGGTGCTCGGGCGCCATGGGTGTTGCGTCGGACGGCGGTGGGTCCCATGTCGCCGCTGCGATGCGCTGTCCTGCGGCGGAGATCTTGTCGGCTTCTCTGGCAAGGGCCTGGGGATCTGTGATCGTCGTGCTTGTCAGGGCGAGGCGTACCGGGTTAGGCAGCTGACGGAGGAACAGCTCCCGGAACAGGAATGCCGGAGAGTGCTCGCCGAGCAGTGAAAGCATGTAGTCCATTCGCTCGGAAGGGCGCGTGTCGCCGAGCTCGGGCAGGTCGAGCAGGCGCCGTGCGCGTTCCGCCGATGGGAGGGCGAAAGTGTCGAGGAGAAGCTTCTTAATCGCGCCGTATTTGTCAGCAGCTGGCGGGCTCTCGAGGAGGCTCAGGGCGCGGGCCGCGTTGGCCGAACCGAGCGCTGCTACCACATGGTGGAAGCGGGTGTCGTCGGCCGTGATGCCTCGCAGGGCGAACAGGGAATCCGCCTGTGCGAACCAAACCGCCGCGTGAGCCTCCCAGAAGGTAGGCAGTTTAAGGGCGACTGCCGTGTCCATGTCGGTAGGTCACCAATGAAGGAGCTGGGGCTCCCACGTCGATCGGAAGAATGGACGCGACAAAAAGCTGGAATTCATCCGAGTTGCTTTAATCAAACCAAACACTCAAGCACTCTCCAAAAGCCCGTTTATCGGGCAGCAATATATATACATATTATCCCGGAGCGTTTGCCCAGGAAAGGCGAGAGGGGGCATGCCCGGGCGTCCCGACCGAGGCCTGGCAAGTTGAGCGCGGGCCTGCCCAGGCGTCCTGGACGAGCCCGGCATGGTGATCGCTCCGCGTCCTTGATAGGTGCAAGGCGATTGTGAAAACCCAGCGGTAGCCGCTACAACCTCAACATATGATCTGCACAATACATATCACTCAATCATCCCAGGAAAACCCCAGGCAGTGTATAAGCAACATACTCACTCGAGGCCTAAACACAGAGGGGTTATAATAAACCTGTGTAAATAAATCTTTTTTTAAATAACAGGTGCACGTGTGAACTCTGAAATAATTCGCTTCTGCAATAATTTGCAATAATTAGTGCTCGTGTGAATTTGTGTGATAAATGTTAGCTCTTTCACGAGCCTCGATCTTGTATACAAATAATTACCCTCGCAAGAGGAGAGGGCATTGCATTTTGGGTCCGTTTGTCTGTTTGTTTGTCTGATTGTCCGCACAGAATAAATATGATTTTCTTGGCAACCGTTGGTCGATTGACAGGAAATTTCCACCATAGGTCCAACTCCACCTGTATAAATTTTTTTAAAGGATAATTATGACGTCATGGGTCACGTGGTATGGGCGCCAGCTTGGAAAACCGAAAAATTTTGCACCTCTATATCTCCGAAAGCGCCGCATAGAAAAAATTTAGACATGGCTTATTGTAAAGAAATCTCCAATCTCCATGGGGAGTAAAATATTGTTGCGGATATGGGATTTGGCCTCCATATCCGCTTGTAAATATTCCCCCATTTCCCCAATACTCCCCAACTATCCCCAATCCCCCATTCCCTAGTCCCATTGTCTGTAAACAACACTCTGTAGAACCGACCTTCCCCTTTTTCCCCCATTAAATGTCGTGCCCAGGTCCACCGCATCTCACGTAGACAACTTTCGGACATCTTGCTAGTTATTCTTAGTCTATGTCAGTTAAGGACTCGTTTCCATTAATTCTGACTCTTCGTTGCACCAGAATGTGATTGTATGGCACCAGTAGTGAGTTTAGGACCTCCCCATACCTCCTCCCATCTTCCTCATGAAACCACAACAACAACAACAACAACTACAACAACAGCGCGCGGGGAGTGTGCGTCCTCACTCCGGCTTGGTTAGCCGCCATTGCCCATGTGCTCCGGCGGGGTTACCACGAAGGGGCTGACTGTCGGCCCCTCGTCAAGGGCGGAGCCCGGTAACCCCCAGCACCCAATAAGAAGCGGCGGGCCGATTCCATCTGGGGCGGAGCTAACGAGCCGAGGGCGTGTCACTCCCCGCCGGATATACGCAGCCACTTACCGGACGTGACGTGAGATGCGCCCCGAGCTTGAAGTGAAGAGAACTAGACGCCACCTCCGAGCGCTGAGAGACCTCCCTGCATCTTTTGGGCCGCGCTATCCTGTCCCTGAGCACAAGGTGCACCTTGTGCTGTCCACCGACTACCTGCCCTTCCTTGCCATCAATCCCGGTGTGAGTCAGTCTTGTCCTGTTTATCTGTGGTCTGTCGGGGTTACTATAAGACCGTGATTAAGTGCCTACCTTCCTATGCTGTCCCTCTTGTCCTTGTAATCTCAACGTTCCGAAATATTATAACCTCCTCCGGAGGTCTTGAGAACTGTACCCCTGGTGTCGTGTCATTTAACCCAGCCGTTGTGTCCTTTCCTCAATTGATTTAGCGTAGCGCGACTCGGCCAACATTCGAGTATAATCGGGTAAACTGTGCAGACGCGGTCATACCAAACCGCTCGGTAAACCAACATCCACAACCGCGTCTGTAACAATATGTTAATGATGATGTCATATTGTCATAGGTGCCTCGATTATGACGGCATAATTCGACAAATACAAAACTTCATCCGATCAAGATGAAATTTCTTGAGCGTCATATAGGGATACATTGCTGGAGAAAAAAATTAATAATTATGACGTCATAGATCACGTGATTCGACCGCCATCTTGGAAAAACCGAAAAACTTTGCACCTCTATATCTCTGAAAGTGCTGCATAGAAAAAATTGAGACGTGGCTCATTGTTAAGAATTCTCCATGGGGAATGAAATATGTTAATGATGATGTCACAGGTGCCTCCATTTTAACGTCATAATTCGACAAGTACAAAACTTCATCCAATCAAGATGAAATTTATTGAGCGTCATCTAGGGATAAATTTGGGGAGAAAAAAATGATGATGTCATCGGTCACATGGTTCGGCCGCCATTTTTTTTAACACATAAGCCTTAAAAAAAAACACTGAAAACACATCCTGGCGAGGGTCTACAATCTCTGATTGCTCTTTCTTGTTATATTTGTGCTGTTGACAACAAATAACTACAACCTCAACATACAATCTTCACAATACATATTACTCGATCACTCCCGGGGAAAAAAAACCCAGGCAGTATATAAGCACTAGACCCGATCGAGGACTGAAGGCCAATTATCCAGTTTTATCTGGAATCAGTTTTTTTTATTTATCCAAACATAGCCCTCGATCTTCCTCTGGATGAAAGAGGAGGCCATGCAAAGTTTGGTTGCACTGGATCCTGTAGGGTCCAAATGCAAAAACAAACCAACCACCTTTAGAGGCCATTTTTCCCCGCAGAGCAGGGGTTGGCCTTTTTCTGGCACAATGTCCCCTTTTTGAAGCAATATTTACGGCCGGATGCCCTTCCTGCCACCAACCCTGTTAGTAGAGGGGTCAATATATGGTTGAACCCCCAAAAAATTGATACAAAAGGTTTTTCAATGGATTCTGGTATCATTGGGCATGCTAAATAACATACTAAAAATCTAGTAACATCTGACTTCCGGAAAGGGGTCATTTTCAAGATGGCGTCCAAGATGGCCGCCGGGAGCTTAAAATAATAATAATAATAAATAATTCATTTATTTTGTATAGCGCTTTTCATAAAGCCCAAAGGCGCTTTGACAGAGTGCAAAACATAATGCATAACAAAACATGAAAACAACAATTGCAAAAAGACAAGAATCAATAGGAAAATATTTAAAGCAAAAGGAGGGAGAAGGAGAAGTGATAGTCAGGGGTTAAATGCTGTGGGTTGAATGTTGAATGCAGTGCTGAACAGGTGGGTCTTGAGTGATGTTTTGAATGTGGTGAGTGAGGAGGAGTCTCTGATGGTGTGAGGTAGTGAGTTCCAGAGGGTGGGAGCAGCGATGGAGAAGGCCCTGTCCCCCCAGGATCTGAATTTGGTCCGGATGGGGGGGGGGTCAGGAGGTTGGTACCAGCAGAGCGGAGGTTGCGGGTGGGAGTGTGTCTGGAGAGGAGGTCAGCCAGGTAGGATGGGGCCAGGTTATGGAGGGCTTTGTAGGTCAAGAGGAGGATTTTGTACTGGATTCTCTGGGAGATGGGGAGCCAGTGAAGCTTGTAAAGGCCGGGGGTGATGTGGTCACGTGTCCGGGAATGGGTGAGTAGACGGGCAGCGGAGTTCTGAATGTATTGGAGTTTATTGGTGATTGTTGAGGGTGAACCATAGAGGAGGCTATTGCAGTAGTCCAGACGGGAGGTGATGAAGGCGTGGATGAGGGTTTCTGCAGCCGTGGAGGAGAGGGATGAGCGGAGACGGGCGATGTTTTTCAGGTGAAAGAAGGCTGTCTTTGTGATCTGTTTAGTGTATTTGTCGAAGGAGAGGGTTTGGTCAAAGATGACGCAAAGATTCCGGATAGGAGGGGAGGTGGATACTGGGATACGTCGATGTTGAGGGCAAAGTTATGGACGGATTTTGTGAGCGTTTTTGGGCCAATGATGATTATTTCAGATTTATCACAGTTAGGTTTGAGGTAGTTGATTTGAAGCCAGGATTTTATTTCAGAGATGCAGTTTGTCAGGATAGAGTGGGTGTCGGTGGAGACGGACTTGGTGGAGATGAAAAGCTGGATGTCATCGGCGAAGCAGTGGAATTGGAGACCATGACGGCAGATTAAGTGACCGAGGGGGGACAGGTAAAGGATGAAGAGGAGGGGGCCAATAACTGAACCTTGGGGGACACCTTGAGGGAGGGGAGCAGTGGGGGATTTGCAGTTATTGATGGAGATGAACTGGCGTCTGTCAGAGAGGTATGATTTAATCCAAGAGAGGGCAGTGCCGGTAACGTTAAAGGTGGATTCAAGTCGGGTGAGGAGGATGGTGTGATCGATGGTGTCAAAGACAGCACTGAGGTCGAGGAGGACGAGAATGTTGAGGTTGCCAGCGTCAGAGGAGAGGAGAAGGTCGTTGGTGATTTTGAGGAGAGCAGTTTCAGTACTGTGGTTGGAGCGGAATCCGGATTGGAATGTTTCATACAGGTTATTGGCAGAGAGGTGATGTTTGAGTTGAGCGGCCACAGCGCGTTCCAAAACTTTTGACAGAAAGGGTAGGTTGGAGATGGGTCTGACGTTATTTAGGGTGTCAGGGTTTAGACCAGGTTTTTTTAGAATGGGGGTAACAGCAGCAATTTTGAGGGATGGTGGGATGATGCCTGTAGACAGGGAGGAGTTTATTGTTGCAATGATAAGTGGAGAGAGAGCAGGGAGGGAGGCCTTGACAAAGCTGGAGGGGATGGGGTCAAGAGTGCAGGTGGCAGTTTTCATTCCTATGAGGAGTTCAGAGAGGTCAGTAGGGGAGACCGGGGAGAATTGAGACAGGGGAAGGCAGGATAAGGGGGGGCAGGTGGTTGGAGGGGGAGCGGGTGCAGCGGTGGTCAAGCTGTTGTAGATGTTGTCAATTTTGCGTTGGAAGAAAGAAAGGAAGGAGATGCAGTTGTCTACTGTGAATGACTGGGTGGTGGTGTCCAGGGGGCGGAGGAGTTTGTTTATTGTCGAGAAGAGTGCTTTTGGGTTTCCGGAGCCAGAGTGGATAATTTGAGAGTAGTCGGCGGAGCGGGCGTGGGAGAGGGCATCTTTGTAGTGTTGTAGGTGGTCCTTGTAGGCTTGGGAGTGAACTGTGAGACCTGTTTTATTGCGGAGTCTTTCAAGTTGGCGAGCACGAGTTTTCATCAGGCGGAGTTCAGGGGTAAACCAGGGAGCAGAATGGGTGAAAGAAACTGTTTTGGTTTTTACAGGCGCAAGCTGGTCAAGGCAGGAGGAGAGAGTGTGGTTGTAGTAGTCAGTGAGGTCGGAAGGGGTGTGGAGGTCATTGAAGGGAGAAGTGGACATTTTTTCAGAGAGGGTGGATGAGAATGAGGTAGGTGAAAGAGCGTTTAGCTTACAGAAGTTGATAGTGCGATAATTAGTCCTTGAGCCAACCGGCCATATTTTGAAGTGAATGCTCCGGCGGGGGGAGTAATTCTCATTATGATTTTCCATTAGACCAATGTCTCAAGTGTCAGAAAAGGTGTGATGGACATCTGAGAACGGTAGCTTAGTGCCCGGATGGACGCCATCTTTGAAACCACCCAGCTCGAAAATGCCCATTTGGTGGGGTACATTGTTGCACGTGTATCTGGACTTCTATACTAGCTATCGATGTGCGGTTGACGACTAAATATACGTCCGATGTGTACCGTCTAAATAAAAAATAATATGAAGCATTTTGTTTTAGATTAATTATTATAAAATCAATTATCGAAAAAAAATCATATATTTTTCAATATTTTATTATTAGACTTGTACTTTTTTTAGTGAAACAACACTGGTATGATTTTCCAAATTATGCATTGTGCTACACCATTTATCTGTCTATAAAAATAACTCAAAAACTAAAACATATCATCCACCACGAGTTTACACAAAAAATATATGAAAAGGCATGCACTTTCCACAAACCGAAACTATGTCAGTTGGAATTTCCCGCCGATAATCAACCCACAGAACCCAGTGCCGAAAGTGACGTCAGTCTATTCTATATCTATATTCTATATTCTATATCTCAGTCTGAGATTTGTTGCGGTGACCTGATTAATTTCTGAGGGGGGGGGGGGGGGGGGTGGGTGGCTTAAGAACTAAAAGTGAACATGTTAGATGGCGCCACATACAACTCTATTATAGAGTTGTATTGTGGCGCCATCTAACATGTTCACTGACTTGGATGAGTATGTCTATGTAAGCTGGCGAGCTTTTCGGATATCGGAGTAATCTAACGTCAGTCTTTTTGTTCTTTCAGCTGAGATGGCCGGTGTCGAGGCGAAACGGGCGAAGATTGAACCTGAGTCCGGAACGTGCATCCTGTGCAGCAAGAAGTCGCCACTCTCTGAACTAAGCAAGGCAGCGGGCAACAGTTCTTGGAAGACATTGTGTGACGCAGCCGCAGTTAGAAACTTTTATCCAATTCTAAAGCTAGTCCAAGAAGGCGCAGTTGAACTTCCTAATATTCCAATATTATACCATAGGGCTTGTAGATCAGACTTCACTCACAAAAACCACCTAGCTACTTTGACCAATGCAGCTAGAAGTTCTTCAGTTGATACTGGCGATGCGGTGCGACGGCGATCATCACGGGAAGAGACAGGATCAACTTCAACGGTCTACGATGATAAATGCATTTTTTGCCAGCGTGCTTCAAAATTCATAAAAGGCAGTCGTACCCGTGAAACAGTTGTCTTGGCTGTTGAACTTCGAGCAGATAAGACAATAAGAGATGCTGCGACAGCTCGCAATGATGAGAGAGTTTTGGCATTGACTACACGAGATATGGTTGCAGCTGAGGCTCACTACCACTTCTCCTGCTATAGAAACTACACACGGCCCCAAAAACCTCAAGTAGAAACTGACATTGAAGATAATATCGAGAAAAAAGAAATGATACGATGTATATTCAATTTCATTCGCACTGACTTGTTCTTGAACCCGAGGATTGTTCCAATAGTTGATGTTGCAACAGATATCCTGTCTTCAGATACATTTTCAGTTGATGTTCGTGACTCCATCAAGAAGAATCTGCAGCGCACATTACAAAGAGAGTTTGGAGAATCGCTCATCTTCTTCAATGTGAAACACCGTGTATACTTGATGCCCGATAATCTGACAAAGCGAGAGATTGCTGCAGAGTGCGTAAACCTGAAAGCAGAAGTGAAAGCATTTGAACGAACGGACGGTGAAAGTAACATTGTGCGTGCAGCTACTTCACTGCGACACCAGATCAAAGATGCTCATTACAATGAACGTTGGCCGCCTCAGCCAGCAGAACTCACTTCAGATTACGTGAAGATACCAGATTCTCTTCGTGTATTTCTGCATACTTTGATTTGCGGGAGTGGGGGTAGCTCTGCGCGTGCCGACACACTGGTATGGTCGATGGCTCAAGATATCATCAATGCTGTACACCGGGGTACCATCAGAACATCGAAGCATGTCCTACTTCCGTGGGTCATGAAAACGCTCACCGGTAATACAGAGGTCATCAGAATATTGAATCGACTCGGGCACGGATGTTCGTACACAGTTCTGGAAGAAATCGAGACAGCGCTATGCATAGACAAATTAGCAAGTGTGGAGAAAGATACAGTACCACTTCCGTCACATGTGCACCCTTCGGTCCCGACTGTATTAGCATTCGATAACATCGACAGGCTAGAGGAATCGCTGAGTGGTGGCGGAACATCGCATCGCGTCAACGGTATCATCGTCCAACCGAAGTCGCAGTCGTGTTTGCCGCCCCAACCTCCATCGGCAGTATCCAAAGCAGATAAGAAGCGATCTATCCCGTCATCCAGCAATTTAGTTCCAATATACAGCGGTGGGAAACGAGAGGGCCCACCTGCAATCAAGCCTGCAGATCTTTCTGACACTCTTGCAGGCGCAACATCCCTTGCGCAGCGCCGAAATCACGTATGGATTATGACTCGCATGCTGGAACCATGCGACCAGACAATCAGTTCGTGGACTGGTTTCAACATCATGACTAGAGATCGTGTTCAGGTGACGGAAGATGTAGTTGGCTACCTGCCGACTATAAACGCGCCTGCCACAGATATGGCAACAGTGCAAGAAATCCTCAGAGAAGCTCTGAACATCATGTCATCACTTCAGCTTGAGCGTATACCGGTGGTGCTAGACCAGGCACTATTTGCTAAGGCGACCGAAATAGCATGGAAAGATGTCGATCGATATGGAAGAATCGTGCTCATGATGGGGAACTTCCATACCATCTGTAACTTCATGTCGAGCATTGGGAAAATGTTTGGAGATGCAGGCCTTCGGGATGTAGCTGTTGAGTCAGGAGTAATCGCTGAAGGTTCCATCAACAGGGTTCTGGAAGGCAAGCAATACAACCGTGCTGTGCGACTCCACAAGTTGATGTACGAGGCACTAATGCGCATCATTTGGAAGGGCTTCCAGGTGTGGATAGAAAGCAATCATCCTGACAAGGAACCCCAGATTCGAAGCACTGACCTCAAAATTCGCAGCATCAAGGAGGATGTTTGCCACGAGACTCTCGCTGCTGCTCTCGATGATGATTCATGTGTACAGAGCTTTGACATGTTCGCGAAATACCTACATTTTCTGCGAACCAAACATGGAGACCTGGCTCGCTTCTGGATGATGTATATTGATATGGTAGAGACCCTGCTGGGGTTGATTCGTGCGGATAGAGAAGGCGACTGGATGCTTCACTTGGCTTGTGTCAGAAGAGTGATCCCTTGGTGTTTCGCAATGAACAAGGTGAACTATGCTAGATATCTACCAGTGTACTATGCACAGATGACGCAACTCCACGAAACATGCCCCGAGTTGTACAGGCATTTCAATCAAGGCTACTTCTCCGTACAGCTTAGACCAGGGAATCCATTTGCCAGAATCGCTGTTGATCAGACAACAGAAGAAACAGTAAACAAAGATACGCAAACAGCTGGAGGAACACGAGGTTTTAGTCTTCGACAAGGGGCTGTGTCACGATACTATCTAACTGCAGAAAATCGGGCTACTGCACTGAGGCAACTACGAGAAACTATCCTTGTGAATGGCAGCGACACATCTCACGCCAAGCACCCTGACTTGTCTACTTCTCGCATCAAACGTGATGAGTCTGGCGTCACAGCTATCTGTGATCTACTGGAAAATGACTGGACCAATCCATTCGCCGATGATCCGTCATGTCTTCTCAGTATATCTACCGGAGCGGCTGCGAGGGAGGACGTTTCTAATGACCTACTCAACACCCTGCAAAAGGGGGAAGCGGCGTATCAAAGCTTCCAGAAACGTCTTGAAGAGGGAACAGGCTTTCATGACACATTGAACAAGCTAAACTTGAAGACCTTTGGTAAGATCAAGCAGAAAGTTGTGAAGGGCACAAACAAGGAGATCGTCCTGAGAGCTGACAGACAACTGTTTGCCACCATGATACTCATCGCCAAGACAAGGAACCTCGACATGCAACTTGTCCTTTGTCACCCACTAGGGCCGTTACCATGGTCTTTGGCAAACGTTGATGGGTCAATGAAAAAAACGAACAAAGCTGCACTTGCGAAACACATGGAAGGTCTTGTGGAACCAGCCGAGAACGTTGACAAGCGAAGTGCAACAATAATTGATGCGATGGCTCTCATACAAAAGATGCATGGCGAGAACGACACGTTCGAAGAACTATCTGACCGCATCCTTGCTGCAGCGCTTCACGCTGGTCAAGGCAGTGAGCGCATCGATGTTGTCTTTGACACATACACAGAAGAATCCATCAAAGCAGCTGAGCGTGTGAACCGCGGTTCAAATGAAGGCATCAGTTTCAGTGAGATCAGACCCGCACACAAAATCATGAACTGGCGGCGTCTCCTTGCTTGCAGCCAGACAAAGGAGAAACTGGTTGTGTTTCTGGCGGAGTCGTGGAAACATGAAACAAATCGCGAAAAGCTAGGCAACAGAACACTGTATGTCACCTGTGGTGAAAAATGTCTGGTACTGAACCGCGATAGGTGGAAGTTGGTGCAAGCACTCGAATGTAGCCACGAGGAAGCAGACACGCGTATGTTTCTCCACGCAAAGCACGCCGCTACCCACTACAAGACGATCATCTTAGTGGCAGATGACACCGACGTTCTGATCATCAGTCTTCATCTCAGCAGAACCATCGATAGTCAGCTCTTCATCAGACGAGGAACAAAGGTTCGAGTCAGAATGATCGACGTTGGAAAGTTGGCTGCGGTATTGGGGTCTGGAGTTTGCAGTGCATTGCCAGGGCTTCATGCATGGAGCGGGTGTGACACTGTGAGTGCTCTGGCTAGCCAAGGAAAGATAAAGGCTTTGAAGCTTGTGCAAGCGAATGAGCTGTATCTTCAAGCATTCACAGATCTGGGATCTTCGTGGAATGTACCAACAGACGTCTTCAATAGCATTCAGGCCTTCACGTGTCAGCTGTACGCCAAGAACACGAAGATCGTCGGTGTTAATTCGCTCCGTTATCACATGTTCTGTGCAAAGAAGGGCCAGATCGAATCTGGACAATTGCCGCCTTGTGAAGACTCCTTGATGCAGCATACGCTTAGGGCCAACTATCAGGCGGCTATCTGGCGATGCAGCCTTGAAAACCTACCAGACGTCCCAACACCATCAGCAGGACATGGTTGGGAACTCGATGATGGCGGTTCGCTCACAATCCGATGGATGGCAGGTCTACCAGCTCCAGATGTCGTCTTGAATCTCATCTCATGCACATGCAGAAGGACGTGTCGACCGTCAGATTGCTCCTGCATACTGAATGGGTTGAAGTGCACTGTTGTGTGTAAGCTGCAGGGATGCTCCAACATGGTGCAGGATGATGCTATCGTGGCTCAGGATGCCAATGACTCTGATGGCGACTCTGATGATTAACTTTGTGTGCACTGTGTATTGTATAGCATATGTTGTTCTCTATTATAATGCAGGCCAAATTGCCTGAAAATCTTTATAGACAGATAAACGGTTTAGCAAAATGTATAATTTGGAAGATCATACCGGTGTTATTTGACTAAAACATGACATGTTCAATGATACCTCCGCTTGCTTATTAGGAATATACATCGTATGGTGTTAAAATCAGCTCCATACGTCTTTCCAAACTCTAGTAATGAATAATTAATATAATTGGCGGCCATTTTGAAATCCAAGATGGCCACCAAAGTGCAGATTTCCTATGTAACAATTTCCGCCTGCTTATTAGATATCGTATGGTGTTAAAATCCTCTCCGTACGACATTCCTAACTTGCGTTATCGTCAGAATAGATAATGCCAGCGGCGGCCTAAGTCATTTTATGCCTCTTTACATTTATTTGTTGTAAACTCGTGGTGGATGATATGTTTTAGTTTTTGAGTTATTTTTATAGACAGATAAACGGTGTAGCACAATGCATAATTTGGAAAATCATACCAGTGTTGTTTCACTAAAAAAAGTACAAGTCTAATAATAAAATATTGAAAAATATATGATTTTTTTTCGATAATTGATTTTTATAATAATTAATCTAAAACAAAATGCTTCATATTATTTTTTATTTAGACGGTACACATCGGACGTATATTTAGTCGTCAACCGCACATCGATAGCTAGTATAGAAGTCCAGATACACGTGCAACAATGTACCCCACCAAATGGGCATTTTCGAGCTGGGTGGTTTCAAAGATGGCGTCCATCCGGGCACTAAGCTACCGTTCTCAGATGTCCATCACACCTTTTCTGACACTTGAGCCATTGGTCTAATGGAAAATCATAATGAGAATTACTCCCCCCGCCGGAGCATTACTTTTGGTCTGGCTCAAGGACTAAATGTCTTGGTGTTGGGGTGGGGATGTTGATGGTCATAGTGATGGCTAAGTGGTCAGAGAGGGTGAGGTCGGAGCCAGAGAGATGGTGCAAAATTAATCCAGTCGAGCAGACAAGGTCCAAAATGTGACCACGGATATGCGTAGGAAAGTTGACATGTTGAGTGAGGTTAAAGCAGGTGAGTAAATCAGTGAAGTCAGTGGTTATTGTGGAGTCAGTGGAGTCCATGTGGATATTGAAATCACCAAGAAGGAGGATTGAGGGGGAGAGGGAACATAGCTGGGTCAGAAAGTAGGAGAAGTCAGGCAGGAATAATGGGTGTGGTTTGGGAGGGCGGTAGACGACAGCCATGACTGACTGCTTGCGCCCAGAGAGTTTAAAAGCCAGGTGTTCAAAGGATGAGGCGATGGGGATGAGGCTGGTCCTGATGTCTTGACGGTGGATAACGGCAATTCCACCACCTCGGCCCTCGGAGCGTGGTTTATTGACGTAGGAATATCCATTGGGTGTGGTGAGGTTGAGCGTGTAGTAGTCCAGTGGTTGTTGCCAGGTTTCGGTGAGACAGAGAAAGTCCAGTTTGTTATCCAGGATGTAGTCGTTGAGGATGAGGCATTTGTTGTTGAGGGACCGGGTGTTGAACAGGGTGAGCTTGATGTTGTTTTGAACAGCAGGGATGAATTCAGGTGATTTAGCCAGGGTTCGCAGGCAGGAGGTGCGATTTTGTGCGTTGCCGTGACTAGGTGCGCTGGGACGATGAGTGGGAGTGCGCTGAGCCGACCAGAGGACGGGGATGGAGTGACCTGATTGTACATGTACAAACTTATGACCGGAGCCACGGTGAATGTACCTGGGTCGTTGGAGGAGTCCATTTG
Source organism: Myxine glutinosa (assembly GCF_964187855.1). Classification (NCBI taxonomy): domain Eukaryota; kingdom Metazoa; phylum Chordata; class Myxini; order Myxiniformes; family Myxinidae; genus Myxine; species Myxine glutinosa. The sequence continues at coordinate 112,758,946 of NC_136272.1, forward strand.
ATTTGATGGCAGAGATGCATGATGGGGTGGAGCGGGTATTGAGCAGAAGGAGCCTTGTGGCGGAGTACTGCAGAGCCATGCCAGGCAGGGGCGGAGAGGCGAGCACGAGGCCAAGGTTGAGGAGGTGAAACAATGGTCCCAACCCACGGGAGCAGGCCCAAGGAAACGAAGGAGACGAAGGAGCCAGGTAGGTGAAGCCAGGAGCAGAGTCGGGACCAAGCAGAGGGCAGACAGGAGCAAAGAGACGATCACGAGGCCAAGGTTGATCACGGCAAAGCGGGAAATGCAGCGGCAATCAACCGCCGCCACTACAAATCAAGATCACGGCGGGAAAACCGCCGCCACACCGCTGCGAAGGACACAACCCACGAAAGCATGCCCGAGAAAACAGCGAGCAGGCGAAGGAGCCGGGTAGGCGAAGCAGGGAGCAGAGCCGGGACTATGCAGAGGGCAGACTCAATGGCCAAAAAATCCGCACGAACACCAAAAAAGCAAGCCACAGACAGTGGCCCAGTCGAAGAAGCGGCGAGCATTTGACGCCTGCGTCCTCTTCAGACCGGACCAGAAGCGGAAAACGAATAGGCACACAAAATGGCCATATCTCAATTATTATTCAACCTAGAAAGTTGGTTTTGGTGTCTAACTCTAGGTTTTAGGGCCCAAAGAATCCAATTGAATCAATAAAATTACCATCAGTTAATTATTTATTGACAAGTCCAAGATGGCATCCCAAGGTGACATCCTGATCCACTAAAATGGCTCTGTCGGATAGTAGTCAACCTAGAGAGATATTTTCAGTGTGTATACCTAGGTTTAAGGCACCCAGGAAATCATCAAAATTACTTAAATAAGCACAGTAATCAGGTAATCCAGTAAGCCAGGTTTACCAGCCCATTAGGCATTTGTTGTCTTATACAGTTTGTCGCTATTCATCGTCATCCTCCGACTCACCAGCTAATGAACCAAGTGTGTGTTTCAGATTGGAGATAAGAGTGTAATGTGTCTACACCACTGCCACCTGTGACTCCAGTCCACAGTGATCATTACAGACAAAGGTTTGTACAAAGCTTGAGAGGTTATGGCAAGGGACAGACTATTTTATATTGGGGAGGGGGGGGGGGGGGGACTGAAAAATCTGACAAACAATTTATTTTCATCTCAAAAGGAATAAGTATATTATTTGATACATGTATGCATAAACAAAATCCATATTATCAGCCTTCAAAATGACATTCAGTTGAAACTTAAGGCAATCTGTCACAAATTTCTGGAGTCTCGTGGATACCGAAAAGTATAGAGGGGTCAATATATGGTTGAACCCCAAAAACATTGATACAAAAGGTTTTTCAATGGATTCTGGTACAATTGGGCATGCTAAAGAAGAATGTGACAATCCACATAACAAGTTTCTTCCAGAGGAGTCAGAGGATGACGCTGAATAGCGACTAACTGTATAAGACAACAAATGCCTAATGGGCTGGTAAACCTGGCTTACTGGATTACCTGATTACTTTGTGCTTATTTAAGTAATTTTGATGATTTCCTGGGTGCCTTAAACCTAGGTATACACACTGAAAAAATCTCTCTAGGTTGACTACTATTGGACAGAGCCATTTTAGTGGATCAGGATGTCACCTTGGGATACCATCTTGGACTTGTCAATAAATAATTAACTGATGGTAATTTTATTGATTCAATTGGATTCCTTGGGCCCTAAAACCTAGGGTTAGACACCAAAACCACCTTTCTAGGTTGAATAATAATTGAGATATGGCCATTTTAAGCTCCCGGCGGCCATCTTGGACGCCATCTTGAAAATGACCCCTTTCCGGAAGTCAGATGTTACTAGATTTTTAGTATGTTATTTAGCATGCCCAATGGTACCAGAATCCATTGAAAAACCTTTTGTATCAATTTTTTTGGGGTTAGGTGAGTTTTTTTCGTATATTGACCCTACTATAGTCGCAAAAACAAAACAAATGCAAAACAAACGAAAAACAAAAAAACGAATGCAAAAACAAACAAACTTTTTTCTTTATATTAGCAAAAAGTACCAAAAAGTACAAAAAGACTAGCAAAAGTACCCATCCCCAGTGACGGGAAAAGGTACCCATGGTGGTGACGAGAATGACCACAGAAGATGACAGTCAGGCACTTGTCCGGAGAAATTAAATCCATCCTGTAATACTCAACTTCACCAAAGGTGGCGCTATTCAAACCAACTGCAACAGCGAAGAAGTATACCACCATCAGTTTTCCCCGGGGTTTCCCGGTGGCCCGAATGAGCTGATAACCCCCATTTAAACCTTGCCCGTACAACCATTTCCCTCTGTGACAAATTTGGGCCAAATCCGTTCAGAGGTGTCGGAGTGTACAGGTAACACACAGAAAGACAGACAGATCGACATTTATAGGTATATAGAAGGTTAAATTAAGGTCTGATAGATGATTGAAAAATTGAGCAATTTGTAAAACGCTTGATGATGATGGCTTATCCTTCATTAAAAGTGCTCTACAATGTAATGTATACACAAAGAATTAAGTTAAGCACCCCCTCCGTTTTTTTACAACCTTGCACATTACAAGTTTGTTGTCGTCAAAACAGTGTAATATACCCATGATATTGCTATATTTTCTGGAGAAGTGATATTATGGTCACATAAAAACATAACAATCATGCCGTTTTCATTATTTTATTCTGAATAATTTAAGGTGAAAATTTTTGGGAATTTTAGGCATATTTTCACCTCAATTTAAGTATGGAGCTATAGGTCCATCACGGACAGTGTGGATGACGTATATGTTTTCTAACGTACAGTCATTGTTCTGAGAAGACCTCTAGCGATCTTTGCGTCAATAACGTGTGTAGGACCCACGTGATCGGATCACTACTCAACCCAACTCAACCCTACGAGTGCACTCATCTGCATTTCATCAATGGATAATTGCTAATGTCATACCAATCATTATTTGATCTCACATACCTTAGAATATATGCCAATGTATACATATACACAAAGAATATATATTAGGGGGTGCTTACCTTAATTCGTTGTGTAGGGGTGCTTAACTTAATTCTTTGTGTATAGTTATCTTTCAGAAAAAACTCTTAAGTCCATAATTTATTCGGTTTCCTTTTTCTTTTATTACATATCTGTTGGAAAGCTATGCCGAGAGTGGTGCCCCTTTCATTTTCGATGCAACTACCCACACATATATAATCGCCTTAAATCAATAATGGTTAAGGGTGTAGTACTGGTGAAAAATTGAGAAAACTACATAGGTACCTTTGAGAGGCCTTTACACAAAAACAAAGTCAAGTTAATATCTAATTTTCAGTTTTTCTTGAAAGATATAATCTTGGCTTTAACTCAGACCAGTTTCAACGCTTCTTTGTCATATTACATGCATATAATTTGCATAAATTAGACCGTCAATAAAAAACAAGGAAAAACAAAGAACACATTTCTACTTCTATCTTCTATGTCACCTTTCATTCTTTTCACACAAAACTTGGTACATGTATTATACATGTGTTACTCTACTACCTGATGAGGGGATTTTGTGAAATTATGTCAAATGTTCACTAATTAGCTAATTATGCCAATTACCAGATAAAACTTGGTTGTCCTTCAATAAATCCACAATGGCTACTCCTATAAACAAAAGCCTTCATCATTTTAAAGGAAGTGATATTCTGAATATCCTGTCCAAATTTCAGCCCAAAAGAATGATGCAAATTAAATTTATAACAAATTTCATGCAAAATATTATATTTCTTGTAAATTGCGTGTAAAGATAACAATAATTAGGGGTATTTCTATGACCTCTAATAGCATGATTCTTGTTTATAAGACTATAAGGAAACTGTTCAGCTAATAATAAATAAATAAAAATCATTAAAAAATCACCTGTTCACCAGTACTACACCCTTAAAGCATACTTGTAACCTCTGTCATTTTTAGTTCAATTAAGTTGGCAGACAATATGTAATCAACCGCTCTGGAATAAACCTTCCTTCTTTTAAACTTTGTGATTATCAGTTTATGTAATTCATCAGCTAATTGTTTTTTTGTTTACTCTTCAGTCTTGATGACATCATCAGAGCTTAATAGTTGTTTTTTTTATTACCAAGCCCCAATTTCAATTTAGCGTGATATGTTTTCGTTCAGAACTGCAATAACTTGAGAACGGCTGAAGGGATTTAAATCAAAACTCGAACTGCCACTTTATAACTGCTGGCAGTGATGACCGGTTTCCTCAGCCTTCCCGCTTTCATACAACCATGCTTTCACAATATTATTATTATTATTATCTTTTCACACATACACACACACACACATACACACACACACACACACACACACACACACACACACACACACACTTTGGTGGGCATTTCCTGCACACATCTTTATTCACAGCACATAGCATGCATGCATGATTCCAGTACCATCAGGGTATGTCAGTGGTTTTTTGACTGCTTTTGACCAATTCAAAGTTATCATCGGTTTCACAACCCCAAACATTCCAGGAAAAGCGAAAATAGAATTCAAATTGAGCTAAGACAAGCACGTATGGGCAGCCTGCAGGAATCGCGACAAATGAAAAATTAAATAATTACCCACTCGTCACCTTAGGTAACTCGGTCAAATTTTATCCGATTTGCACCAGCTTTGCAGTGGTCGAGGATTCAACTACCTTAGCGACTACCAAATCCGAAAGCCGAATTTAATTCCGACTTGAAATGAGCCCCAATGGGCCCTTGATGCATGAATTGCGCCAAGTGAAAATTAAGGCATGGCCCTCAGCAAAAGCGCGATTTCTTTATTCGACGATAACTTAAAAACTACAAATCCCACAAACTTCCAACTTACCTTATTCTTCTCCTCGTGTTCTTATCTCTCGAAATCACCAAGGGTATGCGAAGCTGCGATGCAGGAAACCAATCAGTTACATGGCCTGAGTAAAAATGTTGCGTTTCTTCTTCTTTCAAAAATAACGACTTCTAACTTCAGGACCGTACAACCAATCATATTGAAATTTTAAACACTTATTCCTCTTGATGAGAGCTACATTACATTAAAATGTCAAGTCTATCAATATAGCGGTTCAAGAGATAGTACCTTTTAAAGATTTTCGTTCAATTCTTTATTGTGGCTAAACTATGTGGCTTATCGAAACTTCCCTAATAACGTTTTAACTCCCCCACATGGGGAACGTTTGTGTAAAGTTTCCACTCGATATCTTCAAAAATTAGGGAGGAGATAGGATTTAGAGTTTATGCTTAAAAACATCATAACTCCTAAACGATGCGACGTACGATATCATCATGTGGAAGCTTTTTGTTCGTCGTGTGCATGCGATTATGCAGGAAAATTTTGGGTTCGATCTGTCAGCCATTACGGAGAAAAAGGGGTTTTAGAGTTTTTCATGAAAAACAATATGATGGCCAAAACACGTGATGATTGATGTCGAAACTTTTTCCATTCGGAATTTTTTTTCATTAAGGTCATGTAAAAAATATATTGGTGGCATCAAGGGGTCTATTTGTCGAATTCTAACTTCGTAACGTTAGCACTTTTAATATCCTAAATAAACATGTTTTTTGGGCCCATTGCCAAGTTCTTTAGAATGAGCCATGACTCAATTTTTCCCATTGAACCGTTTCGGAGATATAGAGGGGCAAAGTTGAAGGTGTTTTCCAAGATGGCGCCCATACCACGTGACCTATGACGTCATAATTAGCAGTAAAAATTATACATGTCTAGCCAATCACTTGCTGGAAATTTCGTGTCAATTGGACCAACGGTTGCTGAGAACATTCATTTTCAGAGTTTTCAAAAGTTTTCAGAGGTGAAAAATAGGGTGGAAGAATAATAATAAGACAAACTCTTGGAAAAAACAAAAGGTATTCCTCTGCATTTAAATGCAGAGGAAACCTAATTAGATCTAGTTTGTACTATGATGTAAAGATGAACTGATTAGATTTTGGGGTGAAGAGGTCAAAGGTCATGTTAAGTAAAAATTCTCTGACCACGATAACTTGTGAACCAGCGATGTGATTTTGACCAAAGTTGGTACAAATATGTATTATTCTGCAAAGATGAACTGATTTGATTTTGGAGTCAAGAGGTGAAAGGGAAAAGCAACAAGGATCTGAATAGTGCTCATCTTATCTGCAAATATATCAAAGAAGAAGAAGAAGGGGGATAAGGGTGGATCTTTGGACGGTTTCCGGGTCGTAGGTTGCTTCTGTGTTCTTTTGGTATTTCGCATCGTCTCTCTTCCTGCGTTTTCATTGATTCAACATTTTCTGGGACAAATTTCACCCTGTGTGGCTTTTCGTGGAGGAGTCAGAGAATGGAGCACGTATCGGGTGATGACAATGGGGACCGTCCTCCGCAGAGTAATAGGGCTTCTAGAGGGTCTGTCGTGAATAAGATTAGGCCTGGTCAGGAAAGTAGTGATGAGTTAGACTTGTCTAATGTAGTCAAGGCCCAAGAGGAGCCTGAGGATAAAATCCCAATTATAATCTCGGTGTGGGAAAGATCATAATGTTAATTTTCGACAAAATGGCTGCTTTATAATTGGGAAAGAATGTGGCAATGTTCACAGTGATATAAAGCTTAGATCAGGGGATCTATTGATCCAGTGTAAATTGGTAGCTCAGTGGGAACTTTCTTTGAGAAACTAAATTTTTGGTCGTGTCTGACTGGTGGTTCAGCTCTGAGGTACCTGAAAGAAAGACGGAGAGTTATTTATGGGGTAGCTCCCACCATCGGTATGGAAGATAAAAATAATCATTTGGTGGATAAGGGAATAGTGGACGCCCGTCGTTTCACCACGGTTAGGGATGGTGCTAAGGTTGAGACCACATCCGTGGTGTTGTCCTTCTCCAACCCTACCATACCTCCTAAAGTGTTCCTGGGTTACCAAACTGTTCCTGTATGGGAATACATCCCTCCCTCCTTAAGATGTTATCGATGCCAAAAGTTTGGGCACACTGCACCATCCTATCGAGATAAACAACACTGCAGCAAGAGTAATGGGGGACATGCATATGCTAGTTGTATGGGCGCTAAAATGTGATGTACCACAGTGTAGCCTACAGAGGTTGTTTGGAATTTCAAAGAAAGATTTCCCATGCAGAAGCTGTCCTAAAAATCCCCAAATTCAAGTCGCCAATCAAGGAAGCCAATTTGATCACGGAGACTCCAGTCCAGGTTAAAATACAGATGAGATCGGTGTATTGTTAAACTGAGACAACAGATCAATAAATATGCCTCAAAATTCATGATTGATTCCAGGTTCTGGGGTATACCCTTCTACCTAGGGATAGAGAAAGCCGGAATGGGGGTGGATTTGGGATTCTTATTAAACTTGGTATTCCATTCACGAAAACAGAATGCTCTGCTGAATTTGAGGGTAATATTAATATTCATGGCTCAAGGGGAAAGTGTACAATTATAAACTTCTACAATCCTAGCCAACAATTGGTGTACAAGACGTTACATCAGGTTTTTAGAAGGTGCTTTGGGGTGGTCCTTTTGTGTGATGACTTTAATGGTCATAACATTATTTGGGGTTCCGGAATCACGGATAGAAATGGCGAGTGAATCGAGGAATTAATGGATTATTTTGATTTGGTGTTATTAAACGACGGAGCGGGGACTTTTTTTTTTTTTTTTGTAAACAGAGTCGAGGCTCGTGAAAGAGCTAACATTTATCAAACAAACAAATCAAACAAACAAGCAAACAAAGTATATAAAAAGGGGAGCGGTCGACAAAATGGGGAGAGAAGGGGAGGAAGCACACAAACACAACATTTGAGAGCAGGGACATCGGGAGATGTGTGGGAGGGAGAGGGCCTGGGGGGAGGCAGGATAGGTATAAAACGCAAGGACACCAAGGACTTCCAGGAAAGAAGTCAAAAGTCATCTCAAAAAAGTGGATTTGGGGTGAAATTAGCGGGGGTAGAAAAGATCAAGGTTTTGGATTGGGGAAGATAAGAGATGGTGGTGAACAGCCGTTTTAAAGACCTGGAGGGAGGAGTGGGATTGAAGAGAGTGAGGGAGTTTGTTCCAGAGGCGGGAGAAAAGAGGAATGAAGGAGTGAAGGTGAGCAGAGAGTCTTGATTTTGGCAGTTTAACCATAAGAGGGTTGCAGGCAGATCTTGTGCGACCTGTAGGAATATTTGGGGGACAGAGCCCAGAGAGAGCTGGGGGAGCAAGGCCGGAGAGGAGTCGGTAGAAGACGGAAAGACCACCAACCTGCCTGCGGTGAGTAAGTGAAAGGCCCTCGGAGATAGCGTCATCGCGGGAGATTCCAATGATTCTGAACGCTTTGGTTTCAACAGCGTGAAGACGAGCTAGGTGTGAGGCAGGAGCACCAGCCCAGAGGGGAGAGCAGTACTCCATTGAGCTGCGGATGAAAGCCTTGTATGTGGTGAGGAGCTCAGGTGTGCCAAGGAAGGACTTCGCACGACGGAGGATGCCCAGTCGGCGACTGGCTTTGGAGGCCAGCTTGGAAATGTGGTTTTCCCAGGAAAGATCATGGCAGAGAGTGAGACCCAAAAGCTTGAGTGACAGAACTTCTTGGAGAGGATTATTCAGAAAGTGGATGGGAGGGTTGTCCAGTCGGTCTTTTCTGAGAGGCATCGTAAGAGTGTGAGATTTGTCAGGATTGAAAGACATGTTCCACTTGTTTGCCCAGTCTGTGATTTTGTCCAGGTCTGCAGAGAGTGAGGAGGCTGCAGACTGCCGATCTGAGGGATGAGGAATGGAGCGGCAGAGAGTGGAGTCATCAGCAAAGAGATAGAGAGGATTTTCATCCTCTCTTGGATTAATCTTGGATTTGGATTAATCCGTCCACGGGGAAGTTGTCCCCTTTGGATCCCACCTTCATTTCATCCTTATGGTAGCAGCGGAATGTGAGTGGAGGGTTGAGGATGACAATCTGGGTAGTGATCACTAACCTTAAATTAGAAAGGGACTCTGTGGACCCAGAAGGTCTGGCTTATTGGAACTTTTCTCAGGCGAACTAGGTTCGCTGTTCCAAGGAAGTGAAGGAAGAGACCGTTAATGTAAATATTGATAACCTTAATAGGAATAGAGTCAAAAGTATAAAGAACATTGCAGGTGATACAATCCTAATCTCCATAAGTTCTGTTGGCAAGGGAAATGAGGGTTGCCAACAACATGAGGGTTGTCCCCTGGTGAAATGAGGGTTTCCAACATGAGGATTGCCAACAACATGAGGGTTGTCCCCTGGTGAAATGAGGGTTGCCAACAGGTGATCCGGGAATGGAGGGCCGCTCTTAAAAGATTAAGAAGAACCTTTAGGATGTAGGAAGCTATGGAATATAAAAGGAAAAGGGTCTATGCTCAATGCATCATTAAATGGGCCAAGTCAGCCTCTTGGACATCATTTTGTACATCTGTTAATCCAGACATCCCTTTTAAAGTCACATGGAAAAGAGTTAAAAGTTTGCAGAGAATCAAATTCAGTTGGAATATATTCCGGCACTTATTTTCCAGAACAAAACTCCTTGTTCAAACATAGACAGGGCAAAGGCCCTGGGTCAACATTTTCTGGCGGTTTTGGTGACAATAATGGGGATAATGAGCTCTATCCTTTTAAATGTGGAATGTCAAGCTGGGAAGCAGCACGTACCCATTTTTTAAGTCTTTGGTATGACTTTGCCAGGGTTTGAGCCACCGACCTCCCAGGTTCAGAGTGGGTGCGCTAACCATTAGACCACCGATTTCCTCCATGAGTGTAAACAACAGGTGGCCCTTGACGGTGTTCTCACCCATTGTCTTTCCATTAATGGTGGAGTTCCGCAAGCCAGAATCTTAGAACCTACGTTGGTTACTCTTGATCTATATCAATGATCGATCTGATTCTCTTGAAAACCAACGTTACGACTTTGCCGACGACTCCACCCTGTGCAGGACGATACATCACTTTCATCAAAGGCCAGTCCCTGCTGAATCCCTATCATCAGACCTGGATAAGATAAGGCACTGGTCATCTATCCGTTGGTCTACTGGGAGCCAGTAAAGTGTTTTGAGGCTTGGAGTTGTGCGATCAAAGTCGAGCCTGCACCATGAGACTGACAGCCATTTTGTGAACATGTAGTAAGTGTTTGAGGAAATAAGCAGATAAACCTGAGTTACAGTAATCCAAGCACTGTGGCGGACACAAAAGCCCACTGGCGTGGTGACATCATTCCACGCACCAAGTGGGCGGTGGCCACGTCCGAGGGGTAGGCGTGGCCTGATGAGAGACACCGGGCGCCCAGCCCGGAGTGTTACAGTGTAGTCTTGAATAAAGGCGTTTATATGTTACCGCTTGTCCGCTTCCTCCTTGCTCACAAGCAGCGCGCGTAACGCCGCGCTTTATTGGTGACCCTCGACGTTGGATCTGCCGGAGCGATCCTTCCACACGCGACGCCATCGCCATGGCCGCCTTCGTCAAACTTCCGGAATTTTGGGAGGCTCAGGCCGAAGTCTGGTTCGTCCAGGCCGAAGCCCAATTTCAGCTTCGGCACCTCACCGGCGATGACACGCGCTACTGCCACGTCGTCGCCTCCCTCGGGCCCTGCACGGCCGCTCGAGTTGTGTCCGTCCTTCGCCACCCACCGGACGGCCACAAGTACGAGGCACTCAAGCGGCTACTCCTAGCCACGTTCAGACTCACGGACGACGCACGGGCCGACCGCCTCCTGGATCTCCCCGAGCTCGGTGAGACGCGCCCGTCGGTCCGAATGGACCATATGCTGTCACTGTTGGGCGACGAAGCCCCCGGTTCGCTATTCCGGGCGCTTTTCCGTCGCCAACTTCCAGCGCAGGTTCGCCTCGCGTTGGCCGGGACCGGGCTAACGGAACCCCGAGCATTGGCGGCCGAGGCGGACAAGTACTTCGCCGCTTCGGACACGCGGGCGAGCGTTGGCGTGGCCGTCACGGCCTTCGACGCTGCTGTTCCACAGCATCATCTTCTACAGCACGCTGATGTTCCACAGCATCATCTTCTACAGCACGCTGTGGTTCAGCAGCATGCTGATACGCACCTCGTGAACGCCGCCACGCCCCGCCCACCGCCGCGGCGAAAACCGCCACCGCGGGGAAACCCGTCGACTCCACCGGCCTGGCGGAGCCAGCCGCGCTCCTCCAGCTCCACCACCTGGTGCTGGTTCCACGCCAAGTTCGGCCACGAAGCTCGGCGGTGTCATCCGCCGTGCTCCTTCAACGGGTCGGGAAACGCCCGGGCCGGCGCTCAATTGTGGCGATGAGCGCCGGCCGTTCGAGCAGCCTGCTGTTCATAACGGACACCTTCTCCGGGCGCCGTTACCTGTGCGACACGGGAGCACAGGTGAGTGTCATTCCCGCCGGCATGTCAGACAAGCACGCCGCGGGTGGGGGCCCCGCGCTGCTTGCCGCGAACGGGACGCCCATCCGTACGTACGGAAAACGCTGCCTCTCTCTGCGGTTTGGAGGGCAGGTTTTCCGATGGACGTTCGTCACCGCCGACGTGCCCATGGCACTGCTTGGCGCGGACTTCCTGTGCGCTAATGGGCTCCTGGTCGACGTCAAGCGCAGACGGCTTGTCCAGGCCGAGACGTTCAGCTCGCTCGCATGTGCGTTGCCCAGCTCAACGAGCGGCTTGCCAAGCGGCTTGCCGAACGATTCGGTTCCGGCCACGTTGGTCTGTACGCTTCCGGCAGCGGACGCATTCACCCGCCTCCTCGCCGGTTTCCCGGCCCTCACGCGGCCCACCTTCTCGGCGGGGGCCGTCAAGCACGGGGTGGCCCATCACATCCCCACCGTCGGGCGACCGGTCTACGCCCGGGCACGCCGCCTCGAGCCGACGAAGCTGGCGGTGGCAAAAGCGGAGTTCGCTACCCTGGAGCGACTCGGCATCGTTCGGCGCTCAGAGAGCGCTTGGGCGTCGCCGCTGCACATCGTGCCGAAGCCCGGCGGGGGATGGCGACCGTGCGGGGACTATCGCCGTCTCAATGACGCCACGACTCCCGACCGCTACCCCGTCCCCCACATTCAGGACTTTTCCGCCCGTTTGGCGGGCAGGTCCTTCTTCTCGAAGGTGGACCTCATACGCGGCTACCATCAGGTCCCCGTCAGGCTGGAGGACGTCCCGAAGACGGCGGTCATCACGCCATTCGGACTCTTCGAGTTCCTGCGCATGCCCTTCGGTCTGAAGAATGCGGCTCAGGCGTTCCAGCGACTGATGGACAGCGTCCTGCGCGACTTGGATTTTGTCTACGTCTACCTGGACGATATCCTCGTCGCCAGCGCGTCCCGCGAAGAGCACCTACGCCACCTCCGCACGCTCTTCGAACGCCTGGGCCAGCATGGCCTGATTGTGAACCCCGCAAAGTGCCGGTTCGGCGCCGCCACAATCGATTTTCTGGGGCACCGTGTCACCAGGCACGGAGCCGTCCCCCTGCCGGCCAAGGTGGAGGCGGTGAAGGGGTTTCCGCGCCCCCGCACGATCAGAGGGCTGCAGGAGTTCCTGGGCATGGTGAACTTTTACCATCGGTTCCTGCCCCGTATCGCCCAGCTCCTGCGCCCCCTGCACGAAGCTCTCCGAGGTAAGCCGGGCAAAGGCGACGTTACCTGGACCGAGCAGATGCACACGGCGTTCACGGGCGCGAAGCTCGCCTTGGCTAACGCCACCATGCTCGCGCACCCGGCGCCCGATGCACCGATCGCCCTCACCACCGATGCCTCGGACTACGAGGTGGGCGCGGTGCACGAGCAATGGGTGCGTGGAGCTTGGCAACCGCTGGCGTTCTTTAGCCGGCAGCTTCGCCCGCCCGAACGCCGTTACAGTACCTTCGACCGCGAGTTGCTCGGACTTCACTTGGCGGTCAGGCACTTCCGCCATCTGCTCGAGGGCCGGGCGTTCACTGCCTTCGTCGACCACAAGCCGCTGATCTTCGCGATGGGCAAGGTCACCGAGCCGTGGTCGGCCCGGCAGCAGCGTCACCTCTCGGCCGTGTCCGAGTACACGACGGACATCCAGCACGTCGCGGGGAAGGACAACCCGGTGGCGGATTGCCTTTCCCGGGCCGTCGCCCACGCAGTCCACCTCGGCATCGACTATGCCCGGATGGCAGCGGACCAGGCCGCTGACCCCGACGTCCAGGCCTTGCGGACCGCCGTCACGGGCCTCCGCGTCACCGAGGTGCCGTTCGACGGCGCGGGCGCGGCCCTCTTGTGCGACGTCTCCCTCGGGCGTCCTCGCCCCATTGTGCCCGCGGGCTGGCAGCGCCAGGTGTTTGACGCCATCCACGGCCTGTCCCACCCGGGCGCGAGGGCCTCCCAAAGGCTGATCGCCGACAAGTTCGTCTGGCATGGCCTCCGGAAGGCCGTCCGCGGCTGGGCCAGGACATGCCTCGCGTGCCAGCGCGCCAAGGTGCACCGGCACACCCAGGCCCCGTTGGCCCCGTTCACGGTGCCGGAACGCCGGTTTGACCACGTCCACGTGGACCTGGTGGGACCTCTGCCCCCCTCGCAGGGTTTCACCCACGTCCTCACCATGGTGGACCGCACCACCCGGTGGCCGGAGGCCGTGCCCTTGGCGTCGACAACGGCGGCCGATGTCGCGCAGGCTTTCATCGCCACCTGGGTCGCCCGGTTCGGCGCCCCCTCAGACATCTCATCCGACCGCGGCCCCCAGTTCACCTCGGAGCTCTGGGGGGCGGTTGCGCAGGGGCTCGGGGTCCGGCTGCACCGAACCACGGCCTACCACCCCCAGGCTAACGGCCTGTGTGAGCGATTTCACCGCTCATTGAAGGCCGCGCTCCGGGCCACCCTCCGCGACGGCGGCTGGGTCGACAGGCTCCCCTGGGTCCTGCTGGGCCTCCGGACGGCGCCCAAGGAGGACCTGCGCGCATCCGCGGCGGAGTTGGTCTTCGGGCAACCGCTGCGGGTGCCGGGCGAGTTCCTCCCCGACGCCACGGCACCATGGTCCGCGGCACAGCAGCGCTCCGCTCTGCAAGAGACCGCCCAGAGGTTCGCCCCGGTGCCAACGGCATGCCACGGGCACCCACCGACGCACGTCGCCCCGGAGCTTCGCACGGCGGAGTACGTCTTCGTCCGCCACGATGCCCATCGGACACCACTGCGGCCCCCGTACGACGGGCCTTTCCGCGTGCTGGAGACCGGGGCGAAGCACTTCACCCTGGACATCGGCGGTACTCCTGACCGCGTTTCGGTAGACCGCCTCAAGCCGGCCCACCTCGATGTGGACCATCCACCACCAGTGGCCCGACCCCCACGTCGGGGCCGCCCTCCTGCGGGCGGACCCCCGGCACCGCCCAGCCCCGCCGCCACGCCGCCCCCCGGTCCTGCACCCATCCCAGGAGCAGCCAGGGGCATCCCACCTGGCACCCCTGCACCCCGGACGCCGCCGATCGCCAGGGGGCGCTTCGGCCGGGTCATTCGTCTGCCCCGCAAACTGGCCCTCCAGGTGCGCGGGAATTCTGGGGGGGCGCGTGTGGCGGACACAAAAGCCCACTGGCGTGGTGACATCATTCCACGCACCAAGTGGGCGGTGGCCACGTCCGAGGGGTAGGCGTGGCCTGATGAGAGACACCGGGCGCCCAGCCCGGAGTGTTACAGTGTAGTCTTGAATAAAGGCGTTTATATGTTACCGCTTGTCCGCTTCCTCCTTGCTCACAAGCAGCGCGCGTAACGCCGCGCTTTAGCACGATGTTATGAGAGCATGAACCAGAGTTCCAGTAATCCTTTGATTTAGCCGTGAACAGATTTGGGAAACATTTTGCAAGTGGAAGAAAAAATATAAAAGATTTTAGCAATATGTGGAATATGGTGAAGATTTGGGTTCATGGTGACACCTACATTTAAAATAGTGTAGAAACAGAGGTCAAGATCCCCAAGTTTCACAATCTGAGAATGAAGTTTTCTTGAAGGATGGATGAGGGGTCAAGATCCAAGATGCCAGTGTTATAGACATTGAGTTTGAGAGCTCAGGGACATAGATCCATGTTTGGATTTCAGGGAGATGGAGGAATTCAGAGTTGTGGAAGAGAAGGTATCATCAGGTTCAATGCGGACAGGTACACCTGGATATCGACATCACAGTGGAAGTCGATATTGAAATTCCGTAAATTGTACCAAGTGGATGAAGATAAAGAGAAAACAAGAGTGGGCCGGCCATGAACAAATCCTTGGGAGACATTGTTTAAACATGGACACGCCTCTTTAAAACAAGTCTGCTACGCCTCTCAATTCGCTCCGCCCCTTGACAGGTACGGTACCAATTATTGTCACTCCGATACGTCATTACCTTCGCAAAAGCGGAAGGTTATGTTTTGATCGCTGTGTATTTATTTGTATGTCTGTGTGTGTGTGTGTGTGTGTGTATGTTATTCGCATAACTCAAAAAGTATTCAACCGATTCGCATGAAATTTGGTGGGATGATAGGTTATTATCCGGGAACCATTTGATTAGATTTTGGAATCGATCGGGTCAAAGGTCAAGGTCAAGGTCATGAAAAGGTCAAAATCGTCTTTTTACCATAGCGCGGTCAATTTGTGTCCAATTTGTATGAAACTAATGCCAAAATGCTTTGCTACACAGATCTTGTAGTCTTTTATTTTGGCAACAAAAGTAGCTGCGGCGAAGGTATGCGCTCTACCGAGTGCCCGTTCTAGTTTTCCATCTTTTTCTGCCCCGACACCACATTTTTACCCTCATTATAAGAGGTATAATCTTATCATTAGCTTTTTCCTATTTACCGACACTATATGTAAGCCGATCTGTATGAAAACACGACGAAAACATCTTTAAAGTTCAAATCTCAAAAAAAAAAACAATAAAGTATCCCTCATGCTCAAGACACGCCCATTTCTCCACCCTCCAACTATTCTTCTTCCTCTCCAGCGCACCGTTTGCTATAAAGTTGCGATTCGTTTGAAGCTTTTCCTTGTGGATCCTTTGTTTGCCTCCATCGGTCACTCCGGGCACATAACTCGGTCTGTAAGTAGGTCTACTCACACTCACTCTCTGTCGGTCGTTCCTGGAAACGTAAACATGTCCGCGCCGAAAACGTGCTCGGATTTCGGAGCGACCCAAGACCCCATCGCTCCAATGGAAACTCCGCCAAAGGAAACGATTTTCGCCCTCAGACACGTCGGGCACTCTTCGCTGGACCCGCGCGCCGCATCCGCCGCGGTCTTGCCCTGGATCTTGGCGGACGTGCGGCGACGCTGCGAGAGCGACCGCCACCACCCCCACGGAGGGGACTCGGGCTCCGGCCCGGGCCGCCCGGTGTCCTTGCGCATGGCCGACTCGGTGGCGCGCTGCGTGCCCGCCGGGAAGGGCGCTTCGGGCTCGGTGTTTCTGTTCGAACATCGCGCCGTGGATTTCTGCAGCTTCGCCAAGGCGCGTCGGGACCCGCGCTGTTTCGCGTGTCTGGTGCGTCTCCAACCCGAGAATGCCGAGTCGGAGCTCGCGTGTCACGTGTTTCGTGGAGAGACGACGGAGCAGGTGTGCTATGCAGGTGGTGGCTCGAGGCTTGTGGCAGGGGGATAATTTATTGCATTCAAACAAGATTTATTGTATTCATAACAAAACGGGTGACTCGGTGAGTGTGCGCAGGTAACCTATAAATGAACACTTTTCGAAAGGGTTCTCCATGACACGTTGGTGTATGAATGTTGGGGATGCGGATACTGTATTGTAGTCTACATTGTCTACTAGCAACGGTACCCGCCCTGCGGGCGGGGCTTCAATTGGGAGGCCCAAATGAAAAGGAAAAATATCAGAAATTGAAGGCTTTTTTTATTTTAAACGATTTATATAAACGTCCGTTAAATCATATCACACGCAAATCATCAAAATCGAAACGGTATTTGTACAATTTCAATAAAAGCCACGTCACTGTTCATATCGGTAAATATTATTCCATCGTGTTTGGAAAAACTGGAAAATTGGAAAAACAATATAGCCTATTTTACTCCCAGGGGTCCCAGAATTACCCACCCAAAATATCGTTGCGATCGGTTCAGCCGTTTTTGCGGTACCTGGGAACGGACGGACAGACGGACAGACATTTGGTGAATTATAGTAAGACTAGCGGGGTCACCCGTGGGAATCCCACGGGCATGGATGTGTGTGACATTTCGACATATTGAGTTATATGCTGCACATTCATTTTTACAAAATGGTTACTGGCAAGTCATCAGATCCAGAAATGGTGTGATGAACACAATTTATTTATTTCACATAATATGTGACCCCTCACTCCTCTCCACCTGACACTCTCCTGCCTCCACCTGACACTCTCCTGTCTCCACCTGACACTCTCCTCTCTCCACCCAGCACTCCTCTCCTCTCCAAACCCTCACATCCCTCTCCTTTCCAATCCCTCACCTCTCCAATCCCTCACACTCCTCTCCTCTCCAATCCTTCACACGCCTCTCCAATCGCTCCTCACACTCCTCTCCAATCGCGCCTCACACTCCTCTCCAATCGCGCCTCACACTCCTCTCCAATCGTGCCTCACACTCCTCTCCAATCGTGCCTCACACTCCCCTCCAATCACTCCTCTCCAATCGTGCCTCACACTCCTCTCCAATCGCGCCTCACACTCCTCTCCAATCATGCCTCACACTCCTCTCCAATCGCGCCTCACACTCCTCTCCAATCGCGCCTCACTCGCCTCTCCAATCGGCTTTCCCCGTCTCGTTTCTCTCCTTTTTCTCCCGTCTCGTTCTTTTTCTTGCTCCAAATCGGCCCGTCGGAATCGGAAATCGGCCCGTCTTGCTTTTGTGCTTGTGCGTAAATAAATTGTGTTCATGACACCATTTCTGGTGTTGGGCTAGCGGCTAGGGTGCCGGCTTAGGATCCTGGGTTCGAATCTCGGTCGATCGCCGAATTAATGCCAGGGGGGTTGACTCAGCCTGTCATCCTTCCGAGGTCGGCTAATTGAGTACCAGTTCACTGGTAATTCCCTGTTTGTCGTTGAAGGCGGCAAAAAGGGTTGGCGTCAGGAAGGGCATCCGGCCGTAAAACATTGCTTCAAAAAGGGGACAAAAAAACAACAACTACCACGGTCCCCGAAAAGGCAAACCCCCGCTTTGCGGGGAAAAATGGCCTCTAAACGGTGGTTTTTACACCATTTCTGGATCTGATGACTTGCCAGTAACCATTTTGTAAAAAGAATGTGCAGCATCTAACTCAATATGTCGAAATGTCACACACATCCATGCCCGAGGGATTCCCACGGGTGACCCCGCAAGTTTGCATTGACGTTCGTCGATGGACTCGTTCTCCCGTCTCATTCGTTTTCTGGCTGCATCCTGTTCAAGTCTGCATTGACGTTCGACGACGGACTCGTTCGCCCTTCTCATTCGTTTTCTTGCTGCATCCTGTTCAGGGCTGCGTTCTTCATCCATTTTGGAAATGGAAGTTTCCACGCACCGCATGAATTGTCACGATCCTCAATAGGAAGTGTCTCATAATTATCAAATGACAAATAGCAAGTAAATTACATTGTGAAAATTTAATATTTCAAATAGACCTATTTAAAGTGTATGCGCAAATAACTAATAAATAAAAAAACGAAGAAATATGTCTCGGTAATTTCCTGAACTCGGTAATTTCTCGGTAATTTTACTTCCGGCTAAAAATGTTGAATGAAATAAAAACGAAGAAATATATGTCGTTTTGTGACGACTGTCATCAAAGGTAAACGGTGAATTCACTCGGTTTATTCGGTTCGGCTCGGTTTAAAGAAAAAGCGATAATGTCGAAATGTTGACGTCTGTGTCATGTTGGGCGGTGTATGATACTTGTTGGCTGTTGGGCGGTGATATGGTGTATTTTTAAAAATATATCTCTGCGTTTTCCCGCGTTGCTGACACCGAGTCTAAAACCATGATGGTGAGTTATATTGGAGATAAAGGCGTGAGAGAGACTCAATGGCCTTGAAGTTACAGGCATTTGAGAATTCATTTCGTTCTATAAACGGCAACTTTCATCGGATTTTCTTCTCGTTTTTTTTCAACCGAGTCTAAAACTATGTTAGCGACTGTGAAAAATGAAATGATATATCGAATTTAAAATAGATATCGACACATTGCCGTCGGTGTCATGTTGGGCGGTGTATGATACACCATGACGCGATTTTAAAAAATATATCTCTGCATTTTCCCGCGTGTGTGGAATGTTTGTGGAAAATTAAAGATTTCAAATAAACCTATTTAAAGTGTATGCGCACATAACTAATAAAAAAAACGAAGAAATATCTCGGTAATTTCCTGAAACATATTTTACTTCCGGCTAATATGTTGAATGAAATAAAAACGAAGAAATATATGTCGGCATCATTGTTGACGTTTTTGTGACGACTATCATCAAACGAAATAGTAATATATCATAACGGAAAAGCAAAAGCGAATTTTTAATATATATCGACACATTGCCGGCGGTGTCATGTTGGGCGGTGTATGATACACCATGACGCGATTTTAAAAAATATATCTCTGCATTTTCCCGCGTGTGTGGATTGTTCTCAATTATTGCTGACACCGAGTCTAAAAGTAAAACCATCGATAAAAATGAAATCATATGGTGAGTTAGATTGGAGATAAAGGCGTGAGAGAGACTCAATGGCCTTGAAGTTACAGGCCTTTGAGAATAAATATTCATAAATAAATATTCATAAATAAACGGCAACTTTCATCGGATTTTCTTCCCGTTTTTTTTCAACCGAGTCAAAAACTATGTTAGCGACTGTGAAAAATGAAATGATTTATCGAATTTGATTTGAAATAAAACTGGGGGAGAGCAAGACACCACGGGCCTACAAAACAGGACTCAAAGCTATGCGAGTTAATAAAATGGTGGATATTTGTTTATAGCCACTCCCAGAATGGGTGGAGCTATGGGTGGAGCTACTCTGCAAACCGAGTAAGCCACACCCCGGACAGACACCCAACAGATAGACAGACAGACAGACAGACAGAATCATCTACGGCTATTATAATATAGATAAATGAATGGGTTGGTTTAAGGGGGAAAACTTTCTTTATGGACCAAAAAAAAATCAAAATCAATAACTGACATTCAACAACATGTCATCCATTGAGGAAACCTTCATGTCATGCTTGTAATGTCATACCTTCATTTCATGCTTCATGTCAAGGAAAACCTTCGTGTCATGCTTCATGTCAAAGGAAACCTTCAAGTCATGCTTCATGTAATGCTTCACGTCAAAGGAAACCTTTATGTCATGCTTGTAATGTTATATCTTCATTTCATGCTTCATGTCAAGGAAAACCTTCGTGTCATAGGAAACATTCATGTCATGCTTCATGCCAAAGGAAACCTTCACGTCATGCTTCCTGTCAAAGGAAACCTTCACGTCATGCTTCATGCCAAAGGAAACCTTCATGTCATGCTTCCTGTCAAAGGAAACCTTCATGTCATGCTTCATGTCAAAGGAAACCTTCATGTCATGCTTCATGTCAAAGGAAACCTTCATGTCACGCTTCATGTCAAAGGAAACCTTTATGTCATGCTTCATGTCAAAGGAAACCTTCATGTAATGCTTCACGTCAAAGGAAACCTTTATGTCATGCTTGTAATGTTATATCTTCATTTCATGCTTCATGTCAAGGAAAACCTTCGTGTCATAGGAAACATTCATGTCATGCTTCATGCCAAAGGAAACCTTCACGTCATGCTTCCTGTCAAAGGAAACCTTCATGTCATTCTTCATGCCAATTTAACCTTCACGTCATGCTTCATGCCAAAGGAAACCTTCATGTCATGCTTCCTGTCAAAGGAAACCTTCATGTCATGCTTCATGTCAAAGGAAACCTTCATGTCATGCTTCATGTCAAAGGAAACCTTCATGTCATGCTTCATGTCAAAGGAAACCTTCATGTCAAAGGAAACCTTAATGTCATGCTTCATGTCAAAGGAAACCTTCATGTCATGCTTCATGTCAAAGGAAACCTTCATGTCATGCTTCATGTCAAAAGAAACCTTCATGTCATGCTTGTAATGCCATATCTTCATTTCATGCTTCATGTCAAAGAAAACCTTAATGTCATAGGAAACATTCATGTCATGCTTCATGCCAAAGGAAACCTTTGTGTCATGCTTCCTGTCAAAGGAAACCTTCATGTCATGCTTCATGTCAAAGGAAATCTTCATGTCATGCTTCATGTCAAAGGAAATCTTCATGTCATGCTTCATGTCAAAGGAAACCTTCATGTCATGCTTCATGCCAATTTAACCTTCACGTCATGCTTCATGCCAAAGGAAACCTTCATGTCATGCTTCCTGTCAAAGGAAACCTTCATGTCATGCTTCATGTCAAAGGAAACCTTCATGTCATGCTTCATGTCAAAGGAAACCTTCATGTCATGCTTCATGTCAAAGGAAACCTTCATGTCATGCTTCATGTCAAAGGAAACCTTCATGTCATGCTTGTAATGCCATATCTTCATTTCATGCTTCATGTCAAAGAAAACATTCATGTCATAGGAAACATTCATGTCATGCTTCATGCCAAAGGAAACCTTCACGTCATGCTTCATGCCAAAGGAAACCTTCACGTCATGCTTCATGTCAAAGGAAACCTTTGTGTCATGCTTCCTGTCAAAGGAAACCTTCATGTCATGCTTCATGTCAAAGGAAATCTTCATGTCATGCTTCATGTCAAAGGAAACCTTCATGTCAAAGGAAACCTTCATGTCATGCTTCATGTCAAAGGAAACCTTTGTGTCATGCTTCCTGTCAAAGGAAACCTTCATGTCATGCATTGAGGAAACCTACGTCTGAGTCCGTCCACAACTTTTTGAGATATCCTGATCACAGACAGACAGATGGGTGAGAACATAACCTCCTCCTCCTTAGATGGCGGAGGTATTGATAGGTTCGTTTGTCGACCCGACTTTTGTCATTACAAGCAAGTTGTTACAGCAAAAAAAACACCCCGTGAAGTTGTGGCATCTTAAAGATGAACAAACAAAGTAGAATTGGGAAAAAGTCGGTAAGGTGACAGTTCAGGAGATGCATTCACAAGTTTGTAAGTTCCATGTTGGTTTTTAAATGTGTTTCTGCATTCTGTTTTAACGGGGTGGCTTGGTGGTCGAATGGATAACACCTTGTTGCATTACCCTCACCGGTGTAGGCTAAATTCCCATTCCTGCACAAGGTGAAAATCTCCACACCCTGCAAAGTTTTAGGTGGCAGAGGAGGGGGACCAGTCCATCATGGGTTCTCTGTCTTGGAAACATTGTTGTTCAGCTTGATGCCGTGGAAACCAAGGCCTTCAAGATCATTGGAATCTCCTGCGATGAGGCTGAGTCTATGGGCCTATTACTTCACCATCGTGGACAGGTCTCTGTCTTCACCTGTCTCCTTTCTGATCTTACATCGTCTACTCTCTGCCTGCTTTTTCCACCCCCCCCCCCCCCGCCATCCCCCCCACCTAGGTTTCTGCAGGGTGTACATGGTCCACCATATTACCTAAATCCAGGATCACAGGCACCTCCACTCATTTGGTCTTCTTTTTTCCCACCTGTGGAACCAACTTCCACATCCTTTTCAATCTCATTCTTCCCTCCAGGTCTTCAAGGCAGCTGTTCAACACCATCTCCATTTGTCCTCATCCAAAACCATGATCTTTCTACCCCAGTTAGCCCCCATATCCCCCAACCCATCCATCCCAATCCCTCCTCCATCCAAATTTCCACTTGACCCTCCTGAGTTTCCTTCTGTATCCATCTTGTCCACCCACCCCATGCTTGCTCTCCTGCCCCACATTCCTCCCCACACCCATCATTTTGAATATACTAACCAGAATCCAGAATTGTTAAAGAAAGCTACCTTTAGAAACCATTCTGGGTTTGTTTTGTTGGTTGAAAGTTGTTTTTTTGCATTTGCTGTCGGATTATTTGGCGGCTTTCTCCGTGCGCACACTCGTCTAAGTTGTCTAGCCTGGGTTTGAATCCCGACCCCGCTATAAATTATCACTCTGGTGTTTCACAGGCATGGCGAGGCATCGATGTGTGTGCCATCCCTCAGATGAACGTTAAGTGGGTATCCCATCTGCCAGAGGGTTGCCAACATGAGGGTTGCCTTTGCAAAGAGTAGGCGAGCCGTCGCCAGAACCATGGCCCGATTCCAAATTCCTACCCTAACCTTCGACGAACATCAGGCTTAGCCAGCCGTTTCGTGAAAGACTTGGGCCAAGCTTCTCCCGGCCAACCACACAAGAACGTGGGAATAATTGTGGCCGTTAAAGAAGCCGTAGGATTATTTGGAATCTGACGCTGCACTTAAATCTAGCAACAGCAACTGTGTGGATTATTAGCTGGCTGTTCTTATTTATTAGACGCTGCTCTTATTATTAGGGGCTGCTCTTATTATTAGGCGCTGTTCTTATTATTTGGCGCTGCTCTTATTATTAGGCGCTGCTCTTATTATTTGGCGCTGCTCTTATTATTTGGCGCTGCTCTTATTTTATTATTGGGCGCTGCTCTTATTATTAGGCGCTGCTCTTATTATTAGGCGCTGCTCTTATTATTAGGCGCTGCTCTTATTATTTGGCGCTGCTCTTATTATTTGGCGCTGCTCTTATTATTTGGCGCTGCTCTTATTATTGGGCGCTGCTCTTATTATTGGGCGCTGCTCTTATTATTGGGCGCTGCTCTTATTATTGGGCGCTGCTGTTATTATTGGGCGCTGCTCTTGTTATTGGGCGCTGCTCTTGTTATTGGGCGCTGCTCTTGTTATTGGGCGCTGCTCTTGTTATTGGGCGCTGCTCTTGTTATTGGGCGCTGCTCTTGTTATTGGGCGCTGCTCTTGTTATTGGGCGCTGCTCTTGTTATTGGGCGCTGCTCTTGTTATTGGGCGCTGCTCTTGTTATTGGGCGCTGCTCTTGTTATTGGGCGCTGCTCTTGTTATTGGGCGCTGCTCTTGTTATTGGGCGCTGCTCTTGTTATTGGGCGCTGCTCTTGTTATTGGGCGCTGCTCTTGTTATTGGGCGCTGCTCTTGTTATTGGGCGCTGCTCTTGTTATTTGGCGCTGCTCTTGTTATTTGGCGCTGCTCTTGTTATTTGGCGCTGCTCTTGTTATTTGGCGCTGCTCTTATTATTAGGCGCTGCTCTTATTATTAGGCGCTGCTCTTATTATTTGGCGCTGCTCTTATTATTTGGCGCTGCTCTTATTGTTGGGCGCTGCTCTGATTGTTGGGCGCTGCTGTTATTATTGGGCGCTGCTCTTGTTATTGGGCGCTGCTCTTGTTATTGGGCGCTGCTCTTGTTATTGGGCGCTGCTCTTGTTATTGGGCGCTGCTCTTGTTATTTGGCGCTGCTCTTGTTATTTGGCGCTGCTCTTGTTATTTGGCGCTGCTCTTGTTATTTGGCGCTGCTCTTGTTATTTGGCGCTGCTCTTGTTATTTGGCGCTGCTCTTGTTATTTGGCGCTGCTCTTGTTATTTGGCGCTGCTCTTGTTATTGGGCGCTGCTCTTGTTATTGGGCGCTGCTCTTGTTATTGGGCGCTGCTCTTATTATTAGGCGCTGCTCTTATTATTAGGCGCTGCTCTTATTATTAGGCGCTGCTCTTATTATTAGGCGCTGCTCTTATTACGGCGATAGCTCGCGACACCATTTGATCTTCAACATCCGCCAACTAATGCTAACAAATGGGAGATCCAGTTTAACATTCATCTGAGGGTCGGTACACAAATTGATGTCACCCCTGTCTGCGAGACACCAGGATGACAGTTTATTGTCTGGAAGAGATTAAAACCCAGACTAGACAGCTCAGAGGCAAGTTTGCATACCTCTAGGGCTGAGGCTCTCCTGCCACCTGCTACATCTTTGTAACCTATGTCCCCAAAACTAGGGCACTTGATACATCACCGTGGGATATCGAACCTCGATGTGTTCTCTGAAGGTAATGACGTGGATATTGTAAACCTCGTGAGTGTTTGAGCAAATTATTTATAAGGGGTTTAAACAGGGTCAAAGGGTATAATGGTACTCGCACATTATGGAATTATATAGTAGAAAAGATTATTGGGAGATACCAGTGCTCTTCCCATGGATATTAAGGATGCTAGGAGACAAATTACAAGTCAGCAGGACATGGAATTCAAATGTGGTGTAACTGCACACCGGGAAGAGGATTTCCAGCAGCAAGAGTGACCGCGACCGCGTCCGACCTGATTTAATTGTATTTGGTGCAAAATACGAAGGCCTTCGTCATGAATGCACCGATTGACATTTGCTCGGTTGTACGTGGCATACTTTGGCTTGGAATGCCATCTTGAAGCTGCCCTATCTTCGGTAAACTCCTAGAACGGCTGACAGTGTATTGGGTGGACCATCTATGGTATGTCTGAAGGTCAGTGGCTGAAGAAGAAGGTTGTTTGACTTGTGTAAAGTGCTGACTAAGGAAGTGTTCTATTTGGGCAGCTGAAAGGTTGCCGAGGACTAGTAAAGTACTTTTATCAGTTGTCGAAGCCACCTTTATTTATTAGACGTGGCCCAAATTGTGGTGTCCATTTCCACAATCGAACTCTGAGTCTGGGAGATTGGTGGCTGGACCCTGCCCTCCCTCCCCCCTCCACCCTGGCTGTTTTTTTGTTTTTGTTTTTGTATACAAGATCGAGGCTCGTGTAGGAGCTAACATCAATCACAAAAAAAAAAAAAAAAAACGGACACACAAAACACAAAAAAGGGAGCGGGAGACAAGATGGGGAGAGAGAGGGAAGCACACAAGTACAACAGCAGAGAATAAGGACAACTGAATATCTGTGGGATGGAGGGGGCTTGGGGGGAGGGAGGGGGCTTGGGGGGAGGAGGCAGGGGAAGGCGGGGGGGTGGGGGGGTGGGAAAGTTAAACTGAGCGAGTTGAGTTGTAACACTTGTACCAATGACTTTAAAATGGTACGCGTTGCTTCCTTGCTTGATGCTCAGAATGTAAAAAGGATAGGACACGGATAAACAACCATAAGTTGGCAACCATTGCACATGCTTGATGGGCCGAATGGCCTAAACACGTTATTATTAGTATCATCATAACTGTACACTATGCAGTGGGACTCAAAAGGTCCACTTCACTCATTTTTTGACGATCGGGCCAGATCCGACTGGCACAAGCGTGTCGTTCCTAAACACCAAACACATCAGTGGGTAACCTGGCCCGTGAGGAATGTGACACATTAGTGCATGTACCTGCATATCCACGAGCATGTCTTGTGGCAACATTGAAGGTTTGCCTTTCCTTCTGTCTGGACCCGCTCAATCGTCCCATTAGCCGTGGTTCCTCAACTCTTCCTTTCATTGCTGGTTTTCTTCAAAGCATTAACTCTTCCCTCTTTCTTGTCTGTTGTCCCATTTGATTTGCACCAATGTTCTAAAATTAATGAATCTTGTTGATGGGGATTCATAACTTTTAAATTGCTTTGCGCTGCATAACTCAAATTTCTAGGTGGAAAAATGGATCCAATTTAGTAGGTTTTATTAGGGTAGCAGCCAGAATATAGTATTTGATTTGATGTTTATACTATAGTACAGGTTTTTGTACACCGCACCTTTCCTATGCCATCTCCAGGCATTGCAAATCGTCACTGCCGGGCACCGAAGGGGGCTCGGCAGTGACGCACGCTGAAAGGGAGTACTCAGTTTTCACTCTGGTTGTTTGTTTGTTTTCTTTCTTTCTTTCTTGTTTGTTTGTTACTTACCGGAAAATATTCCGGCAAGTATGTTGATCTGTTCGTTTGTTACTTGCCGGAAAGAATTCCTTGCAATGACGGTTACTTGCCGGATGACGTCATCGGTCACGTGGTTCGGCCGCCATCTTGGAAAAACCGAAAAACTGCACCTCTATATCTCTAAAAGTACTGAACAGAAAAAATTGAGACATGGCTCATTGTAAAGAACTCTCCATGGGGAATAAAATATGTTAATGATGACGTCATTGGTCATGTGGTTCGGCCGCCATCTTGGAAAAACCGAAAAACTTTGCACCTCCATATCTCCGAAAGTGCTGAATAGAAAAAATTGAGACATGGCTCATTGTAAAGAACTCTCCATGGGGAATAAAATATGTTAATGATGACGTCATCGGTCACGTGGTTCGGCCGCTATATTTGTCCTAAAAGCCGATAAAAAAGTAAAGTCCGGCAAGTCCTCGGTCTCTGACCGATTTTTCATTTGTTTGTTTGTTTGTCCGGGCGATATCTCAGCCATCCTTTGAGCTAGGAAGCTGAAATTTCGGCACAATAGTGAGCAAGTCCTTTGTAAAAAAAAAAGGTATTTTTTGTTTTTTGATTAATCAATTAATTGAGGAGTTCTTTAATTATTAGCGATTAATTAAGAACTTATTTAATTAATCAAATTTCCTTTCTCTTCTGACCATTAACTCAGGCACCTTTTGAGTGAGGAAGCTGATATTTGGGTTATGCCAATGACCAGGTGATTTGGCTGCAAAGGCTATTTTTGATTTATTAATTCATCAATTAATCGATTAATTATTTAATTATTCGATTAATGACTAAAAAATTTTTTTTTTTTTAGTTACAGATTCTGATGAAATGGTGGTGGTTTTTGTGTTCTGTGACCGAATTGATTAATAATTTAATTTTTTCATGATTATTATTTATTTATTTTCATTATTAATCATTTATTTATTTTCTTTCTCATTTGGCCAATATCACAGGCACCTTTTGAGTTGGGAAGCTAATATTTGGACATGACAGTGACCAAGTGATGTGGCTATCAAGGATATTTTTGATTTATTGATTAATCATTTTATTGATTAATTATTTATTGATTAATCGATTAATTATTTATTGATTAATCAATTAATTATTTAATTTTTTATTAATGACTTATTTAATTAAATTTCTAAAAGATACATCTTCGGATGGAGCACTGGTGGTTTAGTTATGCTATTAGCAAATTGATTAAGAAAATATTTTGTGATAATCTTTTATTGATTTTAATTATACAATTAATCAATCAATTAGTGTGCACCTCTCCCTCCCAATGCAGCCTCTATGAGCTGCACTGCGGTATTGCCGGGCGCCAAGGGCGCCCCAGCAATGCCGCGCTTTAGGATATTTAATTATTTGGCATGGGGGCGGTGTACTTTGAATGTATGTGTACTTGTTTGTTTATTTGTTTTCTTGGTTGTCCGGGCGATATCTCAGCCATCCTTTGAGCTAGGAAGCTGAAATTTCGGCACAGTAGTGAGCAAGTACTTTGTCAAAAACGATATTTTTTGTTTTTTGATTAATCAATTAATTGATGAGTTATTTAATTATTAGGGATTAATTAAGTACTTGTACATTTCCTTTCTCTTCTGGGCATTATCTCTGGCACATTTTGTGTTAGAAAGATGATATTTGGACAGGCCAATGACCAAGTGATTTGGCTGTAAAATATATTTTTGATTTATTGATGAATCAATTAATCAATTCATTGATTAATTATTCGATTAATGACTAAAAATAATTTTTCTTTTAAGTTACAAGTTCTGATGAAATGGTGGTGGTTTCGGTGTTCTATTCGCGAATTGATTAATTATTTCATTTTGTTATGATTATTATTTATTTATTTTCATTATTAATTATTTATTTTATTTCTCATCTGGGCAATATCTCAGGCACCTTTTGAGCTAGGAAGCTGATATTTGGACATGACAATGACCAAGTGATCTGGCTGTAAAGGGTATTTGTGATTTATTGATTAATTAATTAATCGATTAATTATTGAATTATTCGATGAATGACTTAATTAACTTTTTTTTTTAAAGTTACAGATTCGGATGAATGGTGGTGGTTTATGTATTCTATTAGCCAATTGATTAACTATTTAATTTTTTAATGATTATTATTTCATTTTTTGCATTATTAATCATTTATTTATTTTCTCTCATCTGGGCAATATCTCAGCCATCCTTTGAGCTAGGAAGCTGAAATTTCAGCACAATAGTGAGGAAGTACTTTGTCAAAAACAGTATATTTTGTTTTTTGATGAATCAATTAATCGATTCACTATTTATTGATTAATCAATTAATTATTTAATTTTTATGAATTACTTATTTAATTAAATTTCTAAAAGTTACATCTTCGGATGAAGCACTGGTGGTTTAGTTATGTTATTAGCCAATTGATTAAGAAAATATTTTATGACAATCTTTTATTGATTTTAATGATGCAACTAATCAATCAAATATTGTGCACCTCTCCCTCCAAATACAGTCTCGATGAGCTGCACAGCAGAACACTTAATTGATTAGTTTATTTAATTATTAGCGATTAATTAAGTACTTATACATTTCCTTTCTCTTCTGGCATTATCTCAGGCACATTTTGAGTTAGGAAGCTGATATTTGGACATGACAATGACCAAGCGATTTGGCTGTAAAGGGTATTTTTGATTTATTGATTAATCAATTAATTGATTAGTTATTTAATTATTAGTGATTAATTAAGTACTTATACATTTCCTTTCTCTTCTGGGCATTATCTCAGGCACCTTTTGAGTTAGGAAACTGATATTTGGACATGCCAATGATCAACTGATTTGGCTGTAAAGGCTATTTTTGATTTATGGATGAATCAATAAATCGATTAATTATTTAATTAATGACTAATTTAATTAAATTTCTAAAAGTTATATCTTCGGATGAAGCACTAGTGGTTTAGTTATGCTATTAGCCAATTGATTCAGAAAATATTTTATGACAATCTTTTATTGATTTTAATTATGCAACTAATCAATCAAATATTGTGCACCTCTCCCTCCAAATACAGTCTCTATGAGCTGCACGGTGGTATTGCCGGGCACCGGAGGCGCCCCGGCAATGCCACGCTGGAGGATATTTAATTATTTGGCATGGGGGCGATGTACTTTAAATGTATCTGTACTTGTTTTTTTGTTTTTTTTGTATACAAGATCAAGGCTCGTGTAAGAGCTAACATTTACCACATAAAAACAAACTGACACGTAAAACATATGATAAAGGGAGCATAAGACAAGATGGGGAGAGAGAGGGAAGCACAAGTACAACAGTAGAGAACAGGGACATCGGGAGATCTGTGGGAGGGAGCGGGCTTGGGGGGAGCGGGCATGGGAACGGGGCTGAGGTGTGGGGGGTGGGAGAGGTATAAAACACATGGACACTGCTAGGATTTTCAGGAAAGAAATAGGTATTTCAAAAAAGTGGATCTGGGGTGAATTAATGGGGGTAGACAAGATCAAGGTTTTGGATGGGGGAAGATAAGAGATGATGGTGAACAGCTATTTTAAAGACCTGGAGGGAGGAGTGGGATTGAAGAGAGTGAGAGAGTTTGTTCCAGAGGCGGGAGAAAAGAGGAATGAAAGAGTGAAGGTGAATAGAGAGTCTTGATTTTGGCAATTTCACCATAAGAGGGTTGCTGGCAGATATTGTGCGACCTGCGGGAATATTTGTGGGACAGAGCACAGACAGAGCTGGGGGAGCTAGGCCGGAGAGGAGTCGGTAGAGGACAGAAAGACCACCAAACCTGCCTGCGGTGAGGAAGTGAAAGGCCCTCGCAGTTAGCTTCATCACAGGAGATTCCAATGATTCTGAAAGTATTCCATTGAGCTGCTGATGAAAGCCTTGTATGTGGCGAGGAGCTCATGTGTGCCAAGGAAGTACTTCGCACGACGGAGGATGTGCAGTCGGCGACTGGCCTTGGAGGCCAGCATGGAAATGTGGTTTTCCCAGGAAAGATCATGGCAGATAGTGAGAAGCTCGAGTGACAGAACTTTTTGGAGAGGATCGTTTAGACAGTAGATGGGAGGGTTGTCCAGATGGTCTTTTCAGAGACACATAGTGAGAGTGTGAGATTTGTCAGGATTGAAAGACATGTTCCACTTGTTTGACCAGTCTGTGATTTTGTCCAGGTCTGCAGAGAGTGAGGAGGTTGCAGACTGCCGCTCTGAGGGATGAGGTACGGAGCGGCAGAGAGTGAAGTCATCAGCAAAGAGATAGAGAGGCTTTTCCAAAGAGTCGGAGAGATCATTGATGAAGACCAGAAAAAGCACAGGGCCCAGAACACTGCCTTGGGGAACTCCAGCCTGAACAGGAAGGGGAGATGAGAGAAAACCATTCAGGGCCACACATTGACTACGACCAGAGAGGAAGTCCGCAAGCCATGCATGGAGATTTCCACGGATACCATAGGAGGAGAGTTTGGTGAGCAGGGCGGGGTGCCAGACCATATTGAAGGCACGTGATATGTCAAGGAAGAGAGCTCTGATTTCCTGTTCGACATTCAGGACCTCCATCCATTGTTGAGACAGCAGAAGCAGCATGTCCAGAGTAGAGTGACCTGGTCTGAAACCAAATTGATGATCAGAGATCAAGCCAATGGAGAAGAGGAAGGATTTGATATCCGAAGCAATGATATTCCATGACTTTGCTGATAATTGCGAGCAGGCTGATTGGTCTGTAGTTGCAAGGATCTGTTTTTGCACCTTTTTTGTGTAAAGCAGTGATGTTAGCTGATTTCCAAGCTGATGGAAGATGACCTTGAGCAAAAGAGAGGGTGAAGAGAACAGAGAGAGGGAGTGAAAGAGCGGCAGAGCAGGATTTTAGGACCCGTGGGCTGATGCCGTCTGGTCCAGTTGCAGAATCAGAGTCGAGGATTGACAGAAACTTCTCCACCTTGTCAGGAAAGAAGGACACAGAGTCCAGGAGCAGCTGGGTACGGTGGGTACAGAGAGGGATGGGTTTGGGACACAAGATTTAGAGGCAAACACAGAGTTGAGGCATTCAGCTTTTTCACGTGCGGAGTCAGCTGTGTAGCCGTTTGAGGTAAGGGAGGGAATTGAGGGGGGAACAAACACCAGAAACAGATTTGACCAGATGCCACCAGGATTTGGAAGAGGGAGACAGGTTTGAGAGTTCAGTCTCGAGAGTAAAGAGAAATTGTTTCCTGGCTCTCCTGAGTATTATACTTCCGCCACTTTTGGACGTTTATTTGTTTTTAAATTCATTACCTCCGCCACCATAGGTGGATTTGGATGAAACCTGGTGGACCGGTTAGGTGTCTGACAAGGACGATTCGATTAGATTTTCGTGAAGATTTGAATATGGATTCAAATGAGAATGAAAAATGAAATGAGAATTATTTAATATTTAAAAAATTATTTCATTGTATTGAAATATTAAAATGATGACATCATCAGTCACGTGGTTTTGCAGCAGTATTGGATTGAAAATAAAAACCTAAATCGTCTCCAGAATGGCTTGCTCTCTCTGCAAAACTTAATTTGCATGATCTACTAGCCTTGGGGAATATAGGGTGTAAATTTAAACCTCATAGGTCACATGGTCTGGCTAAAATGATATATGGCATGTTATTTCAAAAGGTTGTGGACGAGTTACGACTAAACTTGGTGGATGAGTTGGGTCGATGACAAGAACAAGGCGATTAGATTTTGGTTCAGGTTACCGGGTCCGGCCTATGGGTGAGATGAAAAACGTAAACTGTTCAGCCTGGCGGAGGTATGCGCTCTACCGAGTTCCATTATCGTTTTGATCCTGCATTCGCATCCCATGTACTATGATTGAATCGGTTCTTAGTTTTAATGTTCATTACCATATTGATAAGCCCATTTATTGTTGTTTCGACTTTAGAATACTGTTATACAATATGATAATCATATACAGTCGGACATCGACATTGGTGGTCCCAACATTCGCGGACCCAGTGTATTCGCGGTTCATAACATGTGACCTGCTTCTACATTTTCGCTTCGTGTATTCGTGGTAAAAAGAATTTTTTATTTTTTTTTACACATCAGGACTGGTCTCCTATATCCACCACCATTGATATCGATTCAGCCTGGGAATTCTTCCATAGAAACCTGCTCTCTCATGTACTGATTCATCACATTTTCTCAATTATTTTACCCATCTTCCCGCTGTTGGTACTCTGAATACTGTTGTGACGCAGTTGCTTTAAAACTTGCATTCTCCTCCTGGAAGAAAAATCCAACTGAAGACAACCTCCAATCATTCCACAAAGCAAAAAGTGTGTATTATCTGGACAACCAGAAAAAAACAACTGTCCAATCTCAAGAATGAGCTTTCAAATTTGTCTACCTCCTCTAAAACCTTGTGGCGCCTTGTCAAGACATCCACAGTCTGCCCTCTCCGTGCTTTGTCCCCTTCAGGTATGGATGCACGTGGTTCAGAAGCAACCTTCTCTGATATTGCTCCTTCTGCTCTTTCAGTCATCCAATTCTTCCAAGCAACTCTTGAATGCACACTTTCTTCCCATAACCCCTTCCTGGTTAAGCTTCTAAAATCCAGGCTGACTGCACACCTCAACGCCTTTGTTTCTCATTTCAACCATCTATGGAACTACCATCCAAATGCCACCTTTCCTTTCCCACTCTTCCATCCAGGGATTCAAGCAGGCAGTGCACCACTCACTACATGATGATCCATGATCTTTATTACTCACATGAACCTTCCTAAACCAACCCTCTTACTTCCTCTTTCAGCGTTTCCTTTCACTTACTTCCTCTTTATTGCTCTTCTTTTTCTGTTTGTTTATTCCATTGCTGGCCTTGCCCAATTGTTTCCCAGCTTGCCCATTCACCTAAATCGCTGTGGCATCTTGACAATGCAGACAAGGCACCGTGGCCTGGGTGTGATGAACTGGACTACCACGCACTCTTTGGTGGGAAATCCTCATCAAGGAATTTGCCCTTTCCTTTACAAACCACAATGTTTCAACTACAACACATGTTGAAGTTTGCAATACCTTAATACGTGGCCATGACACCATCAGTAATGACTCGTCGTTTTATTGCCTTGATGACGAGTATGGCGTACCTTCACAATCGACATTGGTTATACGCACAGTGACCACACCACAGATTTTGTACCACGTATACATCATTTTGTTCTGAAGCTGTTTCCATTTGGATATACGAGTGGAATCAATTGCTGTGCGGGAGCGCATTTGCTCTTATGTTAAACGTAACCGCAAAAACGTTAATCCCTGTTAATCCTCGAGCCACTGCTTGTTGGCCACAATCTTATGGCACAACAAGCGGTGTTTAGCTTTTGGAACCTGCAGTGCAGTTTATAATCCAGAGGAGTTGATTGTCTACCCACAGTTGGGCTTTGGCAACAAGAAGGAATGTTTGTGGTTTTCCAGCTCCCTGAGCAAAGGGTGGAGATGTCAGAATTGTTTTGAAAATATTTTATGAAATAATTTTGCTGATGTGTTGCTTGGAATGAAAGGTTACATTGAAGCGAAAGGCCATGTTTGGTTGCCCTTTAGTTATTTGTCTAATTTAGAGATGAAGTACCACAACACCGTGGTAGTTACTCATACGTGGTACAACATTTGTATTTGTCATTTTAACCTTAATCCTTTGAAGTTTGGTTATTTGTTTATGAGCACATGACATAGCTATGTAAAGGCAGGGCCAAGAGGAGGAGCAGGACTTAATTGTCCAGAATTCTTGCATACAGAGGTATGTCTACTGTGGCTGAAGTAACAATAGTACACATTTAATCCCATACTAACAAGGTGACTCGCTGATACTAAGCGCAACTTCAGGGTGCTGACGCTAGTTCGCCAACTCTTCGGGGAGAACACTGTGGGATCTTTAACGGACACCAACTAATACTAGCAGACAGGAGACCCAGTTTAATGTCCATCGTAGGGATGGCAGACATTGACGCCTCACCCTGCCTGCGAAACACCAGGGTGGTAATATATAGCTGGTTCGGGATTCAAACCCATGGTAGACTGCTTAAAGGTGAATGAGCGTATGTCTATCCTGCCAGCTCTGCGGTCATTGTAGAGAATGACAGTGTTTAATAAATAATGAGATCTTGTTTCTGGTGTTCCAGGTGGAGGAAATCATTGGAGCGATCCGTCGCGCTTCCCGCATTGCACGAGCGACCTTGCCACTGCAGCAGGCCATCGGTATGAATGACCAGGTGTTCTATGATGCCCACAGGTTTGAAGTGCTGTACTGGGGAAAGATCAGTTCCTTGACCAGGCGCAACCACCCGCAGCTGGTGGATCAATGCATCAATTGCTTTCATAGACCTGACATCGCACTCCCAGCTCAGAATAGCGGTGTAAACAAGGATCAAGAATCGAACCCGGGGATGCTTCCGGGAGATGTCGAAAAGTGTAAAGAGGATGAAGAGCAAGGTGAGAAAGTGGATGGACAAAGCACAATTCATTGTGCTGATAAAAGTAACCCGAAAGGGCTGGAAGAAAGAGCAACACACAGAGGACATATCAATGGTCATGACGAGGGTGTGAAGAGCATGGGCAACAACATTAAAGGGTGTAGCACGAGCGATAAAAGCATTGCAATGGAGCAGCAAGGACTGGTGTTCGAAACAGCCCAACAAGATGCAACCAGTCACCCTTCTGGTTGTAATGGAGGTGAAAAAGCTGCAAACCCCTCGGTGGAGCAGGTCTTCAGGTTGAAGAGCAGCCTCTGGGGCAAGGTCGTATCCCAGTCTTTGGACGATGGTAGAATTCCGCAGTACGAGCATATCCGTAAACGGCACGCCAGCGTCCCGTGCCTCATAGAACCCAGCATGGATTTGCGGAGGCGAGCAATGCTCTTGCAGGTTTGTCTCACACCTACTTGTCTTTCTTTTTGTTGTTGTCTAATCCATTGTGATTTAATCTGGAATGCTTCTCTCCTGAGCTGTGTTTGTTAGAAGATGTGGAGCAGAAAGGCAAAACTTGTGGGAAGTAGCTCTCCTTATTAGCTACAGTTTGCTGCACGTAGTCATTAAGGCCAAAGCATGCATACTATAAACGCCTGGTGCTCGGCAATCGTAATACCACAAGATCCTTTTGTTGTGTTTTGGACTGTTGGCGTTTCCTTCTTCTTCTCCCCCTGTCCTTTGTTCTCTCTCACTCGTTTCCTTCCCATATTCGGTATTCCTTCCAGGTTAATCATTCTCAATGTTCACTCATAAAGAGAGCAATGCTTTGACTTCGATGCTCCGTTTGTTTCAGGTTGGTCGCAATGAAGTGAACCTTATCAGTCCGCACTCAAAAATGGTCGTTCTACAGAAAAAATTCAAGGACATTTCTTCCTGCTCTCAGGTATGACCACATGACTGTTTTGCATTCCTTCCCTCCCATTCATGTACCGTGTTCAATATGGAGGGTCGGCTCGACCGAAACAGGTTGTTTGGTAAGCGCTAGTATTGGACAACCTGGTGTTGGCCTAATGGTTAGGGCAGCGGGCTTGGGATCCTAAGGTCCTGAGTTCGAATCCTGCTCAGCTGTTGAATTGATACCAGATGGGGTTGACTCAGCCTGTCATCCTTCCGAGGTTGGCGAAATGAGTACCCTCAAGGAGGTTGGTGGCAGGATTTGCACTCAGGCCACCGTAAAAACACCCCATTCTGTAGCACACACCGTGGTGTGTGACGGGATGGTGCTGAGGAGTCGTCCAAGGATGCAGCGACATACTGATCCAGCGTACACTCCTATATATATATATATATATATATATATATATATATATATATATATATATATATATATATATATATATATATATATATACATACATACATACATACAGTCGTGGCCAACAATATTGGCACCCTTGCACTTTTTTCAAATAACTCACAATTTTCTCGAAAACAAGTTGAAATTGACAAAAGTATTTGGTCTCCACAATTCTTTATTTCACTGTAAATATTACAGAACCTTTTTTTTTGATTCACAACTTAATATATCCTTATAAATCAGAAAATAAAAAGAAATGGCATTGGCAAAATTATTCACACCCTCGATTTAATATGTGGTCGCACATTTGCCTTTGGACAAAATGACTGCAGTAAAGCACTTCCTATAGCCATGAATGAGCTCCCTATAGCCATGAATGAGCTTCCTATAGCCATGAATGAGCTTCCTATAGCCATGAATGAGCTTCCTGTACCTCTATTGGCAGTGTGGCCTACCTTTCTTGTGCAAACTGCTCCAGTTCTCCCATATTTGAAGGGTACCTTCTCCCAACTGCTGTTTTCAGATCTCCCCAGAGGTGTTCAATGAGATTTAGATCTGGACTCATTGCTGGCCACTTCATAACAGTCCAGAGTTTTGTCTTGAACCATTCCTGGGTGCTTTTTGAATTGTGTGTTGGGGTCATTGTCCCGCTGCAAGACCCATGCCCTTCGACGGAGACCCAGCTTTCTGACACTGGGTTGAACATTGCATTCCAAAATGCCTTGGTAATCTCCTGATTTCATGATGTCAGGCACACATTCAAGGCACCCAGTGCCAGAGGCAGCACAGCAGCAACCCCAAAACATCACTGAACCTTTTCCATGTTTGCCTGTAGGGAAGGTTTTCTTTTCTTTAAAGGGTTCATTTTGTTTTCTGTAAACATAGAGATAACGTGCTTTACCAAAAAGCTATAATTTGGTCTCATCAGTCAACATGACATTCTCCCAGAAGGATTTTGGCTTGTTCAGGTATGTTTTGGAAACCTCCAGTCAGCTTTCTTATGTCTCTCAGCAGTGGGATCCTCCTGGTTCTCCTACCAGAGAATCCCCTTTCATTGAGTTGGTGACGGATGGTGCGAGTTGAAACTGTCGTACCTTGTGGCTGAATGTCAGCTTGAATCTGTTTGGCAGTTGATCGAGGTGCTTTCTCCACCATTCGAATAATCCTTCGCTGCAATCTTCGATCAAGTTTTTTCTAGCGGCGACGTCCAGAGAGGTTGGCTACAGTGCCAGGGGCCTTAAACTTCCTGACAACATTGCGTACCATGGACACAGGAACATTAAGGTCTCTGGAGATTGACTTGTAGCCTTGACATTGCCCACACCTGGCTACAATCTTGTGTCTGAACTCCTCAAACAATTTTCTCGTTTTCTTTCTTTACTCCATGCTCATTGTGGTACACACAGTGACACAAAACAGCAGAATGACTCCTTTTCTCTATTCAAACTGGTTGAATGAGTGATTTTTATATTGCAGGCACCTGCAACTCACCACAGGTGAGTTCAATTCCAGGGTAAAGGAGAATCTGGCGGACTTCCTCTCTAGTCGTAGTCAACGTGTGGCCCTGAATGGGTTTCTCTCATCTCCTCTTCCTGTTCAGGCTGGAGTTCCCCAAGGCAGTGTTCTGGGCCCTGTGCTTTTTCTGGTCTTTATCAATGATCTCTCTGACTCTTGAAAATCCTCTCTATCTCTTTGCTGATGGCTCTACTCTCTGCCGCTCCATTCCTCATCCCTCAGATCGGCAGTCTGCAGCCTCCTCACTCTCTGCAGACCTGGACAAAATCACAAACTGGGCAAACAAGTGGAACATGTCTTTCAATCCTGACAAATCTCACACTCTTACGATGTCTCTCCGAAAAGACCGACTGGACAACCCTCCCATCCACTTTCTGAATAATCCTCTCCAAGAAGTTCTGTCACTCAAGCTTTTGGGTCTCGCTATCTGTCATGATCTTTCCTGGGAAACCCACATTTCAAATCTGGCCTCCAAAGCCAGTCGCCGACTGGGCATCCTCCGTCGTGCGAAGTCCTTCCTTGGCACACCTGAGCTCCTCACCACATACAAGGCTTTCATCCGCAGCTCAATGGAATACTGCTCTCCCGTCTGGGCGGTGTGAGGCTCCTGCCTCACACCCAGCTCGTCTTCACGCTGTTGAAACCAAAGTGTTCAGAATCATTGGAATCTCCCGCGATGAAGCTAACTCTGAGGGCCTTTCACTCACTCACCGCAGGCTTTGGTCTTTCCATCTTCTATGGTGGTCTTTCTATATATATATACGTATATAGATGTGCACATGTGCATATATATATATATAAAATGGTGGTCTTTCCGTCTTCTACCGACTCCTCTCCAGCCTTGCCCCCCCAGCTCTCTCTGGGCTCTGTCCCCCAAATATTCCTACAGGTCGCACAAAATCTGCCTGCAACCCTCTTATGGTTAAACTGCCAAAATCAAGACTCTCTGCTCACCTTCACTCCTTCATGCCTCTTTTCTCCCGCCTCTGGAACTCCCTCACTCTCTTCAATCCCAGTCATCCCTCCAGGTCTTTAAAACAGCTGTTCACCACCATCTCTTATCTTCCCCCATCCAAAACCTTGATCTTTTCTACCCCTGCTAATTTCACCCTAAATCCACTTTTTTGAAATACCAACTTTTTCCTGGAAGTCCTTGGTGTCCATATGTTTTATACCTCTCCCACCTCCCCCCAAGCCATCTCCCTCCCACAGTTCTCTCGATGTACCTGCTCTCAAATGTTGTGTTTGTGTGCTTACCCTTCTCTCCCCATCTTGTCTACCGCTCCCTCTTTTTATATATTTTGTTTGTCTGTTTGATTCGTTTGTGTGATAAATGTTAGCTTTTTCACGAGCCACGATTCTGTATACAAAAAAAAATCACGTTTGAAATCTAATTATTTCTAACAACTTCTAAAAGGTGGCAATAATATTGTCTGGGCCATTTTAGGATTTCTCTGTGGAATAAGCTAAGATTTCGTAATTTTTTTCAGCCTTTTTTGTTTTGTTACACTGCAAACCATAGAAATACATTTTTGGACACCAAAATATTTTTAAATTTTAACAATTTTCTGGAAGAAATGGTGCATTATTTGAAAAAAGTGCAAGGGTGCCAATATTTTTTGGCCACTACAATATATATATATATATATATATATATATATATATATATATATATATATATATATATATACATATATATATATATATATATATATACACACAATACATATATATAGTATTCGACGGTTCGTCCACTCCGATGCAGGATATTCGACTGAGGGTGTAGGGATTTGGAATTTGTTCAGGATGCTGGAGATAACTCACCTACTTTGTGTGAAATACACAATGAGATCTTTAACGCCCACCATTTAATGCTAACAGATGGCCATTTTATTCATTTCTATCATTTATAGCCGGCGAAGCCGGTGTTGTGAATGAACGCGTACGTATTCTTTTGAAAAACCAGATTTTGCTGAATCCTTTGAGAAGCTTTGACGCACCAAATCGCTCCAAGGAGGCCGCCATCTTGCGGATGCGGAAGTATGCATAAAAAATTGCGAAAAAGTTCAATAGGAGTTTGTTTCACCCGTCTTTTATTGATTCACAATCTTATGCACATCTAATTTGTAATTAAAATACCTTAAGACCAACTTCGTTCCCCGGGCCCGCACGGGCCCTGGTTATCTTCAAAGAAAATCGTCCCCAAACACCGGAACCAATGAGATTCGAGGATTTGAAAAAATATTTCAAAAAAGCTTATTACCGCGTTTCGGAGGCTGCAAACGGCGTCAAATATTCTAAAATTATTTTATTTATTATTTTTTAGAAATCTCGCGGCCGTAGGGGATAGTTTTTCACGGCCGGAAATATCCAAAGTTGAGACTGAATTCACCGAATTAATCAAGAAGGAAATTCTATTAATTTGAATCCAAAAATTTAATCCAGAATTTTAATCCAGAATCATCGTATTTTTACGTAAACGTATTTTTGACTCGAATGTCTCAAGAAACTCATTTTGCAATAAATGTTCGTTTCCCATTAATCGTACATTTTTCAAAATCCCATCACCCCAAAATCCCATTTCCCATCACCCCTCCCCTCTAAATCTACCCCCTTGCCCATCCCCTCCAAATCATCCCCATCACCCATCTCTTTCAAATCTTCCCCCTTGCCCCTCCCCTCCAAATCTTCCCAATCACCCATTCCTTTCAAATCTCCCCCCACACCCCTCCCCTCCGAGACTCTCCCTCGCTCCTCCCCTCCTAGACTCCCCTCTCACCCCTCCCCCTCAAAGCGTCCTCCCCGCTTCTTCCCCCTTCCAACTCTCACCTCCATCTCCAATTTTGGCCAATCAATTATATATACTTCATGGCCAAAAGTATGTGGACGCCCCTTCTAATTAGTGGATTCGGCTGTTTCATCCCACCCATTGCTGACAGGTATATATAAACGGGGAATAATCAAGCACACAGCGATGCAATCTCCATAGACAAACATTGGCAGTAGAATGGGCCATACTGAAGTGCTCAGTGACTTTCAACATGGCACAGTCATAGGATGTCATGGGATTAAGGTATCCCATACCTTAATGGGATACCTTAATGGCGGTTCACCACTGATGGTATGAAATCGCATAGTAACTGGTATATAATCGAAAGATTTTCAGTCATAAGTGTATGCAGGACTCACTGCGTTGCCCTGATGAGCCCCAAAAGGGCGAAACCAGGTCGGTAACTGTGAGTTTTACATACACTTATGACAGTATCTGAACGAAGATCAAAAATTATGCTCTGTCGGAGGGTTCTCCTTGAGAACTTGACAGGCAGAGCGTACATACATGGCGGTGACGTCATTACGTGCGCTCATTGAAAGCTGGAAAACTGAAATTATATTTGGATTGGTTGCTCCCGGCTGCATCCAGGCGATTCCATATAATGAGTGGATACCAGAGATAATGTGCCGTGTGGCAGACGGTACCTATCGCTCCCATTAAGGTACAGCATAGCTGGATGGGATACCTTAATGGTGGTTCACCACTGATGGTATGAAATCGCATAGTAACTGATATATATATATATAGTGGATTCGGCTGGAGGGGAGTCCGGTATATATATATATATATATATGTATGTATGTGTGTGTGTATATATATATGTATGTATGTGTGTGTGTATATATATATGTATGTATGTGTGTGTGTATATATATATGTATGTATGTATGTGTGTATATATATATATATATATGTATGTATGTGTGTATATCTATATATATATATATATGTATGTATGTGTGTATATCTATATATATATATATGTATGTATGTGTGTATATATATATATATATATATATGTATGTATGTATGTGTGTATATATATATATATGTATGTATGTATGTGTATATATATATATATATATATATATATATATATATATACAGTCATCCCTCGCTATATCGCGGTTCACTTTTCGCGGCTTCGGTACATCGCGGGTTTTTCTCGCTAGTATATGTAAAATTATATCGCCGATTTTTCGCAATATCGCGGGATTTTGCGGTATAAATGTATTTTTATATACTATTATTTTAAATATTTTTGTGGTAAAATAAGCATTTTCTAGCCTAAAAAATAAAAAAACGTAAAGAAATAAGAAAAATACAGTATTTAAAACATATTGTTGCGAATATGGAATTTGGCCTCCATATCCGCTTGTAAATATTCCCCTATTTTCTCCAATACTCCCCAACTTTCCCCGATCCCCCATTCCCTAGTCCCATTGCATGTAAATAACAATCAGTAGAGCCGACCTTCCCCTTATTCCCCCATTAAATGTCGTGCCCAGGTCCACCGCACCACACGTAGACAACTTTCGGACATCTTCCTAGTTATTCTTATTCTATGTCAGTTAAGGCCTCGTCTCCATTAATTATGACTCTTCGTTGCACCAGAATGTGATTATATGGCATCAGTAGTGAGTTTAGGACCTTTCCCATACCTCCTTCCATCTTCTTCCCCAACAATTACAACAACAACAGAGGAGATGGCGGCGGAGCGGGGGAGGATGCGTCCTCACACCGGCTCGATTAGCGCCATAGACCATGCGCTCCACGGGGTTACCACGAAGGGGCTCCTTGTCAGCTCCTCGTCAAGGGCGGAGCCTGGTAAACCCCCCGCACGCACCCAATGAGAAGCAACGTGCCGATTCCACGAGGCGGAGCTAACGAGCCGAGGGCGTGTCACTCCCCGCCGGATATACGCGGCCCCGCGCCGGATGTGACGAGAGATGCGCACCCAGCTTGGAGAAGGAAAGCCACCTGCGAGCGCTGAGTCAGATGCGCCTCAGCTTGGAGAAAGAACGTCGCCTTCCGAGCGCTGTGACCTCCCTGCATCTCTGGACCGGACCGAGTCGATTCTGACCTTGAGCCAAGAGTGCACCTTGAGCCATCGATACCCGCTGTCCTTTTCATCAACCCCCGTGTGAGTCAGCCTTTTGTCCCGTTTATCTGTCGTCTGTTGGGGTTAATATAAGAGTGTGTCTAAGTGCTTGTCTTTCTATGCTGTCCCTCTTGTAGTTGTAATCTAACCTTCCGCCTTAATATAACCTCCTCCGGAGGTCTTGAGAACTGAACCCCTGGTGTCGTATTGTGTTATTGTGATCCAGCCGGGTGTCTTCTTTTTCTTATTGAGCCAGCATCGCGCGACTTCGTCAACGTCGAGTATAGTCGGGTAATTTGTGCGGACACGACGGCCATTCCGCTCGGCCCACTTTAACATCAAAGTCGTGTCAGTAACAATTGGTGTCGGGAGTGAGATTCGAGGCCCGACCAAATTTTGAAAAAAAAACGAATAAAGGAAAAAAAAAAATTTGGTCAAAATTTGGAGCGGCCGAAATTTGTTTTGTTTTACGAAACTCGAATTTTGCAAGTCGCGCTATGGCGGATCAAGACGGCTGGGGTCCGGTAGGGGAGAGTGAAGCAGGGTCGGTCCAGGACCAAATTGAGACACGTGAGGAGAGCGAAACAGCGGGGGTAGCAGACGCGCGAAATGGCGCCTCGCACATAGCTACGGCGGCCGCACCCGCTGCACAAGTGGGAGGGATGGCCCAGATGCAGGTCCTCATGGAGCAATTTATGGCGCAAATGCAGGCGTCCCTCAAACTGCAGAGTAACCAATTGGGGAACCGGATGGATGCTCAGGGTGAGCGATTGGAGGGCCAAATGGGGGTAATGGGAAACCAAATGGGGGTAATGAGGGACGAAGCGAGGGGTACCGGTGAGAAGTTAGACAATAATTTTGAGGAGTTAGACAAGAAAATTGGGAAGTTAGACAATAATTTTGAGGGGTTAGACAACGGGATAAAAGAAGTGAAAAATGGGTTAATGGGGGTAGAAAATAGAATGGCTGCCCAGGAGAATCAGATAGAGGGAGTGAAAAATGGGTTAGAGGGGTTAGAAAACAGTATGGAAGGCAAATTGAGGGACATGAGGGACCAAGCGGAAAGGGAAGTTAAACAAATGGAGCAGCAGATAGAGGGGGTCAGAATGGGGGTAGAAACGAAATTAGATGCTCACAGGGAGGAAATGGAGCAGATGAGGGTGGCATCTGGGCAGGAGATGCAAGTGATGGGAGAGGGGATCAGAAGAGGAGTGAGTGAGGA
Source organism: Myxine glutinosa (assembly GCF_964187855.1). Taxonomy (NCBI): domain Eukaryota; kingdom Metazoa; phylum Chordata; class Myxini; order Myxiniformes; family Myxinidae; genus Myxine; species Myxine glutinosa. The sequence continues at coordinate 112,803,192 of NC_136272.1, forward strand.
GGTCGGAGGAGTGCGCGAGGAGGTGAGGCACTGTGAGGAGCACATGGAAAAGGAGGTGAGAAAGGGGACTGTAAAATTGCAAGGGGGTATAGAGGAGTTGACGCTGGGAGTAGAACAACTGACAGTGGGACAAAAGGAGTTGGGGGAACAGGTAAAGAAGAACACAGCGGTAATAGGAGGGTTGAAAGCGACACAAAACGACATAAAAAACGACTTGATAGCGACAAAGAGGGAATGTCAGATGGTACGTGAGGGACTGACAACGAGGTTGGACGAGGTGATAGAGGTAATGGAGACGAAGGACCGGCAGGTGAGGACGCACCTGGAAACGGTCAAGGTAGCCTTAGAGGATGAGCTTGAGGAGACGTACCGGGGAATAAAAGAGGTGAAGCACAAATTAGAAGAAGTGGAAGAAGGGATGAGTGAAATTAAGAAGCGACGGAGAGGGGATAAGAAAGAGATAAAAGAGGAGATAAAAGAATTGGTCCAAAGTTTGTGTTTGGATCGTGATGATGTGCTCATTAACCGGATGAGGGATTCGCAGGTGATGGAGGAGAAGCGAAGAGGACCCGGTGTAAGTGGTGACCAATATGGTCGTGCGTATGATGCGCCAGGGGATTTAAGGAGCTTGGGGGTCGAGATGGACCCGGGTGTTCGTGAGAGGCCGTTGGTGAAGTGTGCGACAGGTCTGGTGTGCGAAAGAGGAGGTGTGCGAGAAAGTCCGACTCTGGGGTGTGTGAGGAAAAAGTGCGTGCCAAGGAGTGAGTGTGCTGGCAAGAGTGAGTCGGTCGTAGCGCGTGTGCGAGGGAGCACATGGAAGCGTGGTGTGGTGAGTGTTACAGAGGGTGTGACGGGAGAGTGTGCGCAGGAGTGTGCGCGAGAAAGGTGTGTGACGGACAGGTGCATGAGGAAAGAGTGCGCTGTCAAGAGTAAGGGTGAGTGCGCTGTCAGGAATGGAGGTGAAAGTAGTGAGAGTGACATGGAGCGTGAGTTAGTTGTGACAGGTGAGCGAGGATGTACACCTGGGATGGAAGGATGCACACCTGGAATGGTAGAGCGTGAGTGGGAATGCACGCTGGAGTTGGTGGTGAGGCACGTGGTTGGGTGTGCGAATGAGAGCACACCTGTGATTGTCACAGAGGAGGTGACCGAGGAGGGGGTGCGAAGCGGTGTATTGGTGAGGTGTGCGAGCAACGAATGTGTGCCAAAGTGTTCGGTGGTCAGGTGTGTGACCAAGGCGGTGAGTGGAATGGGTGTACCTACCTGGGTGTGTAAGGAACGGTACGAGGGGCATGGAAACGGCTGGATGTGTGAGCAAGGAACGGGCTGCGGGGTGTAAGCGTCCAGGTGAAGCATCGACGTTAGACGGGATAGAGTTTAGAACGACTTATAGCCGAATCGGGCCCTCGGTGCGTGCTGGGCCTCGCTTTGAACGGCCGCGTCCGTGCTCCACTAGGCGGAGCTGGCAGCCCGATAGAAAGGGTCGTCATGGCGACCACTTTTTGTTGAGACGTGCCGGCAGGTCGAGATCGGGACATTGGATGGCTCCGCGCCGAGGTGATGCGTGGGATCTCGGCCCGGGTAAGCCCCCGTCCCTGCACCGAGTGCCGGACGCATCCAGCCGCTGGCACAAAACAACCAGCATCCATTGCTTGGCTTTACGAAGCCGGGCTTTGGACAGGGATTGGCGCACCGAGAGGTATTAGTGAGGAGACTGGGTGATGAGGATAGTGTTTTGGCCCCAAAATTAGAAGAAAACAAAATTTGATGATTGGCAAGGGATTGGCAGTAGTGATTGGCAGATGATGGGCAATGATTGGCAAATTTTTGATTTGTTGAAATTTGATGTGCAAAATTGGTAGTGAGAGACCCCCGATGTGGTGGGATGGCAAATCCACCATCCTTCCCATGTGGGGGGCAAAGGAGCAATAGCTTATGGGGTGTATGGCAGTGAAAACTAGCCCGGGTGGGTTAGGATATTGTGTGTAGGGATCTAGAGAAGATGACCTTAGGTAACGTTAAGGTTAGTTAGTGACTGATACCTGTAGTGGGGACGCAGGTAGATTAGTGTGGATGATAATGACGTGGGAGCGCAATAGTTTAAAGGGACGACTGGGAAGCGCAAGTTTCAGAAGGGAGTAGTTAGCTGAGATGATGCTGTGTGTGTGAGAATTGAACAGGTGTGATTGCACAGGTGTGCAACTGGACAGGTGTGTGGAGCAGTGTATGAGTAGTGAGTGTGTGGATCAGCGCGAATGCGCTTGGGGAGAGAAGGGTGCAGGTGGCACCAGGTGTGAGAGCACAGGTGTGCAGGTACAGGTGTGTGGAGAGAGTTGGAGTGAGTGGTACGGAGTGGTGTGCATGGTGCGAAGGTGTGGATGGGGGAAGAGTGGACCCCTTTCACGAGTACCCGGGGCGGGTAGTGTAAGTGTTAGGTAGAGGGTACAGGTAAATTGTGGTTGGATATTGGCATTTGTGGTGCGGTGGCAGAATGGTGTTGTGGATGGGTGCATTAGTGTTGTGGAAATGGCTGGGCGTGTAGCCTGTTAGTGTGTGTAGTTGGTTGGGCACTCCACCACTGTGAGGATGTCGGCCAGGTGAGGCCGCAGGTGGGCTCTGGGAGCCGGTAGAGTTGTGGATGGGGCCCGAGGATCCGGGGGACGGACCCGGGTAGCCCAGTGCCAGAGAGGGCACCGAGTGGGGAGAGTGCCAGAGGGCCTTCCCCAGGTAGTTAGGTTAGGGTAAGGAGCAGGTAAGCTCGGAGGCAACTGCAGTGGTGGAGGTGTGCAGGTGGGTAGACCCACTGGGAGAGGTACACGTCGCAGCCCAGAAATTGTACGAGGGCACCGGGAGATGAATCGGGGGAGTGAGACCCCAAATTGAAGAGCACCACAGTTTGGCCAATGGGAATTGGTTTTTAGAACCCATAGTGTAAGAGGGCCAATGGTTTGGCCGGAGAAAGACCCCGGGTAGTGTAAAGTTGTTAAAGTCATTTAGGAGATAGTTAGGATTGATGAACCTGTCGCACCATACGCAGCCACTTACCTGTGGTGATGATGATGACTCCACACCTGTGTTTTCTTTGTTTTGTGCAGGAAATGAGATTGCTGTGAGGATTTGTGAGACGCATCACGACGTGGATGAGACATTGGGGTGATTCCATCTCTCCCTCCCTAGGAGGGACTGATGATGAATTGGTAATGGCAAATTTTGATGAGAGTTGAAAATGGCAAATTTGATTGGTTAGGAGGGAGAGAAGACGAATTTGGTATATGGGAGGAACGGGGAAGACAGTAGGGATGTTTGTTGATTTGTAAAGTAGATGTTTATGGGTAGTGTTGTGTTTTGTGGATACAGTAAGGGGTAAGGGAGGGGCCATGTAGGTTACCTGGTGGGGGGGGGGGCGTACGATAGGAACGTACCTGTCTCACCTGGTTCCCATGTGCCCCCAGTGTGCATCACCTTACATTGCGTGCACTTTTGCGCCCTTACCACCTTACTCACTTGTTTCTTCTTTTGTCTCCCACCTCCGAGGATCTGGCTTTGGGGTAGAGAGAGAGGAGAGAGAGGTGCTGGCTGCGCAGTTGTGGGCCTGCACTTTCGCTGTTTGCTGCCGGGATCGATACACCATATGGACCGCAATGTTTGTGGCCACCCACAATGGACCGCAGTTCGTTTGCGGCCAAGCACCACCCGGGGATGGACCTATGGGTCAACGTGGCACCTATGCCATACAGGTGAACCACTTTTAGTTGACACCAAGTGCACCACAAGAAGAGCAAGAGACACCTGCAGGGTTAGGGGTTGTCGCATTTATTTTTAATCATTGAACAATGGTGACTGCACCGATTGGTGGTGGGGTGGTGCTGTTGATGCTCGGAAAGGGTGCTCTGCACGTTATTAAAGGCCGTCGGCCACAGAGCACTCGTGGGTTGGTGTATCGATGTTGGCAAGCGCGCTCTCTCTCTATGCATAACATCTGCATGTGTTCCTCCAAAAACAGGTCCTGGATCGTAGTGTAAATAGCAGCGTAGTCTTGTAAATAATGCTCCCTACCGGCTGTATGTTTAGTTTGAGAATTCTTTCCGGATTCGGTTATCCTGTGGGTGTGTTTCTGTGAGGAGAAGGGTGCAACGTCGCAGGGGGACATATTTACTCATTTGTGAATATCTGTAAAACTGTCGCACTCAGGGTAGAGTTAATAGTAGAGGGAACTACATTGCGTGCCACACTAAAGTAGGTAAAAATTTATCGGGTCGGGACGCCCCGAGGGTAGAGAAGGGTGCAATGTTGCGAATATGGAATTTGGCCTCCATATCCGCTTGTAAATATTCCCCTATTTTCTCCAATACTCCCCAACTTTCCCCGATCCCCCATTCCCTAGTCCCATTGCATGTAAATAACAATCAGTAGAGCCGACCTTCCCCTTATTCCCCCATTAAATGTCGTGCCCAGGTCCACCGCACCACACGTAGACAACTTTCGGACATCTTCCTAGTTATTCTTATTCTATGTCAGTTAAGGCCTCGTCTCCATTAATTATGACTCTTCGTTGCACCAGAATGTGATTATATGGCATCAGTAGTGAGTTTAGGACCTTTCCCATACCTCCTTCCATCTTCTTCCCCAACAATTACAACAACAACAGAGGAGATGGCGGCGGAGCGGGGGAGGATGCGTCCTCACACCGGCTCGATTAGCGCCATAGATCATGCGCTCCACGGGGTTACCACGAAGGGGCTCCTTGTCAGCTCCTCGTCAAGGGCGGAGCCTGGTAAACCCCCCGCACGCACCCAATGAGAAGCAACGTGCCGATTCCACGAGGCGGAGCTAACGAGCCGAGGGCGTGTCACTCCCCGCCGGATATACGCGGCCCCGCGCCGGATGTGATGAGAGATGCGCACCCAGCTTGGAGAAGGAAAGCCACCTGCGAGCGCTGAGTCAGATGCGCCTCAGCTTGGAGAAAGAACGTCGCCTTCCGAGCGCTGTGACCTCCCTGCATCTCTGGACCGGACCGAGTCGATTCTGACCTTGAGCCAAGAGTGCACCTTGAGCCATCGATACCCGCTGTCCTTTTCATCAACCCCCGTGTGAGTCAGCCTTTTGTCCCGTTTATCTGTCGTCTGTTGGGGTTAATATAAGAGTGTGTCTAAGTGCTTGTCTTTCTATGCTGTCCCTCTTGTAGTTGTAATCTAACCTTCCGCCTTAATATAACCTCCTCCGGAGGTCTTGAGAACTGAACCCCTGGTGTCGTATTGTGTTATTGTGATCCAGCCGGGTGTCTTCTTTTTCTTATTGAGCCAGCATCGCGCGACTTCGTCAACGTCGAGTATAGTCGGGTAATTTGTGCGGACACGACGGCCATTCCGCTCGGCCCACTTTAACATCAAAGTCGTGTCAGTAACAATATTACAAGAAATAAAATACTGTACATACTACATAGTGTACAGTAGAAGGGTAGACAAAGAGTCGTGCGTATGGAAAACGCAGATGCGGCAGCTTGCGCTAGTTACCCACGTAATGGGTAACTGTAATGCTCTTTCTGGCTGTGCAGTACATTCATCATCGTCATCATCGTCATCACCTTCATCGTCATCAGTACTGCACAGCTAATTCATCATCATCTTCATCACGCAAGTTGTAGTATTGAAGAGCCGGGGCTCTTGCTTGATACGGACGAAATGACGGGCAAGACACAAACTCGTCCGAGAAGATATTTATTCTCAAAACCAACTCGGGAACACTGAAAAGCCGTTTATCGGGCTGCATTATAAAGCACAACCAGAAACCGAAAGCCACGCCTCTCAAGCGTGGCGTGCTTCGGTGGTCACGTGATCAACAGGTGTAGCTGATTATACCCGCAAAGCGCAGCACGCTTTAGCGGTCACGTGACCAGCCACTCTCGCGCCGGGGATCCCCGCCGGTGACGTCACCGGCTGGAGCAAGGAGATTCTGATGCTGGTCTTGCTTGGGGAACCCATGGGTAGCTACAGTATCTTCAATGGTGAGTACCCATTAGAATTTTATATGTTGTTAAAATTACGTATGTTTAAGAGTGTAAAAAGTGTTTAAGAGTATAGGAAGTGTTTATAAGAGTATGGGAAAGGTTAATAAGAGTGTGGGGAGGGTCATAAAGCTTTAAAATATATATAAATAATAAAATAAAAATATGGTCGCTACTTCGCGGATTTTCGTCTATCGCGGGGGGTTCTGGAACGTAACCCCCGCGATAAACGAGGGATCACTGTATATATATATATATATATATAATATTGTTGTGGTTTTTAGAACCCTCCACTTGGTAAATTTTTGTAAATGTTCCCTTATAAATAATCCCCTGTAAATACTCCCATTTTTGGTGTAAAGTTCAAAGGTCGCACCCTAGTTAGGTCATATTGCAACACGTAGGACACCATGGATTCTTCTTTAGTTAATTCATTAGTCTATGTTTCAGTCAAGGATCTGTTTCCAATAGTTTGACTCTGCGTTGTATTAATCAAATAAGATAGGCCCCTTCAATTATCCCCAATCTCTCGCTCTCTCCAAAGTGCCAGTAGCCGTATTGCAGCGTTCGCTGCCTTTTTGGTTTGTTTGCTGGCCCCAAGCCGCCATTACGCACGCGGTCAGAGTGGGAGAAAAAGGGAGGAGCGGCCCGGAACATAGGCGTGGCCCCATCGACGCGTCACTAGGGGAGGTACGAACGAACCCTTGTGACCAATCCGGGCCGAGGCGTGTTCACGGGTAGGCGGAGCAAAGCGGACACGGCTTGATACGCGAGGCTTCCAATAAAAGCGGGAGCGCAAAGCCTTTTCAAGGAGAGACCGAGGGAGATGAACGAGATCGGCAGAGGCGAGAGAGCAGCGCAGAGGCGGCAAACATAAGAACATTGCGCGGAGGATCGTTTGGGACGATCGTTGTCAATATGAACTGCCGTGGTTTTGAGAGCGTCCGGTACGCTATACGTTTATTCATCCCAGCTCCCTCACGTTTGTAAGGTCCGGTCGCGCGCCAACGACGTCAAGCTGCCAGCCATCCTTCACCCACGGACACAGAGCCTGGACCATCCCCTCGCCTGGAACCATCTGCCTGGACCTTCCTCCCCTACCAGCTACCTTTCGTGTGAGTCTGGTTGTATTGTCATGGGCGTGTTATATAAGAGTGTCTAAGGTTGCCCTATGTCCTTTTGTTTCCTCTTCTTGTACATTCCCTTCTTTCGTTTCCTCTTTTAGATAGTAATAAACCATATTTGTTCTTCCTTTACCCTTCGTATTCTTTGTTTCCTCTCGTCCGATCGTCTTAGTCTTTTCCCCATTGAGTACCTGTGGCACGATTTGGCCAACCGCTATAATCAGGTTTAGTCCTTTTGTTAACGGCTCGAGCTGCGGGTTGCTAAACCGCTCGGCAATCTTCCATCTTGTCCGCGGCTCGGGCGGGGCTCATTTCCTTGCTTACCGGAAGGCGCTGGTAATTAGGTAATAGGAACAATTGGCCTACCACCCTATTCAGCGCTGACCGGAAGTGACGTCATAGCTCCAGGACCGGAGACGGCCAGCTTAATAGACGAGGGGATTAACCCCCCCTCGGTAAGGGGAGCGCCGTACTCTGAGATCCGTAACAATATATATATATGTATGTGTATATATATATATATATATATATATATATATATATATATATATATATTGTTACAGACGCGGTTTTGGATGTTAGTTTACCGAGCGGTTTGGTATGACCGCGTCTGCACAGTTTACCCGATTCCACTCGAACGTTGGCCGAATCGCGCTACGCTAGATCAATGAAGGAAAGGACACAACGGCTGGGTTAAATGACACGACACCAGGGGTACAGTTCTCAAGACCCCCGGAGGAGGTTATAATATGGGTTTGCAGAACGTTTAGATTACACGCACAAGAGGTACAGCACAGAAAGGTGGGCACTTAAACACGGTCTTATCTTAGCCCCGACAGACCACAGATAAACGGGACAAGACTGACTCACACAGGGATTGATGGCAAGGAAGGGCAGAATCGATGGCTCAAGGTGCACCTTGGCTCAGGGACAGGATCCACACGGTCCGGTCCAGATATGCGGGGAGGTATCGTCGCGCTGGAGGTGGCGTCTGTTTCTCCTCAAGCTGGGGGCGCATCTGACGTCACCTCCGGTAAGTGGCTGCGTATATCCAGCGGGGAGTGACACGCCCTCGGCTCGTTAGCTCCGCCCCAGATGGAATCGGCCCGCCGCTTCTTATTGGGTGCGGGGGGTTACCGGGCTCCGCCCTTGACGAGGAGCTGACAGTCAGCCCCTTCGTGGTAACCCCGTCGGAGCACATGGGCAATGGCGGCTAACCAAGCCGGAGTGAGGACGCACACTCCCCGCGCCGCCGCCGCGCCGCCCCCGCTGTTGTTGTAGTTGTTGTTGTGGTTGTAGTTTCATGAGGAAGATGGGAGGATGCGGAGATGAGATTGTGGGGAGGTATTGGGAGGTCCTAAACTTACTACTGGTGCCATACAATCACATTCTGGTGCAACGAAGAGTCAGAATTAATGGAAACGAGTCCTTAACTGACATAAACTAAGAATAACTAGCAAGATGTCCTATAGTTGTCTACGTGAGATGCGGTGAACCTGGGTACGACATTTAATGGGGGAAAAAGGGGAAGGTCGGTTCTACAGAGTGTTGTTTACAGACAATGGGACATTGGGGATAGTTGGGGAGTATTGGGGAAATAGGGGAATATTTACAAGCGGATATGGATGGAGGCCAAATCCCATATCCGCAACAATATATATATATGTATATATATATATATATATATATATATATTAATCACAGCACGTATGCATTCCGATCGATCTGTCCAGTCATTCTGGGAAAGAGGCTTTTTAAAGGTTTTAGGTTAAATACAATATGGCTGCTAGATCATGTGACCTGAGATGTATTCATGGAAACCATATTCCCAAAGGCTAGTAGATCATGTACGTGAAGTTTCGCATCGATTTGATCTGTCGTTCTGGAGAAGATTTTTTAAAAATATGTATATATATATATATATATATATACAGTGAAACCTTGACTTACGAGTTTAATTCGTTCTGTGACCGAGCTCGTAACTCATTTTGCTCGTTTCTCAAATTAAATTTCCCCATTAAAATGAATTGAAATGCTATTAATCCATTCCAGCCCCCAAAAACCACACCAATTTTTTTTTAAATATATATATATAAATATCTCGCGCTTTATATTTCACCTGTATGCAGCATACAAGTTGGCAGGATGGCCTGGACTGGAGGTACGCACACTTGACTCTAAACTGTCCAGCCTGGGTTTGAATCCCGACCCAGCTATAACCTGTCATGTCGGTGTTTCACAGGCAGAGTGATTCATCAATGTGTGTACCGCTAAACTGGGCGCCCCGTTTGCGTCCCATTAGTTGTTGGATGTTAAGGATCTCACCGTGTCTTCCACAAAGAGAAGGCGAGCTATCGCCGGCACTCTGAACAAGTTGTGGCCTGGCATGCTCTTCTCCTCTGCCGTTATATACGTCCTCCTCGGCATCTTTTTCCAGAAGAGCCCTGTCTCGTCACAGTTGAAGATTTGCTGGGGGATGTATCCTTCGGCTTCTATCAGTTCTGCAAAAGCTATAATAAAATCTTCAGCTGCCTTCACATCCGAGCTTGCTGCCTCACCATGCCTGACGACGGAGTGAATGCCGGTCCTCTTCTTAAAATTATCAAACCATCCCCGACTGGCTTTAAATGACTCTTCCCATGCCTCGTCCGTTGATGTTCCCGCCGTCTGCTGCACCAAATCCCCGTAAATGTCTCGTGCCTTCTCACAGATGATGCTCTCGGTCACGGTATCTCCTGCGAGCTGCTTCTCCGTCAACCACACAAACAACAACTTCTCCATCTCTTCATGGACAGAGGTCCGGAGCTTTGAAATAATCTTAACGCCCTTGGCTGGCGTTATAGCCTTTATTGACTCCTTCTGCTTCAAAATCGTACATATCGTAGAAGTACTACGATCGTACTGCCTCGCCAAGTCGACAACACGCACACCTCGCTCGTGTTTTTCGACGATTACGTGTTTTATATCCAAGCTCGCTTGCTCGTAACTCAGATGTCGGCTCGCATCACAAAGCAAAAAATCGACCGAGCGACGGCTCGTATCTCGGAAAACTCGTAAGTTGGTGCACTCGTAAGTCAAGGTTTCACTGTATATATATATATATATATATATATATATATATATATATATATATATATATATATATATATATATATATATATTAATGATCAATCCAGGATGGCTGCCGAACGACGTGACCCATGATGTCATTAATTTAATTCTGTCGACCAAATTCTCCATCGGTGATCCTCAATTTTTCATACTGATTGGATGAAGCGTCGTACTTGCCGAATTATGACGTCATAATGGGACACCGATGACAATCATTAACATATGTTATTCCCCATTGGGAATACTTTACAGTGAGCCATGTTTCAATTTTTCCATGGACCAGTTTCGGAGATATAGAAGTGAAAAGTTTTTCGGTTTTTCCAAGATGGTGACTGTACCACATGACCTATGACATCATTATTATTTAACAATTCTACAGGAGGAGGAGACCCTATGGGGAAAATTTTGTGTCAATCAGACCAACAGTTACCAAGAAAATGTATTTTTAAAATGCAGACATGTACAGGTATGCAAACAATCGCTTAACCCCACTTTTTGCTTTGCGAACGCAGGGTAATTATCCCCTACATGACCTACCCGCCTTCGGAACCTTAACAGTGGCTTATCACTCGACAGTAGGCTGCCATCATGCATCCGATGTGGAAGGATGCCCTACATCTGGCAAATAAAATACATTTACTTCTTCATGCAGCTGTATGACTCAAATTGGCACCCTTTCTACAAAAGTTTATAGAGCATTACTTGGTTCCTTCTCAGAACACAAGGGTAGTCCAGCATGCACGAGATTTTTTTGAATGCCCCTTATTTTGTATTGTTTGGCATTTTCTATAAGCTATGGAATGTCCCTTCTTTTCTATACTTTGCCAAATGGCACATATCCTTATATAAAGAGGCCTTTTCTATGCCCATGGAAGTTTACCAAAGAATGCTCCTGTCTGTCTCTGTATGTCTGTCTGTCTGTCTGTGTTCATGTCTCTGTATTTTCGCTTTAAAAATGGATTTCTCTGCAATTGCTTGTAGACAACAACAACAAACAACAGGCATTTTAAGGCCATTTTCCCTGTAAGAGCGGGGGTTAGCCTTGCGGTCCCCATGACAATCTTCTCCATTTTGCCCTATTTTCTGCATCTCCCCTTGTTAACCCCCTTGCCCGCATTTCTTCTTCGACCATCTTTAGCCAAGTCTTTCTCGATCTTCCCCGTCCTCTACTTCCTTCTACATTCATTTCCATCACTCTTCTCAACCAGTCACTTTCATCCTTCCTCAACACATGACCAAACCATCTCAAACTGTTTCTCTTCACAGCATCCATCACAGGCTATATTCCCATCATCTTTCGCAATTCATCATTTGTCTTCCTCTCTCTCAACGATACTCCACACATCTACCGAACCATTCGCATTTCCACGCTTTCCAGCCTTCGTTGCTGCTCTACGTTCATTACCCATGTCTCGCTCCCATAAATCATAACACTTCTCACACATGCAGCATACACCTTTCCCTTCCGCTTCAATGACACTCCCCTCCTCGTCAGCACGCCACTCAGTTCCCGAAACTTGTTCCATGCACATCTCACTCTAGCAACCGTTGCCGAGTCTGATCCACCTTCTCCATTCAGCATGTCTCCTAGGTAACAAAATGTTTTCACACCTTCCAGCTTCACGCCGTCTCCAAGATCCAACTCAACATTTCCTCCATCTGTAGTTCCCTCTGTGCACACCTTTCACTTGGATGTAGCTGCCACACTGCTTAATGACCCTCTCAAACCACTACATTTTTGATGAACCCACTCAGCGCTGGAAGATGATGAAAGAAGTGGTCGTTCGTTGACACCACAAACCGATGAAAACCTCGCTCAAGTCAGCACTGTTGTCCAAACAAACCGACATTTAAACATTCGAGAAATTGCGGAAGAGACCAGTCTTTCATTTGGTTCTGTTCAGGCCATGCTGACTGACAATTTGAACATGAGACGCATCAGCGCAAAGTTCGTTCCACGCATCCCCACAGACGACCAAAAAACAAATCGTGTCTTCATTTCATCCAACTTGTTTGATCGATGTGTTTTGGATCCAACATTCCTACCCCAGGTGATAATGAATGATGAGTCATAGGTTTACAGGTATGACAAGGAAACGAAAGCACAGAGTTCCCAGTGGAAGACACCGGTGTCACCAAGACCGAAAAAGGCACACAAGTTGAGATCGCAAGTGAAGGTCATACTGATTGTGTTCTCCGACATGGAAGAAATGGTTCACACAGGATTTCTTCCCAAAGGTGCTTCCGTTAATGCGGCTTTCTACGTGGAAGTTATGAAACGTTTGCGAGTTGCAGTCAAACGGAAAAGACCAGAAAAGTGGAAGATACAGGTGGCTCCTCCATCATGACAACACGCCCTGTGACACGGCACTCTGTATCCCACAATTTTTGGCAGCAAAAAACATTCCTGTTGTCCGATTTGATTTGTTGGGAAGCGATTTGACAAAATCTAAGACATCAAATCCAACACGACAGACCTTCTGAAGGTGATTAACAATACAAAGAGAACTTCCAGAAATGTTTCCGACAGTGGCAGGAACTGTAGGAATTTGGATTTCATTTTGATGCAGAGATCCAGCCGCATTGAGGAGCTGGAAGACAAAAAGGTGAGCAATCTGGAGCAGACTAAAACTGACAGACAAGGAACAAATGGACAGGGACATGCAGACAGAACAATGGAAGAAATGGCATAAGTAGACAAAGCACGCGTGAGCAGACACATAAAAGTTTACAAACATGCTAAATATGAAAAAGAGAGCAAGTAGACAATGAGAGGAGGGCCAGTGAGGATAGAAAATATTGGAAAAAGGAATAGCAGATGTCACAAGATGGTGATGGATAACCGTTTTGAATGAGTGAAAGGAAGGACGTGATTGTGCAGACTCGGGGAAATAGATTCTACTCGAGAATGACAGATTTGTTGTATTATTCACACCCGTCACCTGGCAGGGAATAAACCATGTGGACTACTTGGGTTTTGTCTGCCGGGACAATATAGAGGCGGGAAGCTGTCACTACGCCTGTCACATCTTCCAGTGTGCCTCTGCGAGCCTGGTGAGTGAGTACCTGTCTGCACATCTGTATACGTAATTGTATGTCTACACACATACATGATTGCAGATGTGTTCACATTACGTAATGTTTTACCAATGCACCTTTAGGGAATAAAGCCAAACTTTAATTGTTAAAACATATCCTTAGTGTATTACCGGATGGCAATTGAGGGTTAAAATTGAAATCTCCCCGATGAAGCGGAGTCTATGGGCCTACTACTTTTCTGTCTCAGATAGGTCGGTGGTCTCTTTTCTTCTACCTCCTTTCTGCCCTTGCACCTTCTGCTCCTTCCATGCTTTGCTCCCCCTCCCCAGATTCTGCAGGGCACACTCGGTCCATCATCAACCCCCTTCTCGTGAAACTACCTAAATCTAGAATCACGCTCACCTCCACTCATTCGTTCCTCCTTTTCTCCTGCTTGTGGAACTAACTTCCACATTCTCTTCAATGCCATTCCTCCCTCCAGGTCTTCAAGACAGCTGATCACCACCATCTTTTTGTTCCTGAGAATTTACTTCTGTCTGAGCATTTAAAACCACTCCACGATCGGGTTCAGACATATTAGGTTCTGGCACTCGGCCCACAACTGGGATAGATACCAGTGGTTCACTTTCAATGGGGTTGAACATGGTTTGGAGTATTGGGGTCACATTGTCTTCGGTGGAGCACACATTGTCTTAGGCTGGGTACCGTAGTTGGATTGGTGTCCATGCCGAGTGGATTTTTTTTCTATAAATTTTTTTGATGATACAACACATCACATGTTTAAAGGAGTTACCACAACATTTACACTGTATGGTAAAATCTGCCTGCTTGCCTTGTTCTGTTTCACTACCGCAATATAACATCACCTGTCAACTCGACCAACCACACACCAGCTTTTTGAACCTTATTTTAGAAACTTTCTGATATGCATACAGGTGCAAATAAATAAGCTTGAATGATACCACGATTTTCTATTCATTTCCCTTTTTGTTGAAAACATAAAATAATAGAATGATGCATGGCTTTGCCTCGGGCATTACCGGCCTGGCGTGCAAAGCAAAGGCAGTGACCTTGCTTGTGCTTAACGTCTTTTAATCCTCACTTGCTTTTTGTGACTGTGCAGGTGGAGGAAATAATGCAAACTATGAAGCAATCCTTCAACATGGCAGCCACGTTGACCAATCCCCGCATACAGGCCCAACATTGTGAGACGTGTCCTCTGCTTGCACTGCAGCGGCTCTGTGAGCGCCTGGATGGTATGCAACCTGAACTCTTATAAATACTGTAATTGCTCCTCGAGACAAAGCGAAGTTTCCGATACTCTGGAACAGTTCTGGTTAATCTGATACAAAGTCATGTGAAAACGGTGTGTTTTGTGTTTTTAAAATGTATTTTAAGTTTGTAAATTTTTTATATATTTAATTTATTGATGGAGACAGACAAACAAGGGATGGGATGGAGACAGACAAACAAGGCGAGTAAGAATGAGGGACGGGGTGGACAAGATGGATACAGAAGCAAACTCTCAGGAATGGAAAACTGGAAATTTGAAGGAGGTGGAATTGGAGTGTGTTAATGGGGATAGAAAAGATCAGGTTTTGGGTCGGGGATGATCTGAGATGGTGGTTAACATCAATCTTGAAAACCTGGAGGGAAGGGTGAGGTTAAAGAGAATATGGAAGTTGGTTCTACAGGTGGGGAAAAAGAGGAACAAATTGATTGGAGGTGAGAAGTGATTCTGGATTTTGAGAGTTCCACCAAATAGGGTACCGGTAGCTGGTGGACCACATCCACCCTATAGAAACCTTTGGGGGTGAGGGGGGGAGGGGGGGAGGGACAAAGCACGGAAAGAGCAGAGGGTGCAAGACCAGAGAGGAGGAGGTTAAATACAGAGAGACCACCGACCTGTCTTTGATGGCAAAGTGATGGCCCATACACTCAGGTTTCATCATGGGAAGTTCCAGTGATCTTGAGGGCCTTGGTTTCCCCAGAATTAAGTTGAGCAAGTGTGAGGCAGGGGCACCAGCCCAGATGGGGGAGCAGTCCTCCAAGCTATGGATGAAGGTCGTATGGGTGGATAAGAGTTCAGTTTTGCTAAGGAAGGACTTTCCACGATGGAGGATGCGCAGTTGGACATAGCTGGCTTTTGAGGCCAACTTAGAAACTTAGTTTGACCAAGAAACATGGCTGACAGTGACACCCAAGAGTTTGAGTGACTGAACGTCCAGAGGAATGTTAAGAAAGTAGGTGGGAGAGTTTTCCAGAAGGTCCTTTCAGCGAGAGAGAGATATTTATCTGTATTAAAAGACATATTCAAAGTGTTTGACCAGCTTGTGATTTTATCAAGGCCTGAAGAGAGGGAGGAGGCTACTGCCTGTCTATCTACAAGAAGAGTTTCGTCACGGCAGAGGGTTGAGTCCTCAGCAAATAAATAAACTGGGAAGCAAGATTTTCCAGGGAATCAGAGACCGTTGGTGAAAATTAGGAATAGGATGATCATGGGGGCACTCCAGCCTTGACACACTCCAGCCTTGACAGGGAGAGAAGATGAAAGGATTCCATTGAGAGCCACATGGTGGCTCCGAGAATAGGCAAAGTCAGTAACCCAAGAGTGGAGTTATGGTTAGGGTTGCGTTAGTCAGTAACCCTTGGATACCGCAACCAGCGCATTTGGAGAGCATGGCGGGATGCCAGACTATATCGAAAGCTCTGGATATGTCTACAAAGATGGTCCTGATCTCATGTCTGACATTGAGGGCCTCCATACATTGTTGGGAGAGGAGCAGCATGTCCAAGGTAGCATGACCTCGTCCGAAGGCGAATTGATGATCTGTGATGATGTCGTCGGAGGAAAGGAAATATTTCATATCAACTGTGACGATGGATTCCATGACCTTGCTGGTGACTGGAAGTAAGCTGATAGGTCTGTAGTTAAGGTGATTGTTTTTGTACCTTTTTATGTGGTGCAGTGATGTTGGCTGATTTCCAAGCAGATGGAATATGATTGAGGGTAAATGATAGGATTAAAATGGCTGAGAGAGTCATTCAGCAGCAGAGCAGGTTTTTAGGACATGTGCACTGATGCCATCCAGTCCAGTTGCAGAATCAGAGTCTAGGGTCGCCCAAAACTTTTCCATCTTCTCAGGTGCAAATGACACAGTTCAGGTCAGCAAACGACACATTGCTTTCGGTCAGGTTTGCCTTCCAGGAAGAGAAGCCAAGTTGTTTAAAATCAACTGCCTCACGGCAGGTTTCAGTGTACCATAGGTGGGAAAAAGGGTATGATAACTAAAGACGAGATGGGATGGATCTGTGCATACGAGCAGGTTTCTGTGGAAGAATTCCCAGGCTGAACTAACATCAGTGGCAGTAGATATGGGAGACCAGTTCTGAAGAGACATGGCTGCTTGCAGTTCCTGACAATCTGCTTGAGTGAAATGCCAGACTTGCCGGTGTTGAGTCAGCTCTCTGAAAATAGCCAGAGATGATCAGATTAACCAATTGGAGCAGAGGAAAAGCAGGAGATGTTTATGGGAAAGGTAGTCATTACCCAAGTCTATAAAGGATTTGTCATTGGGAGAAATCCAGGTGGAAAAGTTCACAGATTGAGTCAGTCCCATGGAGTCACAAAGGTCCTTTGCTGAAGTGCCATGGCTGGTGAGAGAGGTACCACTTCCAACCATGCCAACTTCCATGGTGACAATAATTGAAATCACCACGTATGAGGAGGAGAGAGTTGGGATGAGTGGTTAAAAGTTGGTCCATGTTTGATTGAGAGATGTAGATGGAGTCATCACTGTATGGAGGACCATACAACACACAGACAAACAAGAAATGTGAGTGGAGGATACGTCACAGCCAAAGGTACTCCTGGGCCCAGTTGTTAGAAGCCTGGATAAAGCCTATCCTGTGGATAAATCACATATCTGCCGCATTAAATTTATCCACTGGATAGCTTCTAGAGACCAGGCCCTTGGGTTTGGGAGGAGTAAGATCAGCACACGGGCAGTGAGAAATTGAGTTAGTGATTCAAAGTGCATCTCTGCCGCCAGAACAGGGCCTGTCAAAATTGATAGGCCTATCAAATTGAAGGAGACAATCGCTAGCCTGAGGGAGATACACTAGTCAGGAACATCCTGTGGGAGGAAGGATTCATTTAAATAGATTATGTTCCGGTTATCAGCAGCAGCCTGGATTGAGATATCCATCAGGTTGGAGCAGAGCCCTCAGATGTTTGAGATCCAGACAGTTGGGGACAGGGGAGGAGGCATTGGAAAAAAAAATACATATATATATATATACACACTAGTTATATATATATATATATATATATATATATATATATATATATATATATATATATATATATATATATATATACAGTCGTCCCTCGCTATATCGCGGTTCACTTTTCGCGGCTTCGGTACATCGCGGGTTTTTCTCGCTAGTATATGTAAAATTATATCGCGGATTTTTCGCTATATCGCGGGATTTTGCGGTATAAATGTATTTTTATATACTATTATTTTAAATATTTTTGTGGTAAAATAAGCATTTTCTAGCCTAAAAAATAAAAAAACGTAAAAAAATAAGAAAAATAGTTATTAAAACATATTACAAGAAATAAAATACTGTACATAGTGTACAGTAGAAGGAGAGACAAAGAGTCGTGCGTATGGAAAACGCAGATGCGGCAGCTTCCACTTGCGCTAGTTACCCACGTAATGGGTAACTGTAATGCTCTTTCTGGCTGTGCAGTACATTCATCATCGTCATCACCTTCATCGTCATCAGTACTGCACAGCTAATTCATCATCATCTTCATCACGCAAGTTGTAGTATTGAAGAGCCGGGGCTCTTGCTTGATACGGACGAAATGACGGGCAAGACACAAACTCGTCCGAGAAGATATTTATTCTCAAAACCAACTCGGGAACACTGTAAAGCCCGTTTATCGGACTGCATTATAAAGCACAACCAGGAACCGAAACCGAAAGCCACGCCTCTCATGCGTGGCGTGCTTCGGTGGTCACGTGATCAACAGGTGTAGCTGATTATACCCGCACGCGCGACACGCTTTGGTGGTCACGTGACCAGCCACTTGCGCCGCGGATCCCCGCCGGTGACGTCACCGGCTGGAGCAAGGAGATTCTGATGCTGGTCTTGCTTGGGGAACCCATGGTATCTTCCCATGGTATCTTCCCATGGGGAACCCATGGTATGGCTACAGTATCTTCAATGGTGAGTACCCATTAGAATTTTATATGTTGTTAAAATTACGTATGTTTAAGAGTGTAAAAAGTGTTTAAGAGTATAGGAAGTGTTTATAAGAGTATGGGAAAGGTTAATAAGAGTGTGGGAAAGGTTAATAGGAGTGTGGGGAGGGTCATAAAGCTTTAAAATATATATAAATAATAAAATAAAAATATGGTCGCTACTTCGCGGATTTTCGTCTATCGCGGGGGGGTTCTGGAACGTAACCCCCACGATAAACGAGGGATCACTGTATATATATATATATATATATATATATATATATATATATATATATATATACTGTCATGTGGCTGGCTCAGTTAAGACCGAGCGTCCATCACGGGTGGAATCGAGCTTAACGAGGCGTTTCCAATTCAATGGTGGATCGATACACGAGAAGGAATGAACTATGCCGCTTGCCTTCACGGTCCGATGTCTTCTCCCTGCGGGAAATAATCCAAACCGAAAACGAATGTGAAATGTACAGGGGAAAATAATAAAAGGATTTATTTAATAAATATCGGGACAAGGAACGCGACGATCAAGACTAAACCCCCAATTGAGCACTCTTTCACACAGACTTCAAATACACGATGGGAAGGATAATAAAATAACGTTTCATCGTGGTGTGGAATGTGGTGCGTCTTATCTGTCTCAGTTGTCCAGGCCCCAAACTCGTGTCCGGACGTGGCTCCGTGCTTGGCGGGAAGGAGGCCTCAGTCTGCTTCGTTCACACGATCGTCGCGTCACAGGCTCTCCAACGTCCAAAGGCCAGAACAGGTCCAATCGTGAGAAAGGCAAGGGGGCAGAAGAAGGCCCAGACAGGAGGAGAGCCAAAACGAGAAAGACAAAGGGGAGAGGTCCAGGCAGGAAGGAACCAGGAACGAGAAGAAGCAAATGTCGGCTTGCCAGTCGTTTTACCGGCCCTGGTCTCCCGTCAGTCTCTCTCCCCCAATCAGTGCGTAGCTTGTTGGTAGTCACTTTGTGCCTTCTGCACTGATTGGCCGTGGTGTCGGTCGGTCGGTGGCCATTCAGTGTGTTGCTCCTTCACTTTTCTCACCCCCAATCACAGGGGAGCTTTCTGCCCTTCCCCTGACCAATCACACATCCTCCCCTACTCTGCCAATCGGTGCCCTACTTGTCGCTCACCCCTCCTCTGGCCAATCACGAGTTCCCCTGGGCGTGGCTCTCAGCCTGCCTGGTCAATGTGTGTTGCTATGCCAGCTGGTGATGTGGCTGGCTGCGGCCCTATCGGCGGTGCCCCGATCTGGCTTTCTGCCTGTGGTTCTGTAAGTCTTATTGTGGGAGAGGGAAATTAATTAATGTGTGCAGCTAAGGGCCTAGCTAAGTGTCTATAAGAGTGCGTTGCCATACGGGACAATGCATTGATCACCAGGTCTGACACACAGGAAAATTATCTTAGTCCCTACAACTATTTAACACACGATCATCCTTGTATGATCACAGGTACACACTTGATCCGACAAACCGGGCTAAACACAGAACCTATTATATCGAGATTGTTCTAACTCGACAGACAAAGCATGATACCTATTCAGATCTACCTAAATCTATATATGCCTATCCCAAAATTCATAACAATACTGTGGGACCCCGCTATTCATGGGGGGATATACGTTCCTGGAAAATCCATGAATAGTGGGGCATTGTTTAAATGGAAAAGGGGGGAATTGGTTCGCAAATCACGAAAATCCGTGAATAGCGAGGAACAAACCGTGAATGGCGAGACAAGATCCGCGAATGGCGAGGCAAAATCCCCAAATGTCAAAGATAATCCACGAAGGTTGATGAAAGTCCCAGAAATGGCGAGACAAAACCCTCGAATGGCGGCAAAATCCACCAATGTCGATGAAAATCCGTGAATGCAATTCCGCGAATGAATGCCGTGCCATTGTTTCAATGGGAAAAGGGAGACAGCTAATTGCACTAATAGATACTGTGGAGTGTTTTCATTCTGTACAGTAACTCGCAGGGATGACGTGTTATGCAGCTGGTGGGATTTCCCACGAGACATTGTTTACCTGTGAGCGGGGGCGGTAGGATATCACATGAAGCTATTCACAGTGTGAATGACAGGATATCCCGCGAAACATTGTTTACCTGTGAACGGTGGAATATCACATGAAGCTATTCACAGCGTGAATGACGAGATATCACGTGAAGCTATTCAATTTGCGAGACACTTTTCCGCGAATATAAAAAAAACCGCGAATTTGCGAGACACTTTTCTGCGAATATTTAAAAAAAACCGCGAATTTGCGAGACACTTTTCGCGAATAGAGAAACAGGTCACATTTTATCAACCGCGAATACTCCGAACCTGTGAATAGCGGGGTCCGATTGTATATATTTGTGAAAAAGATGAAGAACTCATGGAATGCTCATGACAGAGAAATAAGGAAGGTGGAGCATTTCTAAATGTATTTAAAAAGCTTTAAAAGGAAGAAGGAAGAGGCATTTCATTTGAGGAAGATTCAGTTTGGAGATATTGAGAAAAGGAAGAGATAAAGAATGAAGTACAGTACAGGAAATTCAGGCAGACCGATTTACAAATGGATTGAAATCCATGTTTTGGAGTGAACAATAAAGTTATTTTTGGAAGTTTTTTGGTTTGAAGCAAGGAGGGGAAATAGGATAGAGTTAAGGAAGCTGAAAGAACAATACTTGGGAGAAAAGAATGTGGCTTCAAAACAGACAGAATTTGCATGCTGGCTATCCTAGGAGTGGGCCTGAGCCACACGGAGATGGATTCTACAATACAGCACAACCAGGCTCGATTTAACATGGAAAATTGGACAAAAACACAAACGGCAACACGGACGAAAACACGGCGGATCCACTTTGGAAAACTGAGCATTGATGAAGTGGAAATCGCAACTGCCGAACGAAGCAACATGTGCAGCAGACCCTGAACCAAAAGTCGTGTGCTTGTGTGTGTGTATGTTCGTGTGCGTGTGTGTGTGTGTGTGTGTGTGTGTGTGTGTGTGTGTGTGCGCATGTTTGCATCTGTGTGCTTGTGCAAAACCTAAAAATAGACTCATACAGACAAACAAATATGTTATATGGTATTTAAACATGTTTCCTACATCAAGAGCCAGGATTTCAGGTGGGAACACCAACAGGTGAACCATCAAATGTTTTTGGTGGTGTGGTTTATTTTCAGGTGCTAAAGCCGCTGTCACACCTTGACGTTTTAGCCAGCGTATGCCGACGTATGAAAAATTTGGCTACGTTAAGAGCACGCTGAAGCACGCTGGCATACGTCGTAGTACGCCGAGCTTGCCGACAAATTTCGTGCATGCACAAAATTTGTCGACGTATGCCAGCGTATGACTCACACCAGCACTCAATTTTGATACGTCGGCATACGCTGGCTAAATCGTCAAGGTGTGACAGGGGCTTAAACGATGGTGTTTTGATCTCTGAACTCCAGTAACCTTCGATCGTCGCGGTCCTGTCGCCATTACAATTGGACACGGTGCATGGTGTAACGCGTTGCTGTAATCACATTAGTGAAAGTAACTGTAACCCATTTTAATACTCGTGAATCTGATTGCAGTTCGTCCCAAATGCTGAACATACGAATCCTATTTTAATAGGAAATTAAAATAAATTGGGTACATTTTTAATATTGTTATAGCTGAGCACAATTTGAACAGTTTGGCATCGTAAGGGGTCATCTATTTATTATTGTATCTATATATATGACAAACTTTGACCCCATCACCTTCTTCTCCATACATGTCTATCACCCAATTTCTATCCACCCTCTTCACCCCCTTTATCCCACACCTCCCCCCCTCCCCCACCGCCCATGTCTGTAGTTTGTATCACTCACACTGAAACTTGTGTTTCTGGTTCCAAATGAGTGCCATGGTATCTGCAGGAATTCCCTCATCAGAGGCAAAGCAGTTGATATACGATCACATGAGAGACAACGCTGAAGATCTGGTGACATTAGTGGAGCAGATAAAGGTACAGGAATCGGAGGCCGATGGACAAAATAGGATGATCCACTCTATTATTTTTCCAGTATTGCCGTCTCCACTAAAGTGGCATTTCAGGGCCATGTGCCTTATCACGTGAGAGAAGGAAAGCTTTCCATGCGCATCCGTAAGGAAAGTTTAACGTGCATTTCTTAATAAATGTAAGCATTCTCTGGAAACCACCTTTTAAACCACCATTTCTCACCACACAGCGGAAGAAGCCATGCAGTGACATGGATGAGGTGGAGTTGCTGATCGGCCATCTTTGGCACTCCTATGAGGCACAGCAGAAGAGCCACGTGCACCAGGTACAGACCATCCTTGTAAGATATTTTACAATGTTCCTAATGGAGTGAACACCAGGCATTGTGGGAGAACCATTTCCATGAGGCTGCTCGGCGTATTCCATATTTCAGGGAAGAATGGTGTTACATATAAACTTGTGAAAGAAAATCCATGACTCTTGCACATTTCCTCCTTTGCTTTTCATGTCAGGGTGTTGTGTGAAAGGATTGGGGGGTGGTGGGTGGTGTTATGGCCTTCGATGGCCTTAGGGCTTAGACTATTACAAAATTCGAAAGCCATGGTGATGGAATGAGAGGGGCTGGGTTGCTTTTAGGGCATTAGGGTGTCGATGGGGCCTTGGGGATGATGCTGCAATGGGGGGATTTTATTATTATTTATTTTGTGTTTTTGGGGCCTTAGCAATGGGAGAGATGGGGTGGGGATTGTACGTCTGAATGGTTTCCATTATCAGAAACTTGTGGTGAAAATGTGGATAATTATTCATGTAACTAATGGATTGTAGAGATAATTGGAATAATACAAGTTGATGGTTTATCAATCATCTAATTATTTAATTTCCATCTTCACATTTCCTTGTCTTGTCTTGGAATTTCCGATTTCCATTCCCTTCCTCATGTTTGCACATCCAGTTGATTAAGGGAATCTAAGAGGCAACAGTGTAAGGCTCAGGGCTGATTTTGAAGAAGGGAGTGAAGGGGTGTGATTTTGGGTCAGGTCGTGTGGTAAAGGGATTTAAATGATGAAAATGTTTTAAATCCGATCCAATGTACCATACTCTGTGTTCCATAGAAGTGGTTACTCGGCCTGAGGTCGTGCGGTTTGCCATCGCTCTACCAGCAGTAGTTAGGGCTGGAATTTGTAATTTGTTCATGTTGCCGGTGATAGCTCACCTCATCTATGTGAAGGACACCGTGGGATCTTTATCCTCCACCAACGAATGCTGGCAGACGGGACGTCAGTTTGACATCCATCCGAGGGATGGCACACTTTTATGAAAAACCAGGATGACAGTTTTTAACTGGGTCGGGATTCAAACCCAGACCAGACAGCTTAGAGGCCATCCTGTTATAAATCATATTACCTTAAACGTTGTAGATATAATTTTAGCCTTGAATATTCTCATGTTTTGTTCTCTTCTTAGTCCTCGACGCAGCTCGCATCACAAAAGCTAAGCCCAAGCAGCGCACAGGGGGGCTCCATTCTACAGAGAGTTAAGAACATCTTCTCAGTAAGAAATACAACTCCCCTGCCCACCTCCCATCCCATGAAACTTTGTCCTGATTTTTTAATTTATCTCTGATTTTATAATCAATCTTCACAGAGAGTACACTTGATAATTGTTTTACTTTTTGCAGGTGGACCGACCAGCAGCACCAACATTTAGCCAGCGTAGTGCTTCCGTTTCTTATGATTCCAAACCGATCAACACCGCAATCCGCCCCCGGGCATATTCCGTGACGGATCCAGGCCAATCCCCGGTCCATAATTTCCAATTTTCATATTTTGATAAAAGGTAATATTAGTCTGGTAATTTATCACAGTATTATTGAACCCGCTCCGTTCTGTGCCCGGTAACATGTATCGTAACTGGTGTGTCCACATTTCTTAGTCAAGGACGTAGTGAAAATCCTCCAACGGTGGCAACCACGCTCCTTGCGGATCCTCAACCCTCTTCCATTCGAAAACACATATTCCTACAAGTGGTGGCGCCCTCCAGGGCCTATGCACATTGCGTACCCACTGCGCTGCAATTCCCAGGTACCAGTCCTCAAAGACAGAATCTGCAAGTGTTCGCACATCCAGACCCTTTCAGTATATAAAATATTTATTTATTCTTTGTTTCCTTGGGGTCTTTAACCTTCTGCATTATGTCTGTTGGTGTCTGTCTATCTTTGGCCTTTCAATTGTGGACTGATATAATGGTTGATTCTGTACTCAAACCCTTTCAGACACCGAAGAGACAGGAAAAGCGATCGGGGATAAAAGCCATGGAGGTGCAAAAAATGGACTGTCTCCAAAGCCGGCAGGTGCAATTTTTCCGTGGGACACCTGTTGGTTGGTTTATTTGTTTTAAACTATCTAAGGCTCGTGGAGAGGCTGGTACATGTATTAACTGAATGAAGGGGACACAAAGAGGCTATGCATATATGAACAGTGCTGATCCCAAAGTTGAGGCAAAATGCTCAAATAGCAACACCAAACAGGTAAAGACAAATAAAATGTCAAGTTTTAGCTTCATCAGAAGCCTTGATGTGTCGAGTGAATGGAATTCCACAGATGTCAATCCACAACTACAGTACATATCTGTGATCGCCATGGGTAAGCCTTCCCCTGGCTACACTTGGCGATAGCCTGCGGCTTACCCTCAGCCCGCAATCCAATGATGGCCATATTTCTGTTGGGCCACCATTTGACCTTCACTCTATTCCTAAATGTTGTACATAAATAAAAGTGTCCTCATCTACAATATATCCATAAAACTCAACATCATAGAAAATGATTCGAGTTTTAACCAAAAAGGTGTTTTTAGTTAACTAGTGCACCCACTCCTTGCAGGAGCGGCAGGAAGGGTCATGGTATTATCATCTTTAGGGTATATAGATTACAGTAGATCTAGGCTCTGGTCCGTTATTCTGTCGTGGATGCGATAAGCATACAAAGATGCCTCAAGGACGTCAGAATTCTTCCAGATTTATTTCAATTTCATGTTAAACAGCAGTACCTAAAGATGATGGGAATAGAGCCTGTGATGGATGCTGTGAAGAGGAACAGGTTGAGATGGTTTGGTCATGTGTTGAAGAAGGATGAAAGTGACTGGTTGAGAAGAGTGATGGAAATGAATGTAGAAGGAAGTAGAAGACGGGGAAGACCGAGAAAGACTTGGCTAAAGATGGTGGAAGAAGAAATGCGGGCAAGGGGGTTAACAAGGAGAGATGCAGAAAATAGGGCAAGATGGAGAAGATTGTCATGGGGACCGCAAGGCTAACCCCCGCTCTAGCAGGGAAAATGGCCTTTAAAATGCATGTTGTTGTTATGGTAGGATTGCCCCGCAATACATAACGATAAGCTATTTATTCTCGTTAACATGACGTTTGTTCATGGAGTTAAAATCCCTTGGGGGAGAGGGGATATTATTATTAGTATAAATGTTGTATTGCAACAACATTATTATGCTCTTGTTGCAACCACGGGTTTCAGGGTCTACTACGAGGGAGAGCCTCGGTTCCCCCTGGACTATTGGACCTGAGGCCACAGAGCGTGGATAAATATGCGGCCCGGCAGGTTGCTTATCAACCTTGAACGCGAATTAGTCGAGGCTCTAGCTCTAGCAGGGCAGAAAGCAGAGGCAGAAATTTGACGAACTGACTTGATGGAAAGGTGGCATCCTATGACGGTGCCACGTTGAAAGTCACTGAGCTCTTCAGTGCAGCCCATTCGACTGCCAATGTTTGTCTATGGAGATTGCATGGCTGTGTGCTTGATTATATATACCTGTCAGCAATGGGTGTGGCTGAAACAGTCAAATCCACTAATTAGAAAGGGTGTCGGCATACTTTTGGCCATGTAGTGTGTGTGTCTGGCTATAGGGTAGGTGGAGGTCAGGGGTCATGCCTCTTTTTAGTGTGGTGGTCTGGGAAAAGTTCATGTGTTGCTCTGTTTAACCCCATTGCAGCATGCTCATTGGACCAGCCGGGCCTCTTGCTGACGTAATCCGCACTAATTATAATAGCAATACTAATGATAATAGCATAATAAAGTTATTACAAAACAATATTGATACTATTAATTTCCCCTTTCCCCAAGGAGTTTTTCCTCATTGGACAAATGCCATGTTAATGTGTAAATAGCTTATCGTGGCGTTTTGTGAGGCACACCTACAGGAAGTAAAAAAATATTAAACCACAAACACAACAACAACAAAAGATTCATCTTTAAAAACAACAACATGCATTTTAAGGCCATTTTCCCTGCTAGAGTGGGGGTTAGCCTTGCGGTCCCCATGACAATCTTCTCCATTTTGCCCTATTTTCTGCATCTCTCCTTGTTAACCCCCTTGTCCGCATTTCTTCTTCCACCATCTTTAGCCAAGTCTTTCTCGGTCTTCCCCGTCCTCTACTTCCTTCTACATTCATTTCCATCACTCTTCTCAACCAGTCACTTTCATCTTTCCTCAACACATGACCAAACCATCTCAACCTGTTCCTCTTCACAGCATCAATCACAGGCTCTATTCCCATCATCTTTCGCAATTCATCATTTGTCTTCCTCTCGCTCAACGATACTCCGCACATCCACCGAACCATTCGCATTTCCACCCTTTCCAGCCTTCGTTGCTGCTCTGCGTTCATTACCCATGTCTCGCTCCCATAAATCATAACACTTCTCACACATGCAGCATACATGCATGTAAACATACATGTAAACATGTAAAGCATACATGTAAACCACAAACACGTATGATAATTAATCTTTTTATCAGGTAATCATACGTGTTGCTGGTGCTGTCGTCGTTACTGCTGTTTAACACAAAACCGAAAGGGAGGAAACACAACGCTTTTGAGGCATTATATGCTTAATAATGTTACCCACAGATGAACGGACCTGAGCCTAGATCTACTATAATCTATTTATAAACCCCAATCTCGCCCCTCAGTCTAGCTAGCAGGATAGCCTAGAGGTTCGCACACTCGTCTCTTAGCTGTCTAGCCTGGGTTTTTTTAAATCTCAGCCCAGCTACAAACTGTCATCCTGGTGTTTCTCAGGCAGTGCAAGACATCGATGTGTGTGCTGTCCCTTGCATGTACTGTACATTAAACTAGTTGTTCTATATACCATCATTACTTGGTGGATGTCAAAGATCATAGATTCACAAAGACTTGGTGAGTTATCGCTGGTGCCCTGATCAAATGACAAATTCCTGCACCCCTCAGTCATCCTGTGTTGGAATGGTGACCCATACAGGGTTGTAACCCCTAGCCAATGAAGCTGCCTTGGCAGCCTTGTGCACCTAATGGTGTGCGGAAGATAAATATGAACAACCCTTTCCCCCTCTTCAGTTATTTTGGACGCTACGACACCCAGTGACTGTTTGCTGCCATATCAAGAGGTGGTACCGACTCCTCAGGAGGCAGAGGCTGTGTGGAACAAACTGCTTTCCCCAGAGGGACGGAACACTGGACCCATAAGTTCCAATGTTTTACACGCAGCTCTCAGTCAGGGTAAGCAGTTGAATTGTGTGGGTTTGTTGAAGATATTCAAATGTTCTCACCTGGCCCCTGCACTTTGCATAATGGTATGTGGCCCACAATTTGAAAGCTTAATTCTGTCCAAACCCTAACACTTCAGCAGTGCTTCTTGTATTAATCAGGATTAATTAATCCTCTGAATAATTTCAATAATCTGAAGTCAAAGTCTATGAAGTTATTAATATGAGTCAAACATACTTGTAAAAATGCCAAAATGAGACTTAAGACAAGAAATTTCACATCTTTTAAATGTACATATTTTGCAGGAGTTTCAGTCCTGCGGCGTGGGGAGGTGTGGAAACTGCTTTGTAAACAATGGCGGATGTGTCACATGTTACCAGTAGAGTTGAGGGCACCTAGCATACCATATGATGAACTGCTCTCGCAGCTCGTGCAACATACCCAGCAACATGCCATCCTTGTTGACCTCGGTAATTTGTCTTCCAAAGCCATGTGTGCATGAGCAGCAATTCTTTCTTACGCTTTCCACCTTGCCCAAGCCTATAATGCACAAACATATCCTCATTGGCAGAACGACCTAGCCCTCATTTTGAGTCCTTTGTGGCATCCTGTTTTCCCACAGGGCGAGCATTCCCCACACACCCATTCTTCTCCACGCAGCTTGGAGCAGGACAGTTGTCCCTCTTCAACTTACTTAAGGCATACACCTTACTTGACCAAGAAATGGGTTACTGCCAAGGCCTCAGCTTCATTGCTGGTATTGTTCTTCTTCATCTGCCGGAGGAGGAGGCCTTCGAGTTGCTCAAGTTCATCATGTATGACCTTGGTTTTCGCAGGCAGTACTTGCTCGACATGGAGACTCTCCAAGTGTGTGGCTCATTTGCTCATTTTCCAGTCTGTTAACCATTGCTCACCATCTCTAACTATTACCGTACTAACACCGTACAACGTATTACCGTCTAACTCCTTTTAACACGAAAACCTACTGCTCTGTTGGTTAACTCCTCCACGAGCCGAGATTTCTGTATAAAAATTGCTCATCAGTCGCTTCATGTAGTGCAAGTTGGCAGTTTCCATAACGACCATATCTTTAGGACTTCTTTCACTGCCACTGATTCAAAACCTTTTGCAAACCCACGGGAGCCCTTTCATGAGCCTTGATATCTCATCTTGCCTCCGCCACAAAACAGGATATCTCAAAAATTTGGAGGCGGATTCGGACAAAGGTTGGTGGATAGGTTAGGTGCGTGACGAGGAAGGATTGAACCCATTTTGGTGAAGATTAGAATGGAGAACCCTATCAGAATTTTTTTGGTTTCTTCACTATTGAGTGATGGGGCTAAAACAGATATATAGCATGATATCTCACAAAGCTATGGACGGATTTTGACGAATTTTGGTGGACAGGTTGGGTGTGTGACAAGGATGAATCGTTTCGATTTTGGTGAAGATCTGAATCTGAATCCAGATATGCGATTTTCAAAAAAAAAATTGTGATTCTTCACCATTGAGCAATAGGGCTAAAAACCGATATATAGCACGTTATCTCAAAAGGTCATGGACGGATTTGGACGAAATTTGGTGGACAGGTTGGGTATGTGACAAGGACAAATCGTTTAAATTTTGGTGAAGATCTGAATCTGGATCTGGATACGATAATAAAAATTTTAAAAAAAATTGTGATTCTTTACCATTGAGAGATGTGGCCAAAAACTATATATATCATGATATTTCAAGGTTTTGGACCAATTATGACAAAATTAGGTGGATGAGTTGGCTCGATATCAAGAGCAAGCTGATTTGATTTTGGTTCATGTCCGGATCCAGATCTGGCCTATCAGTGGGATACAAAACAAACTGTTCAACCTTGTGGAGGTATGCTCCCTTCCAAGTGCCCTTCTAGTTTTTAAAGTGATCATGAAAGTTTCCTTTGGGCAGCAAGTTGTGAACTCATTCTGAACTGGTCTTTGTCTTTTTATATTTAATTACCGTACCTCATCTTTTCAAATTGTTCCATTTCACCTTCCATTGACCTCAGTCCCAGATGTATCAGCTACTACGGTTGCTTCACAGCAAGAACTGCAAGCTTTACAAACACCTCGAGGATAACCAGATTGGACCTTTCCTCTACGCTGCTCCCTGGTTCCTTACACTCTTTGCTTCACAATTCCCTCTTGGATTTGTGTGTCGTATCTTGGGTAAGAGAAAGATACATAAAGGCCTTGATTCTTTTCATTCAAAGATGGTGGAAATGTTTAAATTAAGAGTCCCCAAAGAAGGAACTTCAACACAGAAGGAGGTCGGTCTAACAATTGTCACCGAATCTGGTTGAAACACCAGTAATTCCCATTATACTAATAGAGTCCACAATGATTTCTGCTGTTTTCTCTTCCTTCCAACCTCGCCCCAAATTCCCTCTGGCTGTAGACTTATTGCTCCTGCAAGGCCCGGATGCCGTGTTCAATGTGGCTTTAGCATTACTGAAGAGCCACGAGGTTCCCCTACTTCAGAACCATGGTTTTGAAGACCTCATGAGTCTGTTCAAGACCTCTCTTCCCAATCTCTCGCAATCACAGATGGCCAATATTATCCAGAAGGCAAGAAGCTTTCCTGACATACATGTCTTAAGACTTGCTTTTGCAAAATGGTTTTCTTTTTAAATCGGTGTACAAATTTCTGACACTTAAAAACCCCCTCCCCCAGAACTTAGAGAAAGGATATGAAACTTGAACGGCCTGTGCGCGACTACAAACTTTCCCCAATTATTGCGTCTTGAAAAAAAACACCTGATCTTGAAGTCTGCATCTGGCTCACCATGACTTCTTGGCTATTCATAAACCTTTAGCATCGGAAATGTGCATCCTGGTTGGTCCTCAGTGGAAATCATATCTTCTCGCAGTTGTTTGAGACAGACCTATCGTCACGTGATGTGCTCGCTTATCAAGTGGAGTTTGAAGTACTGAAAGAGGTGATGAATATTGAGGATCTCCTACAATCAGGAGATGCAGATGAAGGTGCCGGAGAAAACATCGCCTGCTGTAACCTGCGCCAGCAGAACTATGACTTGAGTCTGCAGCTGCAGGTAATATCATGTGTTGAGGTCAGGTGAGTATTTTGAGTTCGGTCGTTAGCACGGTAAGAAAACACAGCATCTGATATCATAACGGAAGCATCCCATAGGTCAGTCCGACCTAAGGAACCCTCCATCCCTTTGCCAGTCCAAGCTATCTGAATTATTGCCGACAGAATAATATGAGTTCCCTGATAAGAATTTCGTCTTTGGAACGACTCGGCCAACCCAGAGCAGACACACTCTGACCATTACTGATGCCAGAAGCATTATGGTTTTTGGTTGTCAATTCCGGCTGTCCGTGATCGGTTTTCCTTGCCGTGGTAACTTAAGAACTGCTGAAGGGATCCAAGTTAAACTTGGTACAAGTATGTATAACGATGTAAAGATAATATTATGGGGTCAAGAGGTCAAAGGTCAAAGGTCTCATTAGGTAAAAATTATGTTACCGCACTAACTTGTGATGGGATTTTGACCAGAATTGGTACAGGTATGTCATGTTCTGTCTAATCTCTTGCAATAAAAACATAATTGCGAGACAGGCGCCATGACACTTTGTTTACTTTTCTCCATTAAATGGTTGTTGTATTAAACTTGCATAACTGTTTATGTATCCCTGCACTCAAATTTCTGGCTGTACAGATTATATATCAAGGTCAAATGTTCTTGAGGTTTTAGGTCAAAGTTAAAGCAAGAAAAGACAATGTGGGTGAAGGCATATCGGTCGACGTCACATTATGTCTAGTTTTTAGCTCACCTGGAACGTACTTCTGGGGAGCTTGTAGGATGGCGGGTCATCCGCCAATAAACATTTGCAACTTCTCAGAAACTGCTGTTGGGATTGTGACCAAATTTAACCAAAATGATCAATGTTTAGGCATTACACCTGCTCTTCTTTTCAAAGTGTTAAGTTCTCTTGATGACCAATGTAATGTGAAATGCTAACTCTGCGCACGTTGGGGGTGTACGTTTCATTTGTGAACGAAGTGAGACCACAAATCGTTTTGTACTGAGTGAGCGTATTGATTCACTCACCCACAGAGTACAAGGAATGAGTTGCGTGGCCTGCACAGGGAGTTTGAGAGAGCGAAGGCCATCGAAAAAAGCCTGCAGGTCAAGCATGTGCCTGTGAACTGCCCAAAAGCACCTGCGGCGTGTCCAGAGAGCATGACTGAGCCCCAAGATGGTCGATGCTGAAAAACACTTTAATGTCCTTGTAAATTGGAGTTCCTTTTGTACAGTCTTGTGCATTTTTGTGACATTTTTAATCAATGAACCGCACCTTCTCAGGAATGCCATGTCCCATAAGATTGTGGTGTTGCTGCGTTGAATTTATCACACGTTGGTGACCATTTATTCCTGTTGAGGTTACTTTTATTCTATCAAATGTTTGTAGCCCTTTTGTGCTATATATGGTTACGGGTATATCACCACACCCCCATTACCAGTAAGCTGGTAACCATTTTGCCGACCTCGGAAGGATGACAGGCTGAGTCAACCCACCTGGTGTTAATTCAACAGGTGCCAGGGGCTCAAACTCGGGACCTTAAGATCTCAAGCCAGCCACCTTAACCATGAAACCAACACCAGGCTTGATCAGTCACTTGCTGTCCATGGATGTCATGTTTGGGAAGCTTATTTTGGACATACCTTACCCATGTACTGCTTTCATGGCGTGCCAATTTTCATATTCCTCCGCCAGACCCTCCAACCTGTGCTTTATCAGAGTATATATTTCTCCACAAGATCCAAGCTATGTTTTGGGTATTTTGTCCAATGATGATGGACCTTAAAGGTTTCCATGTGGACCTTTTAGCCTATACCCAATGATAATATGCACAGGTTCTCTGACAATGAACTTTAGCGCAGCAGGGGAACCTTAGCCCCATCAAACCTGTACAATGGATGCTTGTTGCTGTCGTATTGGTTTTATAAGCCGAACGTAAAGCAAAAAAGCAGCACTTACCATTTTTCAAGTCTTTGGTATGATTCAGCCAGGGACCGAACCACCTACCTCCCAGACTTGGAGCAGACACTCGAAGCATTACACCACCGAGTGTCGTCCAGTGTGAAATTATAACCTCCCATGAGCTTCCAAATGTTCTTTCTCAGGTTGATATTTGAATAGGTTTAGCTTTTTGTAAGGTAGAACATGCCAATGCTCCTTGTATTTTTCTGCAAGTGTCTATTAGGTTCATTTGTACATACAAATACACACAATATATATATAGATTGGATTTTTGACGCCTTTTTTGTCTTTGTTCTCGGTGGCATTGTCTTGTGATCATATTGATGCCAAATGGGTTCAAAATGCACCTGCTACACCTGAACCAAAAGAGCTGTACTTTAAATCACCATACAACATTTTCCTTTTGGGTGTTCATGAAATGGAAGAATGAGGCCGAAAACTCCAATCGCTGAGATGCTGAACTCCTGACGAGCCAAATCACCTGATTGAAAGGTTGTTTATCTTTTTGTAAACTTGATATCACAATGCATGTTTAAACGTGGTTTTGCTTTCCAGCTTTCCAAAGTGAAGGCCATCGTCTATTTCAATAAATGCGGTTATCAAAACCAAGGTTCTCTACAATTTAACAATGTCCAACCATTTTCCGAGTCTGCGGGAGTCAGTATAGTCTGCATACCCAGAAGCCACCAAGAGTTACTCGGATACTCACAATCTTGCCAAAGGCCTGAAGATCTACCCTTTAACACAAACACTTGTCACATTCTGCACAACTCTATATTTACAACGAGCATCAGGCCTCAACAAATATAAAATCGTAATTAATAATAATCAAACCATAGGTATACCACCAGTAAACAATACGCAGAACATCAATGCACAATATCGTTCATCAAAAATGTGATAATAGTGTTGCAGCCCTGGGCCTAAGAGGGGTTAGCCTCAGTTCCCCCTGAATTTACCGGGCCTGAGGCTACCACGCATGAGTAACTTCATTCCGTGGCAGGTTGCTAATCAACCGCGGATGCCAACCAGTTAATCGCGCACTTCAGTGTGCACCGTCTGATACCGTTTAACTGAAGGTCACTTGACCACCTTCACTCCTTCATTCCTCTTTTCTCCCGTCTCTGGAACAAACTCCCTCACTCTCTTCAATCCCTCTCCTCCCTCCAGGTCTTTAAAACAGCTGTTCACCACCATCTCTTAGCTTCCCACATCCAAAACCTTGATTTTTTTCTACCCCCGTTAAAAACACCCCAAAGCCGCCTCTTTCGATCCCCAACTTCTTTCCTGAAATTCCTAGGAGTGTTCATTTGCTTTATACCATGTACTCCTCCCTCCTCCCCGACGTCCCTGTTCTCTACTGATGTTGTGCTTCCCTCTCTCTCCCCCTCTTGTCTCCCGCTCCCTTCATTGTATGTTTTATGTGTCTGAGCATGTTTCCATCTTCAATGTGTTAGCTCTTACACGAGCCTCGATTCTGTATACAAAAAAATATATGTATAAAAACCTAGGTTTGAGCTAGGTGTGAGGCAGGAGCACTAGCCTAGAGGGGAGAACAACTACCCAGGTTGTCCTCATGCACCATCCATTCACACTTCGCCACTACCGACGATATAAGGGTGAGGTCCAAAGGGGACAACTTCCCTGTAGCTGGATTGATACAAGTCCCCGCTCCATCATTCATTAACACCATATCAAATTCGTCCATTAACTCCTCGACGCATCCACCATTCCTTTGCGAGGATCTGGAGCCCCAAAGAATGTTTATGGCTGTTAAACTCACCACAAAGGAAAACCCACCCCAACACACTTCCTAAAAATCTCCTGAAATGCCTTGATCCCCAACTGCTGGCAAGGATTATAAAAGTTTATAACTGTAATCTTTCCCCTTGAGCCATGAATGGAAATCATATTCCCCTCAAAATCATCCCCGCATGCCATTACCGTGAAGGGAATACCAAGTTTAATAAGAATCTTGTTTCTTTAATCAGAATTTTTTTTATTTTTTTTTGTATACTGAATCGAGGCTCGTGAAAGAGCTAACATTTATTTCACAAACAAATCAACCAGACAAACGAAACATACAAAAAGAGGGAGCGGAAGACAAGATGGGGAGAGAAGGGGAAGCACACAACCACAACATTTGAGAGCAGGGAGAAGTGTTAATAATTTTAATAACACTCCTACATCCACCCCCATTCCCACTAACTCTATCCCTATGCATAAAGGTGTACCCCAGAATCTGAAATTGGTTGCGACTTTTGAGCCATGTTTCTTGTAAACAAATTACATCAGGTTTCGATGGCAATTCAGCAATAAACGTTCAAAATTCAGACCCATGGCATGGGCCATGGAACTTTTCGCATTCCATTGAATTGCTAACAGTAACATGAAGAGACCGTTTGGCCCCACAATTGTGACCTTTCTTCCGTCTTGCTAAATATCTTATGAATCTCCCCAGAGGAGAAGATCTCCCACCCCAAATTTTTGTTTCCAGGTAGCCGAAGAAGCTCTATGACACACCATGTGCCGCCGCCCCCTCATCCTCGCCCGATACGAACTCCATTACCTCACTCATGTAATGAGGCCCACAGAGGATGAACTTTAACCCAGGAGCAATCAAACAACACAGGAACTAGGAAGTGATTCGATACGAAATACCGGAGGAACTGAGGTAAGGTACCCGCCAACCCGGACAGCCACCGCGCATGCGCATCTCACCAACAACTTCTCCCTTACTCCGTCATGGCCTCCTACATCGAGGTTCCTTGTAAATGAATCAATCAACGAAAACAAATGATTGGGACTCATAGCGGTATTTTTACTTTAGTAAATACAACCTGATCGTGAAAGCTAGTGAGG
The DNA here is from genome assembly GCF_964187855.1 of Myxine glutinosa. Lineage (NCBI taxonomy): Eukaryota > Metazoa > Chordata > Myxini > Myxiniformes > Myxinidae > Myxine > Myxine glutinosa. The sequence goes on from NC_136272.1 coordinate 112,839,147, forward strand.
ATACCGGAAGTTCGCTACAACCGCAGTGTTCCTCACACAAAATGTCCAGAATAACTAGGCGGTGTATTAGTTTTACGGAACAAATTTTCCTTTTGGGCTGAATCATTGCTAAAGCCTTTATCAAAAGGATAAGATTGTCGATTATTGTGCTTTTTATTTCCTATTATAACGTATAATAATGTCCCTGTTTACAATTTATATATATTTATATATATATGTAAGCAAAAGAAAACCGCCCAGTTGATTGGGTTTTTTTTTTACGCCGCGTCCTCTCAAGACCATAGTTTAGTTGGGGGTTTTTGGACAACGTGAGATTCCGGCCTGTCTTGGGTTTTAAATCGCCTTTCTTTCATCGTCATCTTTCATCCTGAAACTCTTTTGCAGGTGAGATAACGGTTTAGGCGCTTAGCGATAAACTTCTGAGAGCCGTGTGTGACCTGGGCTGGACTCGGCTAAGTAAACGTAACTTGGCTTGTGTTGTGTTGTACCGGGCTGTACCGTGCCGATCTCGGGCTGTACCGTGCCAATCTCGGGCTGTACCGTGCCAATCTCGGGCTGTACCGTGCCAATCTCGGGCTGTACCGTGCCAATCTCGGGCTGTGCCGTGCCAATCTCGGGTTGTGCCGTGCCAATCTCGGGTTGTGCCGTGCCAATCTCGGGTTGTGCCGTGCCAATCTCGGGCTGTGCCGTGCCAATACCGGGCTGTACCGTGCCAATACCGGGCTGTACCGTGCCAATACCGGGCTGTACCGTGCCAATACCGGGCTGTACCGGGCTGTACCGTGCCAATACCGGGCTGTACCGTGCCAATACCGGGCTGTACCGTGCCAATACCGGGCTGTACCGTGCCAATACCGGGCTGTACCGTGCCAATACCGGGCTGTACCGTGTCAATCTCAGGATGTACCGTGTCAATCTCAGGATGTACCGTGTCGGTGCTAATCGGTGCCGTGCTGATCTCTGGCTGTACCGTGCCGATCTCTGGCTATGTCGTGCCGATCTCTGGCTGTGTCGTGCCGATCTCTGGCTGTGTCGTGCCGATCTCTGGCTGTGTCGTGCCGATCTCTGGCTGTGTCGTGCCGATCTCTGGCTGTGTCGTGCCGATCTCTGGCTGTGTCGTGCCGATCTCTGGCTGTGTCGTGCCGATCTCTGGCTGTGTCGTGCCGATCTCTGGCTGTGTCGTGCCGATCTCTGGCTGTGTCGTGCCGATCTCTGGCTGTGTCGTGCCGATCTCTGGCTGTGTCGTGCCGATCTCTGGCTGTGTCGTGCCGATCTCTGGCTGTGTCGTGCCGATCTCTGGCTGTGTCGTGCCGATCTCTGGCTGTGTCGTGCCGATCTCTGGCTGTGTCGTGCCGATCTCTGGCTGTGTCGTGCCGATCTCTGGCTGTGCCGTGCCGATCTCTGGCTGTGCCGTGCCGATCTCTGGCTGTGCCGTGCCGATCTCTGGCTGTGCCGTGCCGATCTCTGGCTGTGCCGTGCCGATCTCTGGCTGTGCCGTGCCGATCTCGGGCTGTGTCGGCGCTAAGCTGTACGGTGCCAATACCAGGCTGTACCTTCCCAATCTCAGGCTGTTCCGTGCCGGCGCCAAGCTGTACAGTGTACAGTGCCAATACCAGGCTGTACCGTGCCAATCCCGGGCTGTGCCGGCGCTAAGCTGTACCATGCCAATCTCTGGCTGTACCGTGCCACTCACTGGCTGTACCGTGCCAATCTCTGGCTGTACCATGCCAATCTCTGGCTGTACCATGCCAATCTCTGGCTGTACCTTGCCAATCCCGGGCTGTGCCGTGCCAATCTCTGGCTGTGCCGTGCCAATCTCTGGCTGTGCCGTGCCAATCTCTGGCTGTGCCGTGCCGGTGCCGGCGCTAAGCTGTACCGTGCCAATCCCGGGTTGTGCCGGTGCTAAGCTGTACAGTGCCAATACCAGGCTGTACTGTGCCGGCGCTAAGCTGTACAGTGTACAGTGCCAATACCAGGCTGTACCGTGCCACCCTGGGCTGTGCCGGCGCTAATCTGTACCGTGCCAATCTCTGGCTGTACCTTGCCAATCTCTGGCTGTACCATGCCAATCCTGGGCTGTGCTGGCGCTAAGCTGTACAGTGCCAATACCAGGCTGTACCATGCCAATCCTGAGCTGTGCCCTACTGGCTGGGGAGGGTGGTACACCATCAGCCCAGGGGGAAGGGGGATGGAATGTTCGGAGGGTGTTGGGATGGATGGATGGATGGTTGGGTTGGGTGGGGGAGGGGCGTGGTGGGTGGGGGTGAGGTGGAGGGGTTGGTGGAATGGTTTGGGGAGGGGTGCTTTCCTGAGCCTGCCTGAATTCCTGGGGGTAGGGGAGTATTTAATTTGACAAGGGACCATTCTACACTGAGGGTTTATGTATTTTGGTGGTGGGGCTTTCATGAGATTTGAGTTGTGCTTTGGTGATGGGGAGATCTGAATCATGGGAGCCGAGATAAGCGTCAGTTTATCGCGAGTACAAGGAACCATGTGTTGTTCTGTTGGTTAATACATTTGAAGATTGTTTGGATTTTGTTAATCATTGTATCTCATCTGGATCCATGTTTACCCCAGGAGACGCCGCAAAACATGGCGATCCTGTTTGCGGTCGTGGCTCGTGGAAGCACTGTGCTCGCCAAGCATTCCGCTTTCAGCGGGAACTTTCTGGAGGTTGTGGAGCAAGTTTTGTCCCGGATTCCCCCAGAGAATTCCAAACTCACGTACTCGCACAACAAGTGAGCCATTCGGTGTGACCTAAAAGGTTGTGTGTGGTTGAGTCGAGGATCGATTGCATCATTTGTGCCCTCCTCATTTTGCTTTATTTCCAGCTACCTCTTCCACTACATCTCCCAGAACAGAATAGTGTATCTCTGCATCACTGATGATGTGAGTCCATTTTCATTTTTTTTCTTCTTCTTTTTTCACCCAATCCTTTTTCTGTTGAAATGTTTTTCTAATTTTTTGCTTAACTATCCCTACCATCGTTTTTGTACTCCGACTTTTCTCCAGGATTTTGAGCGCTCCAAAGCGTTTGCCTTTCTGACCGAGGTGGAACGCCGATTCCGCACGACGTACGGCTCTCGTGCACAGACCGCCCTTCCGTATGCCATGAGCAGCGAATTCTCCTCCATTCTGGCCTCTCAGATGGTTAGATTTGTGAATGTTGTCCTGTTTTGTTGTAGGACGTAACCGGGATTTGTGACGCTAATGTAACCGTTGAACGTGCGTTGCAGCGTCGCCACTCGGACCACATCACTCAAGTTCAAGGGCAAGTTGACGAGCTCAAAGGGATAATGGTGAAGAACATAGGTGAGAATACTGCTCACCCTCATCATACCCACCCACAGCATGGGCTGTGGTGACGTTGCTGCGGATCGATTACCAAAAGCTGCTGGAGGGGGTTATTGCGGCATGACTAATCCGGATGTGGTTTTTCATTGTTTTTAGCGTTGTTTTTTTTGTTTTTTTTAGCGTTGAAAGATGAGGGTGAAGGGTTACCGCTGTTACTCATTTGTTTTTCTTGGGGGGGGGGGTGGAGGTTTGTGGGGGATTGTAGGGTACGGGTCAGATTGGAGGGCAGGTATTTTATTTTTTAGTTTTTAGTCGAGGAGCTAGAACACAGTGGCATCACGCTTTGAATGAAAATGGAAAGGAGGGTAGACAACATAGTCAGGACCCTTAGGGATATTTTGGTTCAAATTCTTCCAAAAGCATCAAATTTGGCGCAGATGTTGCCCATGCCATACTCTTTCGATTTTTGACGGGCGCCAAGGGCGGTATGATCCGGGGACCATACCGGTCCATCCCGCCATGTCACCTGACCTATGACGTCATAATTAGGATATGCATCCAATCACATGGCGTACTATAAGTGGTCAAAGTTCAAAATGAATCGATCGAAAAATGGAAGGCAGGGATCCATTTTTAAGGTTTTCATAAAATCCAATATGGCCGCCAGGTCACATGACCTATGACGTCATATTTATGACATGTATACAATCATGTACACATGAACCCGGATCATGATCGCACAAAAATTAAACACAAGGATATGGCATACAGTTCATAAAACATCAAAATCCGTACCTTTGTAATTAGACTGATGAACTGCATATGCCTGAAAATTAGGAAATAGACATGTAAATATTTCCTCTAATTGTCAAAAATAAGGTCAGAGTTCGATTACCCAACCCAGAAACATAAAATGGTGAACCTCGCGTAAATCTTGACAAAAAACTCAAAAACCGACATGTTTGACTCAAAAATGACCTTTAAGATGACCTTGAGGGTTGACCTTGACCTCGAATCATCAAAATAACATCATAATTGGATTCCTCGACCTCGAAAACCCCTGAAAAGTGGTATCATACATGATTCCAACCCTTTTGGTTATTTAACTGATTTTCCTCTAATCTGGGTGGCGGCCATTTAGTATTTCGCTAATATGGGGCCCCCGGGGGGGGGGGGGGCGCCCATCAAAAATCGAAAGAGAATGGCATGGGCAACATCTGGGCCAAATTTGGTGCTTTTGGAAGAATTTGAGCCAAATGGCCCCAAAATATCCCTAAGGGCCCTGACTAATTCAGGAAGAGGGACAAAACAGAGGACCTGGAGGATGAAAGAACACGAGAAAGAACGAGGGGAGGGTGAGGAGTACATAGAGGATGAACAACCTGGGTACAGATGCAATCTCCCAATCACAGAAGTGAAAGGAAAAACTGAGGAAGAAGCAGGAATGGAAAATAGAGGGTGAGGGAGTGGTGAGAGAGGGTCTGAACTCAATAATGAGACTTGAGGAGAGGTGAGCTTTGGGAGCTTTAATGAGTGTGTAAAAGATCATGGGTATGCATGGGGGATGACCTGAGATGGTGGTGAACATATGATTTGAAGACCTGGAGGAAGAATGAGATTAAAGAGAATGTGGGAAAAAAGAGGAACAAATGAGTGGAGATGAGCAGTGATCCTGGATTTAGGTAGTTTCAGGTGAGGAGGGGGGAGCACAGAAACTGCAGAGGGTGCAACCCCAGAAAGGAGGTGGTAGAAGACTTACCGCTGACCTGTCTGCGATGTGAAAGTGATGGGCCCAGAGACTTGGCTTCATCGCGGGAGATTCCCACGATGAAGCCAAGTGGTTTTTATTCCGTTGGTTTCCACGGCGTCAAGTTGAGCAAAATGTGAGGCAGGGGAGTCAGCCCAGAGGGGAGAGCAGTACTTCCTCAAGCTGCGAACAAAGGCCTCGTAGGTGGATAGGGGTTCAGGTGTGCCAAGCAAGGACTTTGTACGACGGAGGATGCCCAGTCAGTGTCTGGCTTTGGAGGCCAACTTTGAAATGTGGTTTGCCAAAGAAAGATCATGGCTGACGGTGAGACCCAGGAGTTTGAGTGGCGAAACTTCAAGACAATTGCTAAGAAATTGGATTTGAGGGTATGGTCGACGGTCCTTTCAGAGGGAGACTGTGACCGTGATAATGTGAAGTTTGTCAGGATTGGAAGAAATCCAGTATTCTGAGTGTTTGACCAGCTTGTGATTTTTGTCAAGATCTGAAGAGGGAAAGGAAGTCGAGGCAAGTCGAGGCAAGTCGAGGCAATAGGGGTTCAGGTGTGCCAAGCAAGGACTTTGTACGACGGAGGATGCCCAGTCAGTGTCTGGCTTTGGAGGCCAACTTTGAAATGTGGTTTGCCAAAGAAAGATCATGGCTGACGGTGAGACCCAGGAGTTTGAGTGGCGAGGCAAGTCGAGGCAAGTCGAGGCATTGTCGAGGCCTCCTCCATTGTCGAGTCGAGGCCTCCTCCATTGAGATCTCGCGAGATCTTGGAGACGGCGGCAGGGATTTTCGAAGCTCCACACGGTCTCCACGTTTTTCGAAGTTAAGTCTGTTCACAATTGTATTTTGTCGAAACTGTATTTATCTTTCGGTGTGTGAAGTTATTGTGTGCAACTTTGGTTGTTTCTCGGTGTTTATCTTTCATAAATTGATCGTCTGTTTGCCGTGTCGCGAGCAAGGCCTTGTACAGTGTGCACTGTACAACCTTGAGGCTTTGTTTTTCTCTCAGTGGTCCGTCGTTTGTGATCCAATAACTTTCGTTCTCTGTATTCCCAGCCTTTTCACCCATAGCCTACTTCCTTGTGTAAATCTCAACTCAAAAAAAAACAAACTTTTCTTTCTCTGTTCTCATTCGTTTATTCATTCTTATTCGTTCGTTCGTTCTTCGACCACGTGTTTCTCCCCCATTTCCATTTCCCCAGATAGTTTTCACTCATTAACCTTCAATGTTTACACTTTCCCCTCAAGTTATGTATTCCGTCATATTTTATAACACCTTTTTCTTCTTCTTCTTTAAAAGGCTGCTTTCGACTTGCTCACCAAATCAATTCATCCCAAAAAAAAAATCCATCTCCTATAGTGCCTTTTTTCTACATTCCCTAAACTCTCCTGCACTCCATCCTCCATCCAGCGTCCTTAAACGTATTTTTAACTCGAAGGTCACAAGAAACTCATTTTGCAATAAATGTTCGTTTCCCATAAATCGTACACTTTCAAAAATCCAATCTCACCCCTCCCCTCCAAATCTTCCCCATAACCCCTCCCCTCCAAATCTTCCCCATCACCCCTCCCCTCCAAATCTTCCCCATCACCCATCCCTTTCAAATCTCCCCCCTTGCCCCCTCCCTCCTAAACTACCCCCTCACCCCTCCCCGCCAAGACGCCCCCTCGCTCCTCCCCTCCTAGACTCCTGCCTCACCCCTCCCCTCCAAATCTCCCCCATATCCCATCCCTTTCAAATCCCTCCCCTTGTCCCTTCCCTCCCAAACTCCCCCCTCACCCCTCCCCTTCAAATCTCCCCACCCTCATTGCTTCTCAATTTCCCCCCTCTCACTCCCCCTCCTCAAAGCGTCCTCCCCGCTTCTTCCCCCTTCAAACTCTCACCTCCATCTCCCCCAACCTTCTGCCTCGCTCTTCCCCCTCCTCAAATAACACCTCATTGTGGCTCACCCAATCACCATCAAACCTTTTGTCCGCCCCATCCTTCCCTTTCTCCGAGCTATTCTGAAATCTCTGACACACCTTCAACAGCTCTCCCTACCTCTTCCACCTCTTCCACATCTTACCCTACCCCTCCTCCCCCCTGTTTTGTATCTGATGCTCCCCCTTCCTCTTCATTAACGGTATGGACCTCAAACATCCGGGGCCTTCGTTCAAACTTAACTGATCTCTCCATACAGGTTGCTTCTGTCAAACCAGACGTGATCTGCTTAACAGAAACTTTCCTCCTTTATGATGTCTCTGATTCCATAGTATCTCTCCCGGGCTACTCCCTCCTCCGGTATGATAGACCTGAGCCTCGTCCTGGAGGCGGGGTTGCTATCTTTATCAAAAACTCTCTTCCTCACTCGCCCTGCACTGCACTCTCTCCACCTCACCCCCAGGAATACCTCTGGCTACGGCTTCCCCTTCGCTCCCACCTCTTGTTCATATGTGTGTTGTACCGTCCACCAAACAGTGATGACTCCATCTACATCTCGCTGTCTGATGATATGGACCAACTTCTATCTACTCATCCCAACTCTCTCTTCCTCATATGTGGTGATTTCAACTGTCATCATGCCAGTTGGCTGGGTGTGGGTACCTCTCTCACCAGCCATGGCTCCTCAGCAAAGGACTTCTGCGACTCACTGGGACTGACACAATCTGTCAATTTCCCAACCCGGATCTCAGTCAACGGAACATCTTCTCTTCTGGACTTGGTTATGACTAACTTCCCTGAAAATGTCTGCTGCTCTTCTTCTGCTCCGATCGGATCATCTGATCATGTCCTTGTTAAAGTGGACATCTCTCTGACCATCCTCAGGGAGCCTGCTCAGCGTCGACGAGTCTGGCATTTCACTCAGGCCAACTGGCACGGTCTTCAAGCAGCCATCAATCATCTGGACTGGTCTCCCATCTCTACCACCTCTGACATCAACTCATCCTGGGAATTCTTCCAAAGTAAATTGCTCTCTCTCATGCACAGATTTATCCCATCTCGTCTTCAGTTGTCATACCCTTCCTCCCGTCCATGGTACACGGAATCTTGTGGTGAGGCTGTTGCCCAGAAACAACTTGCCTTCGTCTCCTGGAAAGCAAATCCAACGGAAGGAAATCTCATTTCCTTTCACAAAGCCCGAAACAAGTGTGTGTCCACCCTCAGGAGAGCCAGGAAACAATATCTCTCCGTTCTCAAGACCGAACTCTCTTATCTGTCTCCCTCTTCCAAATCCTGGTGGCGTCTGGTCAAATCCGTTTCTGGTGTTTGTTCCCCCTCCATCCCCTCCCTTACCTCAAACGGCTACACAGCTGACTCCGCACGTGAAAAAGCTGAATGCCTCAACTCTGTGTTTGCCTCTAAATCTTGTGTCCCAAACCCATCCCTCTCTGTACCCACCATACCCAGTCGTACCCTGCTGCTCCTGGACTCCGTGTCCTTTCCTCCTGACAAGGTGGAAAAGTTTCTGTCAACCCTCGACTCTGATTCTGCAACTGGACCCGACGGCATCAGCCCACGGGTCCTAAAATCCTGCTCTGCTGCTCTATCTCACCCTCTCTCTGTTCTCTTCACCCTCTCTTTTGCTCAAGGTCAACTGCCATCTGCTTGGAAATCAGCCAACATCACCGCTTTGCACAAAAAAGGTGCAAAAACAGATCCTAGCAACTACAGACCAATCAGCCTTCTCCCAATTATCAGCAAAGTCATGGAATCCATCATTGCTTCTGATATGAAATCTTTCCTCTTCTCCAATGGCTTGATCTCTGATCATCAATTTGGTTTCAGACCAGGTCACTCTACTCTGGACATGCTGCTTCTGCTGTCTCAACAATGGATGGAGGTCCTCAATGCCAAACAGGAAATTAGAGCTGTCTCCCTCGACATATCACGTGCCTTCGACACGGTCTGGCACCCCGCTCTGCTCACCAAACTCTCCTCCTTTGGTATCCATGGAAATCTCCACGCATGGCTGGCGGACTTCCTCTCTAGTCGTCGTCAACGTGTGGCCCTGAATGGGTTTCTCTCATCTCCTCTTCCTGTTCAGGCTGGAGTTCCCCAAGGCAGTGTTCTGGGCCCCGTGCTTTTTCTGGTCTTCATCAATGATCTCTCTGACTCTCTCGAAAATCCTCTCTATCTCTTTGCTGATGACTCCACTCTCTGCCGCTCCATTCCTCTTCCCTCAGATCGGCAGTCTGCTGCCTCCTCACTCTCTGAAGACCTGGACAAAATCACAGACTGGTCAAACAAGTGGAACATGTCTTTCAATCCTGACAAATCTCACACTCTTACTATGTCTCTCCGAAAAGATCGACTGGACAACCCTCCCATCTACTTTCTCAACAATCCTCTCCAAGAAGTTCTGTCGCTCAAGATTTTGGGTCTCACTATCTGCCATGATCTTTCTTGGGAAAACCACATTTCCAAGCTGGCCTCCAAAGCCAGTCGCCGACTGGGCATCCTCCGTCGTGCGAAGTCCTTCCTCGGCACACCTGAGCTCCTCACCACATACAAGGCTTTCATCCGCAGCTCAATGGAATACTGTTCTCCCCTATGGGCCGGTGCTCCTGCCTCACACCTAGCTCGGCTTCACGCTGTTGAAACCAAAGCTTTCAGAATTATTGGAATCTCCCGCGATGAAGCTATCTCTGAGGGCCTTTCACTCGCTCACCGCAGGCAGGTAGGTGGTCTTTCTGTCTTCTACCGACTCCTCTCCGGCCTTGCACCCCCAGCTCTCTCTGTGCTCTGTCCCCCAAATATTCCTACAGGTCGCACAAGATCTGCCAGCAACCCTCTGATGGTTAAACTGCCGAAATCTCGGCTCTCCGCTCACCTTCACTCTTTCATTCCTCTTTTCTCCCGCCTCTGGAACAAACTACCTCACTCCCTTCAATCCCACTCCTCCCTCCAGGTCTTTAAAACAGCTGTTCACCACCATCTCTTATCTTCCCCCATCCAAAACCTTGATCTTTTCTACCCCCGCTAATTCACCCCAGATCCACCTTGTTTGAAATTCCAACTTCTTTCCTGGAAGTCCTGGCAGGGTCCATATGTTTTATACCTCTCCCACTGCCCCCTTCCCACGCCCCCCCCCCCCCCCCCCAAAGCCCTCGCCCTCTCTCAGATCTCTCGATGTCTCCATGTCTCTCGGTCCCTGCTCTCAAATGTTGTGTTTGTGTCCTTCCCCCTCTCTCCCCATCTTGTCTACCGCTCCCTATGTTATATGTTTTATGTGTCGGTTTGTCTTTCTGTGTGATTAATGTTCGCTCTTTCACGAGCCTCGAACTTGTATACAAAAAAAAAAAAAAAAAAAAAAAAAAAAAGTGAAGTCATCAGCAAATGGATAAAAAGGACTTTCCAGAGTTGGATAGATCATTTATGAAGAATTGGGATGGGACCCAGAACACTGCCCTGGAATGCTCCAGCCTTGACAGGGAGATGAGATGAAAGCCACACGTTTGGAGCCGTTGCCAGTTTTCGGATTGGGGGTTAGCTCGGGGAGATGGTTATAGAACTGTTCCGGATATTTTGAAAATTGAAGAATTCCGCTGTGTATTGTCCAGCACACGTACACAAAGCAGCTGTCACCATGACTCGAAACGAGAAATCTACCACTGACCAATCAATCGTGCTTCAATGTCACTGGGTGGCTGACGCGAATGTCGGTGTTTCTCAAATTCTCATCGGCGGTGGGCTGGGGGCACTGATTCATGGTCACATGACTATTTCGCTTATCCCCGCCGGTGCATGGTCAAAAGCAAATCTGATCAGCGATGGGGCTTGAGGCTGGGAAGACCAACTTTTTCGTAAACATTTACATGGTGGCTTCATTAAATTAATGTCGCGTGCCACTTTGTGTTGCATTTAGACTCGGAGGAAATACAACGAAGTGCAAGTATTTGCCTCAACTAATTAGCAACTCTCCGCTTGCATTTCTTGGTAAAAACATTATTGAACTAGTGGAGTGCAAGTCTAGCAACCTTGAGGAAATGTGCATGGTATGAAGGTGGAGAAAGAGGAGGAATGATGTGGAGGAGGCGGTATACAGCAAGTTGGAAGAGGATGGTGGGAAGATTATTTATAAGCTGGCTCGTGACAGGGATGAGAATAGCAAGGAAATTAAGGCGAGGAGTGACAGATAAGGGGGCAGTATTGAAGGTGTGGGAATGATATTTTGGGGAACTATTGATCCGGGAACAGGGCGGCGGCAGTCATCTGGAGCTGCCGAGGTATGTGGAGTTGGTGGACATCACGGAGGGGGAGGAGCAGGAGGAGGTAGTCAGGTTCACCATGTTCTTTTTCGTTCAAAATTTTTGGAGATTAGCAAAGCTATACATTTTTGGAATATTCAGAGCATGAGGAATCCAAAAATTAATGTTGGCATTTGCGTAGACACCTTTGCGAAAATGACACTCAGGACAGTGATGAAGATCTGTAAAAGCATATTCCTGAACGGTATAGACCTAGTAGATCCTGTATATAGGACTTATAGTTCAATCTGATACTAACAAGGCTGCTTTCTTGCTTTATAAACCCACTAGGGCATGCCCGTACTATATATATATCTAAAATTATATCCCCCCCCTCTATTTACATGAAATGGTTTGGTCCAAAGCGAACGGCTTGCGAGTACGGTGACAATCCCCCCCCCTCTATTTACATGAAATGGTTTGGTCCAAAGCGAACGGCTTGCGAGTACGGTGACAATCCCCCCCCCCCCCCCCCCTCTATTTACATGAAATGGTTTGGTCCAAAGCGAACGGCTTGCGGAGTTTGGTAAAGAAATCGCCATAGCGTGCACAAACGCGCAGGAAAGCGAAAGAATCGCAAATTAGTTTTAATTAGTTTTAAAACATAGTTTAACGCCAACATAGCGGCAACATAGTTTGCCAACGTGAAATAAATGAATACGCTCTCAAATGTGCCGTCCGAGGCAGAGTCTGTTCGCCACGTTCGGCACACGTGATAGCTCGCTGCTCTCTGATTGGTTGAATCGTTTTTTGGACATAGCTCGGTAACTACTTGTCCGATTAATATGAAACCTTGAAAAGGCACATCCTCAGGTCCCCAGCAATATACCTGGCAAGTTTCAAGTATATCGGACCGGTAGTTGTCGAGAAACAGCGGTCGCATACACACATACACACAGACACACACACACACAGAGATTACTGGAATTATAGATAGATACCTATAACTTCAAAGGACTTGCAATATCATGTATTATGTAATACAGTTATATCACAAATATAAAGATAATGGTTTTCAATTACCCTTGTTTGTTGCTTTTCTATAATCCTGAGCAATATTTTGAGGCCTTTATTGGATTCCTTGATCCAGAAAACATAAGATTAGCATATTTAATTAAGTTTCTCGGTTGACTAGAAGCCGGGATAGCGCAAAATATGTATTTTATGGCGGCCATTTTGAAAATCCAAAATCTGTGTCTGTGCAAATGCCAACATTGATTTTTGGATTCCCCATGCTCTGATTCAAAAATGGTACAGGTTTGCTAATCTCCAAAAAATTTCAACGAAATTATATTTGTTAACATGGTGACCCTGACGAAGGACTGCATTGAAGGGAGGAGTGCCGTGCAGGGATTAGGTCTGCACAGAGATGATCATTGCAGCAGAAGTCAGTCGGTTGAATGAAGAGGCTGTTGAATGTATGAAAGAGTTCAAATCTGGAGGATTGGAGGACAGTGTTAATTGCCAATATGGAAGGGGAAGACGTCACGGTTCTGTTTAAATATTTTAAACTTTCCCCTGCAGTGTTTTATTCAGTGGTATATTACAACACGCTGTTTTTCTTCCTATTTGAAAGGCTCTTTTCAATTTCCTCTCCAACTCATTCCATTTGAAAAAATATTCAATCTTTTATAATCCTAAATCACGACATGCTCTAAATTCACATTCATTCCACCCCTCCTCCATCGTTCTCAAACGGATCGCTAACTTGAAAATCACAATAAACCCAAATTGTTATAAATGTTCGTCTTTCATTAATCATCCACTTTCTAAACTCTCCCCTTGCCCCTCCCCTCCAAATCTCCCCCCTTGCCCCTCCCCTCCAAATCTCCCCACTTGCCCCTCACCTCCTAAACTCCCCCCGTGCCCCTCCCCTCCTAAACGCCCCCCTTGCCCCTCCCCTCCTAAACTCCCTCCTCGCTCCTCCCCTCCAAATCTCCCCCCTTTCCCCTCCCCTCCAAATCTCCCCCCTCGCCCCTCCCCTCCAAATCTCCCCACTTGCCCCTCACCTCCTAATCTCCCCCCTTGCCCCTCCCCTCCTAAACTCCCCCCTTGCCCCTCCCCTCCAAATCTCCCCCCTTGCCCCTCCCCTCCAAATCTCCCCCCTTGCCCCTCACCTCCTAAACTCCCTCCTCGCTCCTCCCCTCCTAAACTCCCCACTTGCCCCTCCCATTCAAAACTCGCCCCCAACCCCTCCCCTTCAAATCTCCCCCCCCAACCATCCCTCCCAAATTCTCCCCCTCCCACCTCCTCCTCAAAGCTGCGTCCTCCCCACTTCGTCTCCCTTCCATCTCATACCTCCACATCCCCCAACCTTCTACTTTCCTCTGCCCCCCCTCAAACAACCCCTCACTGTGCCTCATCCCATCACCATCAAACCTTTCGTCCTCCTCATCCTTCCCTTTCTTGTAACTCTTCTGTAATCTCTGACACACTATCAACTGCTCTTCTGACCTCCCCCTCTCATCCTCCATCTGACCCTACCCCTCCCCTCCCCTCCCCTGTCCTGCACCCGATGCTCCCCCTTTCTGCTCATTAACGGTATGGACCTCAAACATCCGGGCCTTCGCTCAAACCTGATTGATCTCTCCATTCAGGTTGCTTCTGACAATCCAGACTTGATCTGCTTAACAGAAACTTTCCTCCTTCAAGATGTCTCTGATTCCTGAATATCTCTTGCTGGTTACTCCCTCCTCCGGTATGATAGACCTGAGCCTCGTCCTGGTGGTGGGGGTGGCTATCTTTATCAAAAACTCTCTTCCTCACTCTCCTTGCACTGCACTCTCTCCACCCCACCCTCAGGAGTACCTCTGCCTACGGCTTCCTCTCCGCTCCCAACTTTTGTTCATATGTGTTCTGTACCGTCCTCCAAACAGTGATGACTCCATTTACATTTCGCTGTCGAACAACATGGACCAACTTCTATCAACTCATCCAAACTCTCTCTTCCTCATATGTGGCGACTTCAACTGTCATCATGCCAGCTGGCTGGGTGTGGGTTCCTCTCACCAGCCATGGCACCTCAGCAAAGGACTTCTGCGACTCTTTGGGACTGACACAATCTGTCAATTTCCCGACCCGGATCTCAGTCAATGGAGTATCTTCTCTTCTGGACTTGGTTATGACAAACTTCCCTGCAAATGTCTGCTGCTCTTCTGCTCCAATCGGTTCTTCTAATCATATACTTGTTAAAGTGGACATCTCTCTGTCCATTCTCAGAGAGCCTTCTCAGCGCCGACGAGTCTGGCATTTCACTCAGGCCGACTGGCACGGGCTGCAAGCAGCCATCAATCATCTGGACTGGTCTCCCATCTCCACTGCCTCTGACATCAATTCTTCCTGGGAATTCTCCCAAAGCAAACTGCTCTCTCTCATACACAGATTTATCCCATCTCGTCTTCAGTTGTCTTACCCTTCCTCCCGTACATGGTACACTGAATCTTGTGGTGAGGCAGTTGCCCTGAAACAACTTGCCTTTGCCACTTGGAAGGCAAATCCAACTGAAGGCAATCTCAGTTCCTTCCACCAAGCTCGGAACAAGTGTGTGTGTCTACCCTCAGGAGTGCCAGGAAGCACTATCTCTCCACACTCAAGAATGAACTCTCAAACCTGTCTCCCTTCTCCAAATCCTGGTGGCGTCTTGTCAAATCTGTTTGTGGTGTTTGTTCCCCTTCCATCCCCTCCCTTACCTCAAATGGCTACACAGCTGACACCGCCGAATGCCTCAACTTTGTGTTTGCCTCAAAATATTGTCTCAAACCCATCTCTCTCTGTATCCACCTTACCCAGCCTAACCCAGCTGCTCCTCGACTCTTTGGCCTTCTCTCCTGACAAGGTGAAGTTTTTGTCAAAGCTTGACTCTGATTCTGCAACTGGACCAGACGGCATCAGCCCACGGGTCCTAAAATCCTGCTCTGCCGCTCTATCTCACCCTCTCTCTGTTCTTTTCACCCTCTCTTTTGCTCAAGGTCATCTGCCAGCATCTTGGAAATCGGCAAACATTTCCACTTTACACAAAAAAGGTGCAAAACCAGATCCTTGCAATTCCAGACAAATCAGCCAGCTCCCAATTATCAGCAAAGTCTTGGAATCCATCATTACTTCGGATATCAAATCCTTCCTCTTCTCCAATGGCTTGATCTCTGATCATCAATTTGGATTCAGACCAGGTCATTCTACGCCTGGACATGTTGCTTCTGCTGTCTCAACAATGGATGAATGTCCCTCAATGCCAAACAGGAAATCAGAGCTGTCTCCCTTGACATATCACGTGCCTTCGATACGGTCTGGCACCCAGCTCTGCTCACCAAACTCTCCTCCTATGGTATCCATGGAAATCTCCACTCATTGCTTGCAGACTTCCTCTCTGGTCGTAGGCAACGTGTGGCCCTGAATGGATTTCTCTCATCTCCCCTTCCTGTTCTGGCTGGAGTTCCCCAAGGTAGTGTTCTCGGCCCTGTGCTATTTCTGGTCTTCATCAATGATCTCTCCGACTCTCTGGAAAATCCTCTCTATCTCTTTGCTGATGACTCCATTATCTGCCGCTCCATTCCTCATCCCTCAGATTGGCAGTCTGCAGCCTCCTCACTCTCTGCAGACCTGGACAAAATCACAGACTGGTCAAACAAGTGGAACATGTCTTTCAATCCTGACAAATCTCACACTCTTACGATGTCTCTCCGAAAAGACCGACTGGAAAACCCTCCCATCTACTTTCTCAACAATCCTCTCCAAGAAGTTCTGTCGCTCAAGCTTTTGGGTCTCACTATCTGCCATGATCTTTCTTGGGAAAACCACATTTCCAAGCTGGCCTCCAAAGCCAGTCGCCGACTGGGCATCCTCCGTCGTGCAAAGTCCTTCCTTGGCACACCTGAGCTCCTCACCACATTCAAGGCTTTCATCCGCAGCTCAATGGAATACTGTTCCCCCCCTCTGGGCCGGTGCTCCGGCCTCACACATAGCTCGGCTTCACGCTGTTGAAACCAAAGCTTTCAGAATCATTGGAATCTCCTGCAATGAAGCTAACTCCGAGGGCCTTTCACTCACTCACCGCAGGCAGGTTGGTGGTCTTTCTGTCTTCTACCGACTCCTCTCCGGCCTAGCTCCCCCAGCTCTATCTGTGCTCTGTCCCCCTAATATTCCTACAGGTCACACAAGATCTGCCTGCAACCCTCTTCTGGTTAAACTGCCAAAATCAACTCTCTGCTCACCTTCACTCTTTCATTCTCCTTTTCTCCCGCCTCTGGAACAAACTCCCACACTCCCTTCAATCCCACTCCTCCCTCCAGGTCTTTAAAACAGCTGTTCACCACCATCTCTTATCTTCCCCCATCCACAACCTTGATCTTTTCTACCCCCACTAATTCACCCCAGATCCACCTTGTTTGTAATTCCAACTTCTTTCCTGGTAGTCCTGGCAGTGTCCATATGTTTTATGCCTCTCCCACCCCCTTTCCCATGCCTCCCCCCCAAAGCCCTCTCCCTCCCACAGATCTCTCGATGTCTCCATGTCTCTCGGTTCCTGCTCTCAAATGTTGTGTTTGTGTCCTTACCCTTCTCTCCCCATCTTGTCTACCGCTCCCGATGTTATTTGTTTTATGTGTCGGTTTGTCGGTTGTGTCGGTTTGTCGGTTTGTCTTTCTGTGTGATAAATGTTCGCTCTTTCACGAGCCTCGATCTTGTATACCAAAAAAAATAAAATAAAATAAAATCCAAAACCTTGATCTTTTCTACCCCCGCTAATTCACCCCAGATACACTTTTTTTTTTTTGGAAATTCCAACTTCTTTCCTGGAAGTCCTTGCAGTGTTCATATGTTTTATACCTCTCCCACCTCCCCCCAAGCCCTCTCCCTCCCACATTTCTCTCGATGTCCCTGCTCTCAAATGTTGTGTTTGTGTCCTTCCCCCTCTCTCCCCATCTTGTCTACCGCTCCCCTTATTTTGTGTTTTATGTGTCGGTTTGACTTTTTCTGTGATTAATGTTCGCTCTTTCACAAGCCTCGATCTTGTATACAAAAAAAAAAGAAAAAAGAAGAAGTTCAAGATCGGGAAGTAAAGCGGCATTACACTTGGTCACGTCTTGAAGGAGCTGGGGAGTATACTGGATGGGAGGATAAGGAAGAGTGTGGAGATGGAGATCAGAGAAGAGCAGTAGGGGTTAGGATAGGGGGATGATTTGTTAGATATTCACCCTGAGACAGTTGGTGAAGAAGAGGTTGGAAGTGCAAGGTGAAATGGCATTGGGATTTGTGTAACTGGAAAAGACCTATGAAACTGTCCTGAGAGAGGTGGTGATGGCAACACTGGGATGAATGGGAGTGCTGTAGGCAGAGGTTCAGTTTGTGGAAGGGATGTACAAGGCAACGAATGTTCGAGCTTTCGTAAACAGATATCGAGGAAATTGAAAGGGAAGGTTCTGCTGATGTGTACCTTTACAGTCTGGAAACGGTGGCACTGATGTACAGACAACAACGGAGGCTGCCTGCAGCTTTGCGAGAACACCTGGGTAAGGATGATTGCGTGCGTGAAGAGGGTGGATCGAAGGCGAATGGTTGAGCTGAGGAATTAGATTTGTGTGCAGATGAGATTGACGGGGTGATTGGTGAAATGCCGGCTGAGATGGGCTGGACATTTGGTGCGGATGGAGGCAGACACAATGGCAAAGAGAGCAGATAGGTTGAGGGAACAAGATAGGAAGGAAAAGAGGTAGGCCGCAGTTGAGATGGTAGGATTGTGTGAGGGATACAAATAAGGTGGAGAGAGTTGGCTGAGAAGAGGGAGAAGTGGAGGGGTATAGTGTCAAGGCAGGGCAGAAGCTTGGTACAATTGGACCTCACCCCTGATAAAGGGAAGAGGAGGAGACGAAGATAAACGATAAACACACTAGAAAGGGATGTGGTAGAGAGCATACCTCCACCAGGTAGAGCTGTTTACGTTTTGTATCCCACTGATAGGCTGGATCTGGATACGGACCTGAACCAAAATCGAATTGGCTTGTTCTTGTCACCTAACCAACTCATCCATCAAGCTTTGCCATAACACATCCACGACATTTTGTCTCTCGCCACTCTGACAGACGGGGCGGGGGGGTGAGGAGGGGGAGACATTAAAATGAGTTCCGGGACTCATTTTAATGTGCCCCGTATTCACCGAAATAGGATCCGGATCTTCACCAAAATCTAATTGATTCGTCATCCTCATAATTAACCTACGACAAACAACAACAGGCATTTTAAGGCCATTTTCCCTGCAAGAGTGGGGGTTAGCCTGGCGGGCCCCATGACGATCTTCTCCATTTTGCCCTATTTTCTGCATCTCTCCTTGTTAACCCCCTTGCCCGCATTTCTTCTTCCACCATCTTTAGCCAAGTGTTTCTCTGTCTTCCCCGTCCTCTACTTCCTTCTACATTCATTTCCATCACTCTTCTCAACCAGTCACTTTCATCCTTCCAACACATGACCAAACCATCTCAACCTGTTCCTCTTCACAGCATCAATCACAGGCTCTATTCCCATCATCTTTCACAATTCATCATTTGTCTTCCTCTCTCTCAACGATACTCCGCACATCCACCGAACCATTCGCATTTCCACCATTTCCAGCCTTCGTTGCTGCTCTACGTTCATTACCCATGTCTCGCTCCCATAAATCATAACACTTCTCACACATGCAGCATACACCTTTCCCTTCAGTTTCAATGACACTCCCCTCCTCGTCAGCACGCCACTCAGTTCCCGAAACTTCTTCCATGCACATCTCACTCGAGCAACCGTTGCCGAGTCTGATCCACCTTCTCCATTCAGCATGTCTCCAAGGTTACAAAATGTTTTCACACCTTCCAGCTTCACACCGTCTCCAAGATCCAACTCAACATTTCCTCCATCTGCAGCTCCCTCTGTGCACACCTTACACTTGAATGTAGCTGCCACACTCTCAAACCACTACATTTTTGATGAACCCACTCAGCGCACATTCTACATTGAATGGAGTTCACTCCGACACCCTTCCTGCACACAGCACACGGCCACTTCCCAGTTCTTTCCACCTCACCACATGCTTTACCACTTGCCATCACCTTCGTTTTTCCGATATTCACCTTCAGACCTTTTGTCTCCATACATTCCTTCCACTTGTTCATCTTCTCCTTCAGTCCATCCATACTTTCTGCAATCAACAGCAGATCATCTGCATACATCGTCACAATTAACCTGTCGACACAAATTTCGTCTTAATCTGTCGATACCTTTTTGAGATATCCTGCTCGCAAACAGACACACATGGGTGTGAATACATATGTCCACCTTTGGTGGCGGAGGTAACAAATATATAAATATACAATTTCGCCTTTGTAGTATCGATTATTAGGATGAAAGGAATGGAAATACTTTCCATTATCACGTAACTACTTCATTGCTATAATTTCCTGTGTAGGACATTGACAGGTACAGCAGCCGTAGTACTTGTCAACGCAGTTTGGATCGAGGCCTTGCGTTCCCCAATGCGATCGATCTACATACACTTGATACAATGCCAACTTGTATGAGTTCCAAGCCGATCTCGGACCAGGCCGCCGGCCATCCTCAATTTTCAAAATTGATGTGGTGATTCTACCTCATCTATTTGGTTTACATGCCTTGAAGCACTATTACCTGATGCTAATGGGAAGTCCAAATGTGGTGGACACCGATTGAAGTTGACATTGTCACACTTGAGCTCCATTCCCCAGTGTTTGTCCCACCTTGTAGGCCTTTATCTGTTGCCCGACCCATTTTGATCTCGCCTCTCCCCCCTAGACCTGATTGCTGACCGTGGAGAAAAGCTCGAACTCCTCATCAATAAAACCGAGAGCCTCGTCGACTCGGTGAGTATGTCCTCGCATCGTCATCCCCGTGAGCGTGAGCTTTGTTGCTTGCTGCCGCTTTATGTCGACGCTTTTGATCCTGTCGTCTAAGGTGGTGGATGTGCTCAACACCACCATTAACCTTTGCACACACCTTTCATTTTCTCGCGTTCTACGACTCCCCCTCATCATTTAACCATCTGTTGCTCAATCATTTCCATTTTAAATATTTTTTTGGGGGTGGTGAGGGGCAAGCTTGTGAAAATGAGACTGACCTCCAACCATAGCATTTTATTGTCCATCTCCGAACGCTCATCTCTCCTCGACAGTCGGTGACCTTCAAACGGTCGAGCCGGAATCTGGCGCGCGCCATGTGCTTGAAGAATGTGAAGTTTATCGCCGTGATCGTCGTGGTGGCTCTCGTAAGTCGGGTTACCTTGTCATGAATCGAGCGTTTTGACGTATCTGCCATCGGTTACTCGATCGACTGTCGCTGTTTCTCCCCATTCAGATCATTCTGTACTTTATCGTCTGCGCGGCGTGCGGGGGAATGGCGTGGCAGAAGTGCGTTAACCACTGATCGTCGAATGTACTCTTCGCCCTCGTTCTTCTACGTAAACCCCTCCTGTTAGGAAGACCATAAGGAATCAAACTCCATTGCACGGTTTTGGATGCATTTGACAAAATGTTCGACTGCTGTACGATCGTTGTGTGTTTGGCAAATTTATTTTTTGGGAAGATTGCTGCTTTTCTCCCCCCTCCCCCCCCCCCCCCCCCTTTTTATCTCCCACTTCTGCCCCACACACCACTGCCTGCATTCTCCCCGTTATTTGCTCTTTGCACAGTTTTTATTATTGTTGTAACTTTTCATCTTGACCAACATTTGGAAGAACTTGGACTTGTTATTTGGGGGTTTGTTGGGCAATTCCCCTGCTTTATTACACACCGACTACTTGTATAAACCGTTCTTTCGTCGATTGATTGTTTTAGCTTCTTCTTCCCGATTTTGACCATGAAAGCTAACTTATTTGTCACTCATGGCCTGCACTTCACAAGGCCTAGGTCATTTTGTTCCAAGAGATGGTCAGGATTACTGAATCTTTTTTTTAAAAAATTCCCTTTAAAGACACTGCTGCAGAGACCATTTTAAGGTCATGGGTCGCTAACAAGGTCCAATGAGTGCATTTTGAGCACAAGAATCGTATTTCTTGATCTTTTATCTAATGCACCACTTTTTTTTGGTCATTGCCTGCTTGTCATTGTATTATCTTGTGAACCTTTGTTCTATTTCTCACATATGTGGGAGTGAAGGACTTTGATTAGGCTATGGGGTGCTTTCCAGTGGTGGATTAGGTCGTGGGGTGGTTTCCAGTGGAGGATCAAGCCAGGCCGTGGGGTGTTTAAGTGGTGGGCTAGGCCGTGGTGTGGTTTATATTGGTGGGCTATGCCGTGGGTTGGTTTACTCTGGTGGATCAAGCCATAGGGTGTTTTCAAGTGGCGGGCTCGGTCGTAGGGTGGTTTCCAGTTGTGGGCTAGGCCGTGGGGTATTTTCAAGTGGTGAATTAGGTCGTGGGGTGTTTTAAAGTGGTGGGCTAGACCGTGGGGTGGTTTCCATTTGTGGGCTATGCCATGGGGTGTTTTCAAGTGGTGGGGTTTCCAGTGGTGGGTTAGGCCATGGGGTGGTTTCCAGTGGTGGGTTAGGCCGTGGGGTGGTTTCCAGTTGTGGGCTAGGCTGTGGGGTGGTTTCCAGTTGTGGGCTATGCCATGGGGTGTTTTCAAGTGGTGGGGTGGTTTCCAGTGGTGGGTTAGGTCATGGGGTGGGTTAGGCCGTGGGGTGGTTTCCAGTTGTGGGCTATGCCATGGGGTGGTTTCCAGTGGTGGGTTAGGCCATGGGGTGGTTTCCATTGGTGGTTTAGGCCGTGGGGTGGTTTCCAGTGGTGCATCAAGCTGTGGGGGTGTTTTCAAGTGATGAATTAAGATGTGGGATGATTTGCTTTTTTTTTTAATGTAAACTTTCATCAGTCAACAAATGTACCACTTTCCTTGCTGTGTTAATTCGCTTTTTGAATGACCATGACATGTAATTATTTTATTTTGAGATTGCAGATATTTCTAATCAAAACGTTTCATGTTTAATACATTTGCTGTGATATTTTAATTTACTCCATGTTGTTCCACTTTTTCATCCCCGAACCTGTTCCCTTGTATCTCATAGGGTATGTCCGACTTGAGAGCACAGCTGTACATTTATTCATTGCCCAATCTGCACATTGCACTTTGATTTGGTTGATCATTTGTGGCGTTGAATTAAAAGTGACAATAACATCATCCTCCAAGCACTGGTGCCCGTATATGCAAAGGCATGTCTGTTCGATCTCTCTAAATGCTAATGCCAGGAGTTGATATTCTGAACATCACAGAAAAAGGAAAGGTGGATGCATGCTGTACAGAGGGGGAGATGTTTGGGATTTGAGGAATGGATGAAATGGCAGAGCTGCTGTTTTAATGACTGACGATGATACAGCTGTACCATACTCTTCATATGGAGTGTCTGCATAAAAAGAAAACAAGGGCCAAAAGATTGCTGTAGGTAAAATTGGAGCTTGTGATTTATTTACTGCAGTTGCATGGTTTAAGGTCTTCTTCGTTCACATGCAGCACATGGCTGTGGCGTAGCATCATTGGCTGAGGGCATGACTCTGCTGCTGCTTGCAATGCCATTTGCTGGTCAGGGCAGGAATTTGTCATTTGTTCATGATTCCGCCGATAGCTTGAACGGCCATTGGAGGGACGGCACACGTTGATGAATCAAACAACAACAGCAGGCATTTTAAGGCCATTTTCCCTGCTAGAGCGGGGGTTAGCCTTGCGGGTCGGCCCCATGAAAATCTTCTCCATTTTGCCCTATTTTCTGCATCTCCCCTTGTTAACCCCCTTGCCTGCATTTCTTCTTCCACCACCTTCAGTCAAGTCTTTCTCGGTCTTCCCCGTCCTCTACTTCCTTCTACATTCATTTCCATCACTTCTCAACCAGTCACTTTCATCCTTCCTCAACACATGACCTAACCATCTCAACCTGTTTTCTCTTCACAGCATCCATCACAGGCTCTATTCCCATTGTCTTTCGCAATTCATCATTTGTCTTCCTCTCTCTCAACGATACTCCACACATCCACCGAAACATTCGCATTTCCACCCTTTCCAGCCTCCGTTGCTGCTCGACGTTCATTACCCATGTCTCGCTCCCATAAATCAAAACACTTCTCACACATGCAGCTGATGGCAAGTGGAAAAGCATGTGGTGAGGTGGAAAGAACTGGGAAGTGGCTGTGTGCTGTGTGCAGGAAGGGTGTCGGAGTGAACTCCTTCTCACACCTTTCCCTTCAGCTTCAATGACACTCCCCTCCTCGTCGCACGCCACTCAGTTCCTGAAACTTCTTCCATGCACATCTCACTCGCAACCGGTGCTGAGTCTGATCCACCTTCTCCATTCAGCATGTCTCCAAGGTAGCAAAATGTTTTCACACCTTCCAGCTTCACGCCGTCTCCAAGATCCAACTCAACATTTCCTCCATCTGCAGCTCTCTCTGTGCACACCTTACATTTGAATGTAGCTGCCACACTGGTTAATAACCCTCTCAACCCACTACATTTTTGATGAACCCACTCAGCGCACATTGTATATCGAATGGAGTTCACGCCGACACCCTTCCTGCACAGAGCACACGGCCACTTCCCAGTTCTTTCCACCTCACCACATGCTTTTCCACTTGCCATCAGCTTCGTTTTTCCGATATTCACCTTCAGACCTTTTGTCTCCATATATTCCTTCCACTTGTTCATCTTCTCCTTCAGTCCATCCATACTTTCCGCAATCAACACCAGATCATCTGCATACAACAACTCCCACGGTAAACCCTCCTTTACATTCCGAGCCAGCACCTCCATCACAGCTACAAATAGTAGTGGACTTAGTACCGACCCCTGATGCACTCCCTTATGATGCACTCGCTGATACACTTACGTTGATGAATCAACCTGGATGACAGTCTATAGCTGGGTCGGAATTCAAACCTCAGCTAGGTAGCTGAGGTGAGTGTGCACCTCTTGGGTAGGTCAAAAAGCAGAAAGAACTTTGGGTACTTCTTCGGCAGATCAGGGCACACTGAAGTCGTCAGGTGTATCTTGGTATTCTGTTTAGCATTTAAGGTGCACAGTGGGGTAAAATAGCACGTTTCACGTGCCATCAATAAATTGAAATTATCAGTCTTTCCAGTGAACCTACCCCCCACAAACCATATACTGCTAGAAAGCTTAGAGTATGAGGAATCCAAAAATACAGACACAAGTGAATTTCGGATACAAATAAACATGTGAGCTTTAATTTTCTAGACACATACAAAAATATGTTTTTTTGGTTGACATAATTGAAACTGGAACTACTGCTAACTGCCTCAGTCAATCTGTTATTTACCCCTTTGGGTAGTTAGTATGGGTATATCCAAAGAGACCAGTGATGGCTTTTCAGTAAATTGTAATGATAATTACACAAAATATTTTTTCTTTGTTTTTAAAGAAAAATACAAGGATTTTTTTCATAACTCAATTTGTAGTAGGGGTATCTTAAAAAGCCATCATTAATTCATCCCACATGTTAAGATGATTATTAATGCCAATGTTCATTCAATTTGGATGATTAGTTTTCAAGTTATTTCAACTTATTTCTTTGGAAATAAGTACCAGTCAAAACAGTTTGATTCTGAAAATATATACTTCAAAGAACACTGACATGAAAAACAAGTTGTTGTTTTTTTTTTTTTTTACCTCACTGTGCACCTTAGGTTGGATTGTATATATGGGATAAATGTGTGTGCAAGTTAGTATAAAATTCTGTTTCTTTCCACCACTCTTGTCTTTTCTATTCTCTAGATTTTGCATCAATTACAAAGACGTGCACGCTCAAGCCCTTTCACAATGATTCTGGTTATGTCGGTCTTTTGGGACTGCCACTGGTAACATATAACCCCATGCTACCTGTCACATCGTCAGGTTGTCAGCGACTAAACCGACACCCCTCACTGGCTTTGCTAGTGGGGAGGGTGTGTTGCACCCTGCCAGGACCAAAAACAACACCTGGCAAAAGGTGGATGAGCTCCTGTAGGGAGCCACAGCCCATCTAGTAAGGAAATGGTGTCTCCTAAAAACACCCATCTGGTTTGGACCAGTTCGTCATACCAAAGACTTTAAAACAGTACGTGCTGCTTCATTGCTTGAAAAGTATAGAGCACGGACAGTCCCTAACGGTTGGCATCCATGGGGAGGAGGAAATCCCTCTTGAGGAGGAAATGTCCTGCTGAGTACAGTGAGAAACGTGGTAGCATTGTTATGACTTGGTACCCAGAGTAATCTGGGAAGTGATGGTAATGATGGCACTTCCCCCAAGGTGTGCTTGTGTGTCAGCTCTATTATGAGCCTTAGCCCAAGTATTAAAAAAAAATTACAAGCCTCTGAGCCATGAGTGCGACCAGCAAGAGGAAAGTGGATACAGTTCACAACTAAAGGCAAGCTCCAAAGCTTCTCATAATTCTTCGAAGCTCCTCAGGTGTGATGCCGCTACACCAATTAGGTGCGACCAGTGAGAAGAATGACAAACAGCCAGGCGGCTCGACAAGGGGGAGGGATGGAATATAGGGGGAAGATGTGCGAGCGATTGGAGGTCAGCCTAAAGTCTGAGCTCTGGCTTTCGTCTTTTCCTGCCTATCGTCCAAGTCCGACAACCTTGACAGTTTCGCCCTTTCACTCGCTTTGACATTCCTTCCATTTTGCTCTATCACAATTCTTCCCATCTTACACATCCCCACACTTTTTCACGGACCACAACACCTATTTTTTGTTTCTTCTCCCGATCCTCTTCGTGGCTTTGGTACATTCATGGACCCAGCGTACCTTCTCAGCACCAAAGCCCATGCTGCCTCAGACGCCGACTGTCCTCGTATCGACAGAATGAGATTCCCGGAGCCGTGCAGGTCATCATGTTGGGCAAATGGAACTTATGCAGTTTCCCCAAATGATGGGAGCACTCCCACAGGGGAGAGAGAGAGGGAGAGAGGGATTGTGAAGGGGCGAGCCTGTACTGCTGAGTAAGTGGACCCATTTGCCTTGACAGGTCACTAAATGCTGGTGATTGTGTGCTGGAGTGTGACAAAAGTCCCCATTCTTTCTCTTTCGCACTCTGCCATCTTTAATCCTCTACCCAATCTGTGTGTTTTTCTTCGGATGCCTGGATGTAAGTATTGTAAAGGTATCAAGACAATGTTCGAAATTGTCCAGGGTGGAATGCTTGCGAAGGATTAAGGGAAATGTATGTGTGCCTGGAAATATCCTTGAATTGCATGTGATTCCCATGTCTTAATTTTTTTTCCCTGCCATTTTTCGATCTTGCTATTCCTGCCTTTCCTGCTTTTATTAATTTGCTTGCGTGATTAACTGTCGATTCATGTCGACTTATCCTGCTCGCCTTTTATCTGGGGTAGCACTCTCGGCGATTGGTCCGGCATTGCAAATTGTAATGGCAGCCCATAGAGAGCGGCATGTGGCGTTGGTTCACTCGGACAATTAAGTCGTCATGGTTCCCCATCTGCTCCATTCATCTCACTAGTATGGTAAACCAACCATGGGCCATGACGATCCAACCAGAGGAGAGTGTTGACGATGGCGTCCATTGTCTTTTAAAAGACACACCGGGTATCTGCCGGCACAACCAACCACATACAAGGCTTTTATCCGCAGCTCAATGGAATACTGTTCTCCCCTCTGGGCCGGTGCTCCTGCCTCACACCTAGCTCGGCTTCACATGGTTGAAACCAAAGCTTTCAGAATCATTGGAATCTCCTGTGATGAAGCTAACTCTGAGGGCCTTTCACTCACTCGCCGCAGGCAGGTTGGTGGTCTGTCTTCTACCGCCTCCTCTCCGGCCTTGCTCCCCCAGCCCTGTCTGTGCTCTGTCCCCCAAATATTCCTACAGGTCACACTAGATCTGCCAGCAACCCTCTGATTGTTAAACTGCCAAAATCTAGGCTCTCTGCTCACCTTCACTCTTTCATTCCCCTTTTCTCCCACCTCTGGAACAAACTCCCCCACTCCCTTCAATCCCACTCCTCCCTCCAGGTCTTTAAAACAGCTGTTCACCACCATCTCTTATCTTCCCCCATACAAAACCTTGATCTTTTCTACCCCCATCAATTCACCCCAGATCCACTTTTTTGAAATACCGACTTCTTTCATGGAAGTCCTCGCAGTGTCCATGTGTTTTATACCTCTTCCCCCCCCCCCCCCCCCCCCGCTCTCCCTGCTCTCCATCTTGTTCTCACGCTCCCTTTATCATATGTTTTATGTGTCAGTTTGTCATTTTTGTGATCAATGTTAGCTCTTACACGAGCCTCGACCTTGTGTAGTATACAAAATAAAAATCCACTGAAATCAGAAAAACTGTTATAAAGTTTGCAATTCACATATGCTGATGAAAAAAGTTTTATTAAAGCAAATGGCTGAGCAGAAACCAGCTTAAAAATAAAGTATGGCACCGATTTTTCCAAAAGGAAAAATAGACAAAAGCAAAGCCACAGCTCAGGGCATGCATTGCAATTTAATGTGGATTTGTAAAGGCACAAAAGACGGCGGTCACCTTTGCGGACTCTGAACAGGCACAATAAATGCACCGCCACGCCCCGGGGAAAACAAGCTCATGATGGCCGGTCCATTGTCCTGGGTCACGGTCGCTCCCCAGCAACACGATTGCACTCAAAGTCGGGGTGCGTGCACACGACGCAGTGACCCAGATGATTCTTTCGAAAAAGGCAAGTATGGCGTGGAGTTTGCCTCGAGGGCACTACGTGCCATTATGATGGAGATAAAATAAAAGTGCAGCCCGTTGGCAATCTTCAAACTTATAGTTCCTCTCCCTTAATTAACCGATCTATTGATCCTGAGGTAACCCTCATCCCTGAAGTGCCAAAAATAAAAATAAAAAGCCTCTGGAAATGGAGAACCCAGAGACTGACAGGGCCATTTGGTTATCAAGAATAAGCTAGGCTCACCAAATGGTCCCAGTGACCTGTCCACAGGACACCGACGTGCTCCCCTCCCCATGCAGTAGTTAAGCATAATCTTTACAAATAAAACAAAACCAGTGATTCCAAGAATGAAGCAGAAATGTAGCAGCAGCTCAGGTCCAGTACCTTTCAGCCCACACCAAAAGGCAAATGAGTGCATACCTCAGGCTTGCTCACCACGTGGAGGAAAACCAACACCAAAAGAATAAAGCTGTGGGAGCACGATGTCAAATCGAATCCCTGGTGTTTTCAACGTCTGAGGTTCGTGTGCTTTGCTCGCTGGACGGCACATCTTGTAAGTAGTTGTGCCAGGCCGTGCCTGGAGCCTCATCACTTCAGCTTAGGAATGGTGCTAACCGTACCGGGTTCATGGCTAGTCGGAGTGGAACCAATTGAGTGATGAGTGAAGAAGGCTGGATTGATGGCTAACCTTCAGTAGTAGCTATCATTTAGGCCGTCATCTCTCAAAGGGCTGTACCTTTTTGGAACCTGGAGGGACCTACGGTGGTGAAGACGTTGGAAAGAATTGTAGTTAATAAGCAAAGGTGATAAATACACATTGAGTAGCACTTGCATCTTCCACAAGTGATCAGAAACATCAACGGCCATTTTTTAAATGAAGCAAGTGATGCTACCTCCCACCTTCGAACGGGCTGTACCAGTTTACTTCGTGCTGGCCCAGGTACACCAGTATATGCATGTGTGCTCAGCTTTGGCAGGCCGCTCTGTCGGCCCACCGCCTTGATGGGGACCAGCCCAGGGCTGAGTCGTCCGCAAACGTCCTGACCAGATTCAGGTGGTGTCGCGGCCCGCTGGTGGGGAGAGAGGCGAGATCCGGCATTGGGGCTGCGATGTCGATTGGGGCTTGGAGCACGAGCTAGTCCGATGGAACGCCCCTGCCTTTGACCATCGTTGAGAATGCTGCTGGCAGGAGATGGCCGTTTAAGTCGAGATGCTAGTGGCACCAAGGAGAAAGCGGAGAGTTTGTCAAACATGGCAGAAATACTGTGCTCGGTCATGCTTTGTCGATTCATCAAATTATCCGGCAATCAGTTGCTTGTTACTTTCAATCAAGGAATCGATCATAATGTTCCAGGATCGTTCAACTGAAACAGCGAATTAGGATCACACCTCATATTTAAATAAACATATTTGTGCAATCTTTGAAACTGTGGTTGAGTTTGTTTAGTGGTTTACAAGAGTTTACTCGATTAACAATAAATGGACTTTTTTGAGTGTACAATGGACAAGTATACAAAACGCTACTTGATTGGCTAATATTGACCAACGACACAGTTGTGTACAGTAATCGTTGTCGAATGACAAGTGAGAAAAACAATTTGGAAACTTTTTTGTTTCGACAACATGGTAGTACAGTATAAATTGACAATGACCAAGACATTTTCGATAATAAACATTTGTGTTTTGAACACCTTATGAGGAGATGAAATGGCCACAAGAAATTCCCACATTTACTCATGGGGAAATTTCAAAATGGCCAACAATGGGGCTTATGTTAACTTATGTTAAGTAAACACTACATGTTGAACATGTAACTAATTGAACTAATTTATCAATCAAATTAGAGGCAAACACAAACGTACAACAAGTACAGATAGATTCAAAGTACACCTCCCCCATGCCAAAAAAATAACATATCCTCTAGCGTGCGACATTGCTGGGGGGGGGGGGGGGGGTGCTTAAGGTGCCTGGCAATGCCACCATGCAGCACATAGAGACAGTACAGAGATAGAGCCAGGCAGAGATGAACAAAAATTGATTGATTAATTGTGTAATTAAATCAATAAACAAGTATAGATACATTCAAAGTACACCACCATGCCCAATAAATAACATCCTACAGCATGCGGCATTGCTATTTAAATAGGAGGTGTGATCCTAATTAAATTTGCTATTTCAGTTGAACGATCCACCATGCAGCACATAGAGACGGTATTGGGAGGGAGAGGTGTACATTTATTGTTTGACTAATTGCATAATTAAAATCAATAAATAATAATCATAAAATAATTTCTTAATCAATTGGTTAATTTGGCATACCTCAACCACCAGTGAGTGTTTCATATGAAGCTGTAACTTTTTTTAAAATTGTCATTAATCAGAAAAAATTAAATAATGAATTGACTAATCAATAAATAATTAATTCATCAATAAATCAAAAATATCCTTTATAGCCACATCACTTGGTCACTGCCTTGTCCGAATATCAGCTTCCTAGCTCAAAAGGTGCCTGAGATATTGCCCAGATGAGAAAGAAAATAAATAAGGGAGTAATACCAAAAATAAATAAATAACAATCATAAAATAATTAAATTATTAATCAAACTGGCTAATAGAATACCAAAACCACCATTTCATCCGAATTTGTAACTTTAAAAAAAAAAGTCATGAAGAGTAATTAAATAATTAATTGATTAATGAATAAATCAAAAATAGACTTTACAGCCAAATCACTTGGTCATTATCATGTCCAAATATCAGCTTCCGAGCTCAAAAGGTGCCTGAGATATTGCCCAGATGAGAAAGGAAATAAATAAGTACTTAATAAATCAGGACTTACCATTTTTGCCAAAGCACTTGCTCACTATTGTGCCGAAATTTCAGCTTCCTAGCTCAAAGGATGGCTGAGATATCGCCCGGACAAACAAACAAGCAAGAAAGAAAACAACCGGAGTGAAAATCGAGTACTCCCTTTCAGCGCGCGTCATCGTCGGGCCCCCTTCTGTGCCCCGGCGATGACATTATGCAGCGCCTGGAGATGGAATAGGAAAGGAGCGGTGTGCAATATATTGTGTGCCTGTACAAACTTTGTGGCTAATCTATATATATATCTGTGCAGTGTCTGTGTTGTCACTGAATTACTCCCTCAAACTTTTGTGAAATCATACCAAACTTCTGGTATGCACCTATCTCTCCCCAGTGTATGTCCTAAGGGTATTTTTTTTAAATAAAATTAATTTTTGGGGGGGGTTTTTTGGAGAAAATTTTTTTTTCCCAAACTTAAATCTTCAACTTCAATTGTTTCTAAAATCTAATATCACGAATATTACAAATACATTTGTGCAAAACAATTGTTTGTATTATGATTGGTGTAAACCATGCCAATACAGCAACTCAGGTACAGTCATCTATCTATCTGTCTACATATCTGGGCAGTGTCTGTGTTGTCACTGAACTACTCCCTCAAACTTTTGTTTCCGTGGTTGTGAAGAGATTTGAATCACGTAGTGGTGAGGGGTTTTGAATCACGTGGTGGTGAGGTGTTTTGAATTACGTGGTTGTGAAGTGTTTTGAATCACGTGGTGGTGAGGTGTTTTGAATTACGTGGTGGTGAGGTTTTTTGAATCACGTGGTGGTGAGGTTTTTTGAATCACGTGGTGGTGAGGTGTTTTGAATTTTGTGGTGGTGAGGTGTTTTTAATTACGTGGTGGTGAGGTGTTTTTCATTACGTGGTGGTGAGGTGTTTTGAATCACATGGTGGTGAGGTGTTTTTCATTATGTGGTGGTGAGGTGTTTTTAATTATGTG
This sequence comes from Myxine glutinosa, assembly GCF_964187855.1. Taxonomy (NCBI): domain Eukaryota; kingdom Metazoa; phylum Chordata; class Myxini; order Myxiniformes; family Myxinidae; genus Myxine; species Myxine glutinosa. Next base: position 112,870,921 of record NC_136272.1, read on the forward strand.
GTGGTGAGGTGTTTTTCATTACGTGGTGGTGAGGTGTTTTTAATCACGTGGTGGTGAGGCGTTTTGAATTACTTGGTGGTGAGGTTTTGTATTACGTGGTGGTGAGGTGTTTTGAATTACTTGGTGGTGAGGTGTTTTGAATTACGTGGTGGTGAGGTGTTTTGAATTACGTGGTGGTGAGGTGTTTTGAATTACTTGGTGGTGAGGTTTTTTTAATTACGTGGTGGTGAGGTTTTTTTAATTACGTGGTGGTGAGGTTTTTTAAATTACGTGGTGGTGAGGTGTTTTGAATTACTTGGTGGTGAGGTGTTTTGAATTACGTAGTGGTGAGGTGTTTTGAATTACGTGGTGGTGAGGTGTTTTGAATTACGTGGTGGTGAGGTGTTTTTAATTACGTGGTGGTGAGGTGTTTTGAATCACATGGTGGTGAGGTGTTTTTCATTATGTGGTGGTGAGGTTTTTAATTATGTGGTGGTGAGGTGTTTTTCATTACGTGGCGGTGAGGTGTTTTTAATCACGTGGTAGTGAGGCGTTTTGAATTACTTGGTGGTGAGGTTTTGTTAATTACGTGGTGGTGAGGTGTTTTGAATTACTTGGTGGTGAGGTGTTTTGAATTACGTGGTGGTGAGGTGTTTTCAATTACGTGGTGGTGAGGTGTTTTGAATTACTTGGTGGTGAGGTGTTTTGAATTACGTGGTGGTGAGGTGTTTTGAATTACTTGGTGGTGAGGTGTTTTGAATTACATGGTGGTGAGGTGTTTTGAATTACGTGGTGGTGAGGTGTAATAATCCCAAACTTCCAGTTTGCACCTACCCCTCCCCTATGTATGTGCTGAGGGGTTCTTTTTTTTTAATTATTTTATTTTTTCAACCTAAATCTTCAACCTGAATTGCTTATAAAAATGTAATATCACAAACACTGCAAATAAATTTGTGCAAAATAATTGTTTGCATTATGATTTGCTGTGTTGTCATGATTTACACCACTCAGGTACAGTCATTATCCTCAGCTAAAACAAGCCCATTCCTCTGTAACGACGCATAGCGAGCCGAGCCGAGGCAAGTTAGTATGTATATATATGTTTATATATATGCGTGATTTATGAAGCTGTCATGAGAAAAAAAAAAAAAAAGAGTTGGACTGAATTTTGCAACAAGTATGGGCTGGATCCATACATTTGAAGTAAAATGTATGGATCATTCATGTTTGACATTCTAGACATGCACACCCTGAATTGCAATACACAATAATATTTATAAACTTTACAGCAATGGCAACATATTACATGAAGTGTGGAGTTTTGCCAACTTTTCAAACTCCAGGCCCACAGTAATGTTTAATACAACATTAACCGATACAACATTGACAGACGAAACACAAAGTCACACTGAAAAAGTTGACATCCAATTTTACGCAATCGTACATCACACCCTAAAATGAACAAATGCATTAGCCCTCAAAGAAATGTATTATCTATCTATAATTCCAGTAATCTGTGTGTGTGTGTGTGTGTGTGTATGTCTGTGTGTTTGTCTGTGACCGCTGTTTCTCGACAACCACGGGTCCGATATACTTGAAACTTGCCAGGTATATTGCTGGGGACCCGAGGATGTGCCTTTTCAAGGTTTCATATTAATCGGACAAGTAGTTACCGAGCTATGTCCAAAAAACGATTCAACCAATCAGAGAGCAGCGAGTTATTACGTGTGCCGAACGTGGCGAACAGACTCTGCCTCGGACGGCACATTTGAGAGCGTATTCATTTATTTCACGTTGGCAAACTATGTTGCCGCTATGTTGGCGTTAAACTATGTTTTAAAACTAATTAAAACTAATTTGCGATTCTTGCGCTTTCCTGCGCGTTTGTGCACGCTATGGCGATTTCTTTACCAAACTCCGCAAGCCGTTCGCTTTGGACCAAACCATTTCATGTAAATAGAGGGGGGGGGGATTGTCACCGTACTCGCAAGCCGTTCGCTTTGGACCAAACCATTTCATGTAAATAGAGGGGGGGGGGTATAATTTTAGATATAGATATAGTACGGGCATGCCCTAGTCTATCTATAATGCCAGTAATCTCTGTGTGTCTGTCTGTGACCGCTGTTTCTCGACAACCACGGGTCCGATATACTTGAAACTTGCCAGGTATATTGCTGGGGACCCGAGGATGTGCCTTTTCAAGGTTTCATATTAATCGGACAAGTAGTTAGCGAGCTATGTCCAAAAAACGATTCAACCAATCAGAGAGCAGCGAGCTATCACGTGTGCCGAACGTGGCGAACAGACTCTGCCTCGGACGGCACATTTGAGAGCGTATTCATTTATTTCACGTTGGCAAACTATGTTGGCGTTAAACTATGTTTTACAACTAATTAAAACTAATTTGCGATTCATTCGCTTTCCTGCGCGTTTGTGCACGCTATGGCGATTTCTTTACCAAACTCCGCAAGCCGTTCGCTTTGGACCAAACCATTTCATGTAAATAGAGGGGGGGGATTGTCACCGTACTCGCAAGCCGTTCGCTTTGGACCAAACCATTTCATGTAAATAGAGGGGGGGGATATAATTTTAGATATATATATAGTACGGGCATGCCCTAGTGTTTATAAGCATGATAAGTACACACTATCCTGTGCATCTGTGATTTTAATAGTCATATTGTTCACTTTCATGAAATATCTTAAAATGTTATATTTCATCCATTTATATGCCGCCGACAAAGTCGCTGGAGGAATTATGATTTCAGGTTGTCCGTCCATCCGTCCATATATCTGTCTGTCCGTCCATATATCTGTCTGTCCGTCTGTGATAGGTTTTTATTAGCGCAATATTTTGAGAACGGCTGAAGGGACCTTAGTCAAACTTGGTGCAGATATGTATAATGAGGTAAAGATGAACCGATTAGATTTTGGGGTCAAAGGAGGTCAAAAAAGGTCACGAGGCCAAAAATATTTACATTGCCGTGCCAACTCGTGAGCAAGTGATGAGATTTTGAACAAACTCGGTGTAAGTATATATTATGATGCAGAGATGAACTGATTGGATTATGGCATCAGGAGGTCAAAGGTCAGAGGTCATGTCAGGTAAAAATGTGACAACTTGTGAACAGCTGAAGGGATTTAAATCAAACTTGGTACAGGTATTACAAAATGGAATAATGTGGGCGGAGGCATATCGGTCGACATTGTGACGTCGATGAGTGTCGTTCTAGTTATGATATCAACTGCGTGTGAACTGTTTTCACATTGCGAATCACACTTGCAATGAGAATACTACAAGCAATGCCTCTCTTGGCACAGCTATGTGACTTACATAAGTGTTGTTTGCTCCTACAAGAGCATCTTGTATCAATTAGCAGTTCTGAACGTGTTGGTGCCTTGTCGGTGATACAACACAACAACAACATGCATTTTAAGGCCATTTTCCCTGCTAGAGCGGGGGTTAGCCTTGCGGTCCCCATGACAATCTTCTCCATTTTGCCCTATTTTCTGCATCTCTCCTTGTTAACCCCCTTGCCCGCATTTCTTCTTCCACCATCTTTAGCCAAGTCTTTCTCGGTCTTCCCCGTCCTCTACTTCCTTCTACATTCATTTCCATCACTCTTCTCAACCAGTCACTTTCATCCTTCCTCAACACATGACCAAACCATCTCAACCTGTTCCTCTTCACAGCATCCATCCCAGGCTCTATTCCCATCATTTTTCGCAATTCATCATTTGTCTTCCTCTCTCTCAACGATACTCCGCACATCCATCGAACCATTCGCATTTCCACCCTTTCCAACCTTCGTTGCTGCTCTACGTTCATTGCCCATGTCTCGCTCCCGTAAATCATAACACTTCTCACACATGCAGCATAAACCTTTCCCTTCAGCTTCAACGACACTCCCCTCCTCATCAGCACGCCACTCAGTTCCCGAAACTTCTTCCATGCACATCTCACTCTCGCAACCGTTGCCGAGTCTGATCCACCTTCTCCATTCAGCATGTCTCCGAGGTAGCAAAATGTTTTCACACCTTCCAGCTTCACGCCGTCTCCAAGATCCAACTCAACATTTCCTTCATCTGCAGCTCCCTCTGTGCACACCTTACATTTGAATGTAGCTGCCACACTGGTTAATGACCCTCTCAGACCACTACATTTTTGATGAACCCACTCAGCGCACATTGGACATTGAATGGAGTTCACTCCGACACCCTTCCTGCACACAGCACAGGGCCACTTCCCAGTCCTTTCCACCTCACCACATGCTTTACCACTTGCCATCACCTTCGTCTTTCCGATATTCACCTTCAGACCTTTTGTCTCCATACATTCCTTCCACTTGTTCATCTTTTCCTTCAGTCCATCCATACTTTCCGCAATCAACACCAGATCATCTGCATACAACAACTCCCACGGTAAACCCTCCTTTACGTTCTGAGCCAGCACCTCCATCACAGCTACAAATAGTAGTGGACTTAGTACCGACCCCCTGATGCACTCCCACCTTCACCTCAAACTCACCACTGTTCCCGTCCTTCGTCCTTACAGCTGTGCGTGCTCTTTTGTACATTGCCATCACTACTCTGAGAACGGCTTGTCAGTGATAATGGGTACAAATGAGTCAACCTCTACTTTGTATTCATATTCCTCCCTAGTTAGCACAGTTTTAGGTGATGCCTTGTTCTGACTTGGTGATGCACTCGAATGCTGATTAAACAATATATTTTCATAAAATTTTGCACATTTTAGAAAGAATTATGTTCCAGTAATGAGTAACAGTTATTTAGTTTATTATTTTATATTTATCAAAGCATTCACATTTTATACCATAAAAAAGAGGATTTTTTTGAATTGTCATCTAAACCTGGAAAACGCATTATTACCCTCGCCAGAGAAGGTATTGCATTGAGACTGTCTGTTTGTCTGTCTGTCCGCACAGAATAAATATGATTTTCTCTGCAACCATTGGTCTTATTGACAGGAAATTTGCACCATATGTGTAGATGTTTTTAAAATAATTATGATGTCATAGGTCACGTGGTACAGGCGCTATCTTGCAAAAATCGAAAAACTTTGCACCTCTATTTCGCCGAAAGCGCTGCATAGAAAAAATTGAGACATGGCTCATTGTAAAGAACTCTCCATGGGGAATAAAATATGTTAATGATGTCATGGGTTCCTCCATTATGACGTCATAATTCAACGAGTACAAAACTTCATCAGATCAAGATGAAAATTTATTGAGCATCATCTAGGGATAAATTGCTGGAAAAAAATAATAATAATAATCTATCTATAATTCCACTAATCTCTGTGTGTTTGTTTGTTTGTCTGTGACCGCTGTTTCTCGACAACCACGGGTCCGATATACTTTAAACTTGCCAGGTATATTGCTGGGGACCCGAGGATGTGCCTTTTCAAGGTTTCATATTAATCGGACAATTACTTACCGAGCTATGTCCAAAAAACGATTCAACCAATCAGAGAGCAGCGAGCTATCGCGTGTGCCGAACGTGGCGAACACACTCTGCCTCGGATGGCACATTTGAGAGCGTATTCATTTATTTCCCGTCGGCAAACTATGTTGGCGCTATGTTGGCGTTAAACGATGTTTTAAAACTAATTAAAACCCCGGGGGGATTGTCACTGTACTCGCAAGCCGTTCGCCGTTCGCTTTGGCGTTGCGAATGGACCAAAACATTTCATGGACCAAACCATTTCATGTAAAGCGTTCGCCGTTCGCTTTGGCGTTGCGAATGAACCAAAACATTTCATGGACCAAACCATTTCATGTAAATAGAGGGGGGGATATAATTTTAGATATAGATATAGTACGGGCATGCCCTAGTAATACTAATGTCATCATTCACGTGGTTTGGCCGCCATATTTGTTTCAACACAAAAGCCTTAAAACCACTAAAAACATATCCTGGCAAGGGTCTGCAATCTGATTGCTCTTTCTTGTTTACAGTTTTGTAACAGGTCATATACTTTGACCTAATAAAAAACCGGGTTGGGCTATTTTCATGTCCATTTCTACTGTACTATGGGGATGGATCCACCATGAAGGCAAATCTTTACATGCAAGAGCTTACCTGTCATCTGTATCAATGGTCATATGCCAACAACTGTACACACCTACCTAGGACAATTTCTGTTATTGTATGTTCGTAGCAAATTGTATGTTCATAGCAAGGGTGCCCGGAGGGCGTGAATGGTGTTGGTGTCCTGTTTTCTGAGGAGTTTGTAGACAGTGTGGCGAGTGTGACTAGAGTGAGTGATAGGTTGATGATGGTGAAAATGATGATTGGAAAGCTCTTGGTGAACGTCATCTCGGGATATGCTCCGCAGGTTGGTCGAAGCGATGAAGAGAAGGACAAGTTCTGGTGTGCGATAGAGAAGCTGATGGAAAACGTGAAAGATGAGGAAGTTGTTGTGGTGGGAGGAGACCTGAATGGACATGTGGGAAGGAGTATGGATGGTTTTGAGGGAGTTCATGGGGGTTACGGATATGGTGTGAGAAATGGAGAAGGTGAAAGGATTTTGGAGTTTGCTGATGGAGCTGATTTGTTGATTTGTAATACTCAGTTCCAGAAAGAGGACAATAAGCTTGTTACATACACGTCAGGTGGGTCGACGACAACCATTGACTACCTGATGGTGCGTCGGCGAGATAGGGGGCACCTCCGGGACACAAAGGTGATCCCGGGGGAGGAGGCTGTTTCACAGCACCACTTGGTTGTCTGCGACATAAGGGTGAAAGGTGCGAGGAGAGCTCGGCGGGTGAAGTACCAACCGAGAATGAAGGTGTGGAGATTGAAAGAGGTGACAGTAAGGGAGGCATTAAAAGAGAGGCTGAGTAGGGTAGAGGATGATGCGGTTGAGCTTGAAAGTGGTTGGATGTCAATGAAAGCTAGTCTGTTGGGAGCCGTTGGTGAGGTATGTGGATGGACAAAAGGACCACCGAGGCACTCGGAAACATGGTGGTGGGATGTTGAGGTTGGAAAGAGGATTGACGAGAAGAGGAAGAAGTTCAAAGAGTGGCAGAAGGCGAAGGGTACGGGAGCAGAAACAGCAGAGCATGAAAGTTATAAGGCAGCCAGGAAGGCTGCAAAGAAAGAGGTAGCAAAGGCGCAGGAGGCATGTAGGAAAATGTTCGGAGAACGCTTGGATTCGGAAGAGGGTCAGAAAGCAGTATTCAGGATTGCAAAGCAGATAGCGAAAGAGAGGTGTGATGTGATGGGGGTGAGTTGCTTGAAGGATGAAGTGGGACAAATCGTTGTCGACCCAGATGGAATTAAAGGAAGATGGAAAAGATATATGGAAATGCTGTTGCATACAGAGAATGAATGGGATGGCAACATAGAGAGTAACCCAGTTTTAGGACCGGCAGAGAAGATAAATGAGAAGGAAGTTGAGGAAGCGATAAAAGCAATGAAAAGTGGAAAAGCGGGAGGGCCGACGGGAGTTGTGGGAGATATGTTGAAGGCAGCAGGAAGTTGGGGTGTGAAGAAAATGACAGAGATCTGTAATCTGGTGGTGAAAGAAGGCCGCATTCCAGTGGATTGGGAACTCAGTACCCTCGTCCCTCTATACAAGGGGAAAGGTGACCCTCTGGAGTGTGGCTTGTACCGAGCGATAAAGTTATTGGAGCATGGAATGAAGGTATTGGAAAGGGTGTTGGAGAGGAGGATAAGGAAGAAAGTGAAGATCGACGAAATGCAGTTTGGATTTATGCCAGGAAGAGGAACGACAGATGCGCTTTTCATTGTGAGGCAGTTGCAGGAGAAGTACATGGATAAGAGGAAGAAGTTGTTTTTTGGGTTTGTTGATCTGGAGAAAGCATTCGATAGGGTTCCACGCAAAGTATTGACATGGGCATTGAGGAAGTTAGGAGTGGAGGAATGGTTGATCAGAGTAGTGATGGCAATGTACAAAAGAGCACGCACAGCTGTAAGGACGAAGGACGGGAACAGTGGTGAGTTTGAGGTGAAGGTGGGAGTGCATCAGGGGTCGGTACTAAGTCCACTACTATTTGTAGCTGTGATGGAGGTGCTGGCTCAGACCGTAAAGGAGGGTTTACCATGGGAGTTGTTGTATGCAGATGATCTGGTGTTGATTGCGGAAAGTATGGATGGACTGAAGGAAAAGATGAACAAGTGGAAGGAATGTATGGAGACAAAAGGTCTGAAGGTGAATATCGGAAAGACAAAGGTGATGGCAAGTGGTAAAGCATGTGGTGAGGTGGAAAGAACTGGGAAGTGGCCGTGTGCTGTGTGCAGGAAGGGTGTCGGAGTGAACTCCATTCAATGTACAATGTGTGCTGAGTGGGTTCATCAAAAATGTAGTGGTCTGAGAGGGTCATTAACCAGTGTGGCAGCTACATTCAAATGTAAGGTGTGCACAGAGGGAGCTGCAGATGGAGGAAATGTTGAGTTGGATCTTGGAGACGGCGTGAAGCTGGAAGGTGTGAAAACATTTTGCTACCTCGGAGACATGCTGAATGGAGAAGGTGGATCAGACTCGGCAACGGTTGCTCGAGTGAGATGTGCATGGAAGAAGTTTCGGGAACTGAGTGGCGTGCTGATGAGGAGGAGAGTGTCGCTGAAGCTGAAGGGAAAGGTGTATGCTGCATGTGTGAGAAGTGTTATGATTTATGGGAGCGAGACATGGGTAATGAACGTAGAGCAGCAACGAAGGCTGGAAAGGGTGGAAATGCGAATGGTTCGATGGATGTGCAGAGTATCGTTGAGAGAGAGGAAGACAAATGATGAATTGCGAAAGATGATGGGAATATTGCCTGTGATTGATGCTGTGAAGAGGAACAGGTTGAGATGGTTTGGTCATGTATTGAGGAAGGATGAAAGTGACTGGTTGAGAAGAGTGATGGAAGTTAATGTAGAAGGAAGTAGAGGACGGGGAAGACCGAGAAAGACTTGGCTAAAGATGGTGGAAGAAGAAATGCGGGCAAGGGGGTTAACAAGGAGAGATGCAGAAAATAGGGCAAAATGGAGAAGATTGTCATGGGGACCGCAAGGCTAACCCCCACTCTAGCAGGGAACATGGCCTTAAAATGCATGTTGTGTTGTTGTTGTATGTTCGTAGCAAAACACAAAAATTAAATGATCGATCATTGAGCGGTTGATATTGCAAATCACAAATCTACAATCACTGATCATGACTTTTACTACCAATTCCCAACACTGGGGGTGTGCAAAGTGGTGTCGTTCAAATGCTGCTCACCTGGAAGACTTGGGCGGATGCGTGGCATAGCACTCGATAGCAGGGGTGGTGAGGCACGAGGTGAGGTAAGGTACGTGCGATCAACACCTCCCGGCGAGCATGTTCGGTCAGGCCTACTGTCTGGGAGTGGGGTGCGACACACAATGTTCAACCATTTAATCGAACATCTCCCGAATGAGATTCACAGCGAAAGCCTCGGTTTTGTCAATCCACAGTCTCAAATCGGTTATGGAGGAAGAATCCTCGAGGGATCGTAGTCTCCACGCTGTCCATCAGCTGGAAATCAGCGAGGGGACGACCCATGAGATTTACCCGAAATAAATCCTTGTTGACGCAACACCTTCACTGAACGACGTCAATCTGTATTTAAGTGAAGCCACCGGTACAAGTGAACATTGTTAACAAGTGAGTGAGCATTAACACCAAACAATTACACAATTACACGTGGATGTGATGCACGGACATTCCACATGGACTTTCAGCGCTTTAATTATTCAGTAAACCATGTGGACATTGTTCAACGGGCGCAGACACTAGAGACAGAAGAGATGAAAGAATGAAAAGAGGAATATACACGAGTACACACATTAGTTCTTCCTGCCAATGGGTGTCAAGTTTCATGATTCTGACATTAGACGCCTCGGTGCTGCATTAATCAAGATGGCAGAGGGTAACACGACGTTGTTGGTGCTGTGAAGCACTGGAGATGAGAGCTGGAATGACTGACTGGAGATGAGCTGAGAGCTGGAATGACTGACTGGAGATGAGCTGAGAGCTGGAATGACTGACTGGAGATGAGCTGAGAGCTGGAATGACTGACTGGAGATGAGATGAGAGCTGAAATGACTGACTGGAGATGAGCTGCGAGCTGAAATGACACATTAGATGAGAGCTGGAATGACTGACATGAGATGGAATGGCTAGAGATGAGAGACAGGTGCACCATTACGATTCTGAGAGTGAGAGATGGTCAATGGAGACCGCCACAAATCTCCACCCCTGACTTGGTTTCGTCAGATTTTCATCTCTTTTCCCAAACTTAAGGAACACCTTCATGGAGAACATTTTCCTTCTGACGACGTCAAGGCCGCTACGAAGCACTGGTTAAATCAGCAGGACACACAGTTCTAATTGGGACGGCACCACAAAACGACAGTGCTTGAACGTTGGTAGAAATGTGTGGACAGCAGTGATGATTATGTTAAGAAATAAATTATTTTTCATCATCTTCTTCTTCTCGTAACAAATTGAGGGATGCCAAATAGGGCGCGGGATCGATTTTGCCCATGATGTAATTGAAGGGTGGCCGCAAAATGAAAAGGACCGAAGCTTAATTCTTTACACAACGCAGTTGTCACTAGGGGAATGGCCTACTCTTACACATACTATGACATAACTAATTCTAATGGGCCTACGTGTTGCTTGTGGACGAACTATGGGGGGCAAACCACTTCTTCAAACTTCTTCTTCTCCCCCCCCCCCCCCCCCCCCCCTCCCGCCTTCCAGCAAACTACTTATTCTTACATTCAAAACACCCTGGTGTTGGGCTAGCGGCTAGGGTGCCGGCTTAGGATCCTAGGATCCTGGGTTCGAATCCCGGTCAATCGCTGAATTAACACCAGGGGGGTTGACTCAGCCTGTCATCCTTCCGAGGTCGGCTAATTGAGTACCAGTTCACTGGTAATTCCCTGTTTGTCGTTAAAGGCGGCAAAAAGGGTTGGCGTCAGGAAGGGCATCCGGCCGTAAAACATTGCTTCAAAAAGGGGACCGAAAAACAACAACAACCACGGTTCCCGAAAAAGGCCAACCCCCGCTTTGCGGGGAAAAATGGCCTCTAAAGGTGGTTATTATATTATATATATCTTCTTCTTCTCCCCTCCATTACTCTGTCTTTTTCCTGCTACTCTCTGCCTTTCTTTAAATTTAATTGAATTTCCCCCTTTCCTTGTGGCTACCCCCCTGCCCCCCCCCCCCTCCCGCCTTTCAGTACTCAAGCAACATCGTCATCTTGAAAAGGCAAATAATAATTACGAAAGTTCAAAACACGATCATTGCATAAAGGCTTCGACTCTACTTGCTAAACTACTTATTCTTACATTCAAAACACCAAGCACCTTACCACGGCAGGTCTCTTGGCTCGCCTCTTGATGCACGCCACGACCACGCAGGGGCTGCATCCCATGCTTTCGTGGCTGCTGCAGGCCTCGAGTCATTGCCCGAGCCGGGGGTGACGGTGTACGGAGTGCCGTTGTTGCGGTGACAGGAGAGAGAGGTGGCGGTGGAGATTGCCGAGGTGAAGGTGTAAAGCGGTGTTGCAGAATAGGCGCAGTGGTTGGCTGGGGATTGGTGCCAATGTTATCAATCTCATTTTCTTCATAGTCATCCAAGCGATCGAGATCAAGGTCGCTGGCGGCAAGACTCCGCCGCAGGGACTGCACCGACGAGGAGCCGGAACTGCGGCGAGAGGCAGACGCAGACGCATCCTGACGAAGGCCTATGGGTCACAGCAAGGTGAAATCAAAATAATTGCAGTCAGATTAAGAGTCAAGAAATTAATCCAGGCCACACTCTAGAATAAAAAGAAAGAAAAGGAAAAAAGACAAAGAAAAAAAGAGCATACGAATATTCCTGAAACATTTAGGTTTCTTTTTTTTTTTTTGCTTTGTTTGAGAGATGCAAGAGAATTTCGAAAGTCAATTCTACAAGAGAAAATAACACGGACACGTTCCAAATTCATTGGTCTGAGATTCTGCTGCTCATGAGGAAATCCTCAGGCTGCTCGATTTGCAGCACGGTGCACACGCACAAACATCCGTCACAACCACTTACTTTCCTCCTGCATACGCGCCATGATTTGAACATCCGTGACGTTCTGAAGCTTGTATGCAGGGGACGTTTCTGTTTTCGAGTCGGATCGGCTTTCCTCGCTCTCCAACACGCTGTCATCGCTCTCACCCGACGATGGAGGGCTAAAAGGTCGCACAGCCTCTCGACCCAGCCCTGCGAGCACGAGGTCACACTCAGACACCATCCCACAATTACAGCAAGGAACTGAACATTGTATTTTATGAAGAGCTATCCTTAAAGTGCCAATCACGTGAGGCCTCTACAACTGGTGGGCCTCCAAAACCAGATCCGATCAGATCAAAATGACAATGGTTTGTCGGTAACAATTACACTTATCTCAAGTATGAGCAGCTCAAATCTGGAGAAAGCATTCAATAGGGTTCCATGCAAAGTAGTCACATGGGCATTCAGGAAATTAGGAGTGCAGGAATGGTTGATCAGATGAGTGATGGCAATGTACGAGAGAGCACGCACAGCCATTTTGAAGCAAAAGAAGTTATTTTTAAACAAGACCGAATTATAAAAGAATTCAAATATCAACCATTCAGTCATGGCAGAAAGGACCTACAAACATCTTTCCAATCAGAAACTGAGTATTCGGTAGCTGCATCAGAAATAACAAGAAAATAATGCAAGAAACAGTGAAGGCAATAGTTTGATTTTTTTTAAAAACCCCCAAAAAGTTCATCCAATTGTTGTGAAAAGATGTTGTGGTTTAAAATAAATAAAAACACCAAACCCCAACTACAAATTTTTAAATGGCGAGTCTTAAACTACAGCAATACGACTGTGTCACCAATATGCCTCCTCATAGTCCCTGACCATGATAATGGGTGGATGCCATCGTTCACTGTCCTAAAAATAAACAAGTTTGATTTAAATCCCTTCAGCTGTTTTCAATTATCACATTTTCACCAGCCATTACAGGTTTCACATCAATTGGTGAAGCGGTTTCAGAGAAGGGATTTAAAAAAAATATCTGCTTTCAAGCTAATATGGCTGCCACACCACGTAACATATGACCTTTAAAATGTACACTCTGCATATGTATGGGTAGGGGATCATGCTTCTGAAGTTTGGTGTTGTTCGGATAAAGTTTGTTTTTCTATCCAAGATGGCTGCCAAACCACATGACCTACGATGTCATCATTTTCAAACTATATGCAACAGTGGTGTTCGATGACATTTGTAAAATTTCGCATCGGTAGGGTAAGCGGTTTCAGAGATATAATTATTTATAATATTTTGCTTCAATCCAATATGGCTGCCACACCATGTGACCAATGATATTTTATTGATCAACTTTTAATCACCATGCCTAGTCAGTGATACGTACATTTTCAAGTCAATCGCTTTGGTGGTTTGGGAGAAAATGTTTTTTTAAAGGTTTTAGGTTAAATCCAATATGGCTGCCAAACCATGTGACCTATGATGTCATAAATGTAATATTTCAATACAAATGGGTCATAAATCGTGTGCATGCAACTTCAGATTTTTTGGATAAGGAATTCGATTGAAACATTTTTGGCTGATGTTACAAAACGGCCACACAGGGAAACAACGTCCACACAGGAAAATGAAACAGCAACAAATACAGCCCCAACAATTGCAAAAAAGACAAAATAAATATATAAAAATAAATATCAAGAAATATACACCAACAACTGGGAGAATGACAAAAGAGCAGGAAAATACAAAAAATAATTGGACAGAGTGGGGATAGACAAAGAAGGCTCATTGGAATGGCTAAGAAGAGGTCGGATCAACTGGGACGGCAAACAAATCATAACAAATGCCAAAGATCAAGGACACTACACCAATGAATTAAAAAAGATGACGGGACAGAGCCAGATGGACGAGTGTAGATTCTGCAGGACAGGAGGAACAGAAAGTACTAGTCACCTGCTCTCAGGATGCAAAAAACTATCAGAACAACTTTACACACAATGGCACAACAAAGTATGCAAAGTGATTCATTGGCATGTCTGCAAAAATTTTAACATCCCAGTTCCAGAAAACTCATGGAAACACGAACTAAAGGCAATCATTGAAAATGAGGACGTCATGCTCACGTACGACCTGATGATTCCACAGAGTGTGAACCGAGAAAACAAAGCATTGCGTCCGGGCATTGTACTCAAGAACAAAAAGGAAAAGACAGCATTCCTGATTGAGATATCAGCACCCAGCGATTTTAGCCTAAACAATGCAGAAATCGAGAAAATGACCAAATACCAGGACCTCAAAAATGAGATAAAGATATCTTGGAAGTTGAAGAGAATCGAAATTGTACCAGTGATGAATTGGAGCAACAGGAATGATGAAGAAGAACTTAACTGAGATTTTAAAAACCATCCCCGGGAATATTACCACAAATGAACTACAATTGGAGACAATCCGGGGTTCGGTGACAATCCCGAAAATAATAATAATAATAATAATAATAATAATAAAGGAGTCTTATATAGCCCCATCAAGCACAGTAAACTACCCTCATGGCACTTTACATTATCATGCAAACGCACACACAGCGCACACACACACACAAACATACACACACACATACACACACACAGACACACCTTCACTCTTGCCCTATTCCTCTCCCTCCCCATTCAAAACCCACAGATGTGTACTCCCCCTCCTCCTCCCCTCCCTCCCCCACATATGTACACAGACATACTCTCGATCTCTGTCCCACCTCAAACCAAAGGGAAAAGAGCCCTTGGAACAAATGGACAAATGGTGTTGGTCCATGAACCGTGATCCCTTACCGGAGAGGAGGTGGATACTTTGGGTCCTGTGAGGACTCTGTTCCACCTCCTGAAACCCGCAGATGGAGATAACAACCAACGGCATGCGGACGGGGAAGGACGGACGGACAGACAGACAGACACACAGACAGACACACACACGACAGTTGTGAGAATGTCAAAATCCCAGAGTCAAACATGGAAAAATACTCGAGTGCAGAGCATGGGGTCATGGGGACCACCGATCAATGGCTGCCAAACACTCAACCTGGTCTGGCTCATAGAAGATCATTCCATCACTGCCACATACCCTCTGTTTTGTGGAGGCCAGAATGTCTTGAGGGAAAAGAGATGGATTCCGAAGAGGCTCTGCTTTCTTTGTACATCTCCAGCCGCCGTTTGGCCGCTTCCAAGGAACTTTGGCAAGCATTTCTGTGGGATGGTGGGGTCAGTTGAGACTCCTTCGCCTTTGGGGATGGCAGAGCAAGACCTGGCTGCCCCGAGGGCGTTGGAGCCAGTGTAGTGGGTGAGCTGTGGTGGAACATGCCTGGGGCATTGGGATGTGCGGACGAAGGAGGTGGAGTAGACGAGGTCCAAGGGAGAGTACTGGTGATGGGAGCCAGGCAGGGGGACGAGGAGAGGGACCCCAATGAGAATCTCTGCTTCAGGAATGCTATCGGGGCAAGAAGAGAGGGATAAGTTAACACGGGATGGGGAAATGATGGGGAAAATGGAAACTACGTCTCTTCGTCATAACATAAGATCTACTCAAGAGGTCTGACGTCACGAATCCGTGGTCCCGTAAAAGGACCGGATGTCCTCACCCCCGGGAGTAGCATCCAGATGGTAGCGGAAGGCACGACGTGCGGCAGCAATCCGGGGAAGATCGAAGACCTGGCGAGACCAGGCGAGCGCATCGACCTGTTGGTCCTGCGCGGTGGCGGCTCGTCCCGGGGACTCGTACAACCTCGGGGGGGTGACGGGGGCAAGACCCGGAGAGGATGCCGTTTAAAGATCAAACATGCCGGTGATCACGAGCAAGCGGACGGTCAAGGCATTTCAACAAACGGAGAAGTGTTCGGACGGACGCGCCCCGATTGTCCTACCAGTTGTCGTCCTGAAAAGCGTCCGTCGGGGCAGCCAAGTCCAGTAACTCAACGATGTCCAAGGACAATCCGTCGTCGTTTCCGACGTCACCGTCCTCGTCCTTGACATCAATGTTATTATTCTCTTCGTCGCCGTCGCCGTCATCGACAGCTGCGGCAGCGACGTGTCCGCCAGACTTGGGGTTAGCGTTAGGCCTTCCGCCCGGCGTACTTTGAGAACATCCCATTTTCAGCGCCTCGTTCTGTTCTTCGAGCTTGCGGACGAGATTCTGCAACTTCCGCACCTCCAGCTCGGTGCTGAGGCTGTGTCGAACGCCGCTCGCCATGTCCAGCAACGGCATTTGCAACGAGAAAACCACGCCGCTAGCCGCTACGCGCACGTCACGGACATCGCGCGTCCTTTCCTGACGCGATGACGTCATGCGCACGCCGCCGCCTATGGGCTCTTTTTACCTCTGACGTAACGACGCCGCGCTCCTCTTCGTGATTCTCAAAGCGATTTAACTGCCTGTCTGTACTCAGATGGAATATTATCTGTCACCAACTTTAACTTTTGTTATAAATTTAGATGTGATGGAACACATAGTTGTAGTGCGAGGGAGGTATAAAAACAACAACAATCATATAACGCCGACCCCAGCTCGGCCACGAATTATTTATTATGACTTATGAGGTACAGAAAGTAGCCGATAGTATAGTATCGTATAGTGCAGTGCAGTACAGTACAGTACAGTACAAGCCTCTCCCATAACACTCCAAAATGATGACTCACACCATTCTTCTTTCTCATACTCATAGTTCTTTTCATTTTTAACTTTCCCAATGTTATGTTGCTATGGGTTTCCAGCATATGTAAGTCTACACACAGATTTATTGTCACTCCTTCGCTTTGGGGAACCTATGACGTCACAGGGTGGTGTCGACGTGTCCTGGGCAGGGCCGGGGATTAACCTTTTGTGGGTCTGGCGCCAAACAAATGTGTGGGCCCCCATTTGGGGGATCATTGCAAAAAACAGAAGGTCGACACAGAAGTAGTCTTTGACACACACACACACACATGTCGTTTTTTCATTTCTGTCTCTCTCTTATTCACAGAGACACACCCACACACACATAAATACACGTTTAGCGGTTGCCGAAGACGATAAGAAGAGGCCATTTCGTTGGGTACAAGAGGTAGTTTATTGTACAGAAATCTCCAGCAACTGCTAACGAAGCGAACGGAAGTCGTAACGGCTTATATAAAACAAACACCCTCTTCGGAGGGCGTGGCTCCAACAGCCGCGCGTGCGTCACGACGACACAACCAAACGCCCGTGTGCGTGGGTTATACCAAACCCATCGTAATGGTAACCGTCACATGCGGATAAGTGAATAAGGTAACCGCGACATGTGCATAAGGTAACCACTACATGCGCCCCCCAGAAGGCACGCCACGGGCGTGTACGTAGTTCGCGGGTGGAACAGAGCCGGGCCGCGGGTGGAACAGAGCCGGGCCGTGGGTGGAACAGAGCCGGGCCGCGGGTGGAACAGAGCCGGGCCGCGGGTGGAACAGAGCCGGGCCGCGGGTGGAACAGAGCCGGGCCGCGGGTGGAACAGAGCCGGGCCGCGGGTGCTGAGCAGCGGTAGCAGTTGTAGTTGCAGCAGTAGGAAATGCGGGAGCGGCGAGCAACGGTGCGCACGAAGACAACGAGGCTCCAGTGCGCGCGAAGGTAACAAAGCAGCCGTGCGTGCGCAAGAGATGAGCAGCATCAGCCTCGGGATCCGCCGTAGGAGCAGTAGTAGGAATTGCGGGAGTGGCGAGCGCCAGTGCGCGCGAAGGTAACAAAGCAGCCGTGCGTGCGCAAGAAATGAGCAGCATCAGCCTCGGGATCCGCCGTAGGAGCAGTAGTAGGAGTTGCGGGAGTGGTGGGCGGGGCGTGGCGGCGCCCACGAGGTGTGCAGCAGCATCAGCCTCGGGATCCGCTGTAGGAGCAGCAGTAGGAGTGGCGAGCAGCAGTACTCGACCTGTGTGCACGGAGGCGACGAAGTAGCAGTACTCGGCCTGTGTGCGCGAAGGCGACGGGCAGCAGTACTCGGCCTGTGTGCGCGGAGGCGACGAGCAGCGGTGCTCGGCCTGTGTGTGCGGAGGCGACGAAGTAGCCGTGCCCGGCCTGTGTGCGCGGAGGCGACGAAGTAGCAGTACTTGGCCTGTGTGCGCGAAGGCGACGAAGTAGCAGTACTCGGCCTGTGTGTGCGAAGGCGACGAAGTAGCAGTACTCGGCCTGTGTGCGCGGAGGCGACGAAGTAGCAGTACTCGGCCTGTGTGCGCGAAGGCGACAAAGTAGCCGTGCCGCCAACGCCCCGTAACGGTGTTCCTTCGGAGGGTCCCGGAGCTGGTTCGCCCCTCCAGTTGTAGAGGAGGAACCAAGCGCGATGCGCGAACCACATGGCCGCTCGCCGTTGCTAAAACTCCGGCAGTTCGAGTTTGGGTCTTGTCGAAGAAATTGGGGTCGCAATCCTGCCGTGTTCATGTGGCCCCCGAATACGTTCGGGGGCAACGGGGTCACCAGTTTAGCGGTTGCCGAAGAAGATAAGAAGAGGCCATTTCGTTGGGTACAAGAGGTAGTTTATTGTACAGAAATCTCCAGCAACTGCTAGCGAACGGAAGTCGTAACGGCTTATATAAAACAAGCACCCTCTTCGGAGGGCGTGGCTCCAACAGCCGCGCGTGCGTCACGACGACACAACCAAACGCCCGTGTGCGTGGGTTATACCAAACCCATCGTAATGGTAACCGTCACATGCGGATAAGTGAATAAGGTAACCACGACATGTGCATAAGGTAACCACTACATGCGCCCCCCAGAAGGCACGCCACGGGCGTGTACGTAGTTCGCGGGTGGAACAGAGCCGGGCCGCGGGTGGAACAGAGCCGGGCCGCAGGTGGAACAGAGCCGGGCCGCGGGTGGAACAGAGCCGGGCCGCGGGTGGAACAGAGCCGGGCCGCGGGTGGAGCAGAGCCGGGCCGCGGGTGGAACAGAGCCGGGCCGCGGGTGCTGAGCAGCGGTAGCAGTTGTAGTTGCAGCAGTAGGAAATGCGGGAGCGGCGAGCAACGGTGCGCACGAAGACAACGAGGCTCCAGTGCGCGCGAAGGTAACAAAGCAGCCGTGCGTGCGCAAGAGATGAGTAGCATCAGCCTCGGGATCCGCCATAGGAGCAGTAGTAGGAATTGCGGGAGTGGCGAGCGCCAGTGCGCGCGAAGGTAACAAAGCAGCCGTGCGTGCGCAAGAAATGAGCAGCATCAGCCTCGGGATCCGCCGTAGGAGCAGTAGTAGGAGTTGCGGGAGTGGTGGGCGGGGCGTGGCGGCGCCCACGAGGTGTGCAGCAGCATCAGCCTCGGGATCCGCCGTAGGAGCAGTAGTAGGAGTGGCGAGCAGCAGTACTCGACCTGTGTGCACGGAGGCGACGAAGTAGCAGTACTCGGCCTGTGTGCGCAAAGGCGACGGGCAGCAGTACTCGGCCTGTGTGCGCGGAGGCGACGAGCAGCGGTACTCGGCCTGTGTGCGCGGAGGCGACGAAGTAGCCGTGCCCGGCCTGTGTGCGCGGAGGCGACGAAGTATCAGTACTCGGCCTGTGTGCGCGAAGGCGACGAAATAGCAGTACTCGGCCTGTGTGCGCGAAGGCGACGAAGTAGCAGTACTCGGCCTGTGTGCGCGGAGGCGACGAAGTAGCAGTACTCGGCCTGTGTGCGCGAAGGCGACGAAGTAGCCGTGCCGCCAACGCCCCGTAACGGTGTTCCTTCGGAGGGTCCCAGAGCTGGTTCGCCCCTCCAGTTGTAGAGGAGGAACCAAGCGCGATGCGCGAACCACATGGCCGCTCGCCGTTGCTAAAACTCCGGCAGTTCGAGTTTGGGTCTTGTCGAAGAAATTGCGGTCGCAATCCTGCCGTGTTCATGTGGCCCCCGAATACGTTCGGGGGCAACGGGGTCACCAGTTTAGCGGTTGCCGAAGAAGATAAGAAGAGGCCATTTCGTTGGGTACAAGAGGTAGTTTATTGTACAGAAATCTCCAGCAACTGCTCGCGAACGGAAGTCGTAACGGCTTATATAAAACAAGCACCCTCTTCGGAGGGCGTGGCTCCAACAGCCGCGCGTGCGTCACGACGACACAACCAAACGCCGTGTGCGTGGGTTATACCAAACCCATCGTAATGGTAACCGTCACATGCGGATAAGTGAATAAGGTAACCGCGACATGTGCATAAGGTCACCACTACATGCGCTCCCCAGAAGGCACGCCACGGGCGTGTACGTAGTTCGCGGGTGGAACAGAGCCGGGCCGCGGGTGGAACAGAGCCGGGCCGCGGTGGAACAGAGCCGGGCCGCGGGTGGAACAGAGCCGGGCCACGGGTGGAACAGAGCCGGGCCGCGGGTGGAGCAGAGCCGGGCCGCGGGTGGAACAGAGCCGGGCCGCGGGTGCTGAGCAGCGGTAGCAGTTGTAGTTGCAGCAGTAGGAAATGCGGGAGCGGCGAGCAACGGTGCGCACGAAGACAACGAGGCTCCAGTGCGTGCGAAGGTAACAAAGCAGCCGTGCGTGCGCAAGAGATGAGCAGCATCAGCCTCGGGATCTGCCGTAGGAGCAGTAGTAGGAATTGCGGGAGTGGCGAGCGCCAGTGCGCGCGAAGGTAACAAAGCAGCCGTGCGTGCGCAAGAAATGAGCAGCATCAGCCTCGGGATCCGCCGTAGGAGCAGTAGTAGGAGTTGCGGGAGTGGTGGGCGGGGCGTGGCGGCGCCCACGAGGTGTGCAGCAGCATCAGCCTCGGGATCCGCCGTAGGAGCAGTAGTAGGAGTGGCGAGCAGCAGTACTCGACCTGTGTGCACGGAGGCGACGAAGTAGCAGTACTCGGCCTGTGTGCGCGAAGGCGACGGGCAGCAGTACTCGGCCTGTGTGCGCGGAGGCGACGAGCAGCGGTGCTCGGCCTGTGTGCGCGGAGGCGACGAAGTAGCCATGCCCGGCCTGTGTGCGCGGAGGCGACGAAGTAGCAGTACTCGGCCTGTGTGCGTGAAGGCGACGAAGTAGCAGTACTCGGCCTGTGTGCGCGAAGGCGACGAAGTAGCAGTACTCGGCCTGTGTGCTCGTAGGCGACGAAGTAGCAGCACTCGGCCTGTGTGCGTGAAGGCGACGAAGTAGCCGTGCCGTCAACGCCCCATAACGGTGTTCCTTCGGAGGGTCCCGGAGCTGGTTCGCCCCTCCAGTTGTAGAGGAGAAACCAAGCGCGATGCGCGAACCACATGGCCGCTCGCCGTTGCTAAAACTCCGGCAGTTCGAGTTTGGGTCTTGTCGAAGAAATTGCGGTCGCAATCCTGCCGTGTTCATGTGGCCCCCGAATACGTTCGGGGGCAACGGGGTCACCAGTTTAGCGGTTGCCGAAGAAGATAAGAAGAGGCCATTTCGTTGGGTACAAGAGGTAGTGTATTGTACAGAAATCTCCAGCAACTGCCAGCGAACGGAAGTCGTAACGGCTTATATAAAACAAGCACCCTCTTCGGAGGGCGTGGCTCCAACAGCCGCGCGTGCGTCACGACGACACAACCAAACGCCCGTGTGCGTGGGTTATACCAAACCCATTGTAATGGTAACCGTCACATGCGGATAAGTGAATAAGGTAACCGCGACATGTGCATAAGGTAACCACTACATGCGCCCCCCAGAAGGCACGCCACGGGCGTGTACGTAGTTCACGGGTGGAACAGAGCCGGGCCGCGGGTGGAACAGAGCCGGGCCGTGGGTGGAACAGAGCCGGGCCGCGGGTGGAACAGAGCCGGGCCGCGGGTGGAACAGAGCCGGGCCGTGGGTGGAGCAGAGCCGGGCCGCGGGTGGAAGAGAGCCGGGCCGCGGGTGCTGAGCAGCGGTAGCAGTTGTAGTTGCAGCAGTAGGAAATGCGGGAGCGGCGAGCAATGGTGCGCACGAAGACAACAAGGCTCCAGTGCGTGCGAAGGTAACAAAGCAGCCGTGCGTGCGCAAGAGATGAGCAGCATCAGCCTCGGGATCCGCCGTAGGAGCAGTAGTAGGAATTGCGGGAGTGGCGAGCGCCAGTGCGCGCGAAGGTAACAAAGCAGCCGTGCGTGCGCAAGAAATGAGCAGCATCAGCCTCGGGATCCGCCGTAGGAGCAGTAGTAGGAGTTGCGGGAGTGGTGGGCGGGGCGTGGCGGCGCCCATGAGGTGTGCAGCAGCATCAGCCTCGGGATCCACCGTAGGAGCAGTAGTAGGAGTGGCGAGCAGCAATACTCGACCTGTGTGCACGGAGGCGACGAAGTAGCAGTACTCGGCCTGTGTGCGCGAAGGCGACGGGCAGCAGTACTCGGCCTGTGTGCGCGGAGGCGACGAGCAGCGGTGCTCGGCCTGTGTGCACGGAGGCGACGAAGTAGCCATGCCCGGCCTGTGTGCGCGGAGGCGACGAAGTAGCAGTACTCGGCCTGTGTGCGCGAAGGCGACGAAGTAGCAGTACTCGGCCTGTGTGCGCGAAGGCGACGAAGTAGCAGTACTCGGCCTGTGTGCGTGGAGGCGACGAAGTAGCAGCACTCGGCCTGTGTGCGCGAACGCGACGAAGTAGCCGTGCCGCCAACGCCCCGTAACGGTGTTCCTTCGGAGGGTCCCGGAGCTGGTTCGCCCCTCCAGTTGTAGAGGAGGAACCAAGCACGATGCGCGAACCACATGGCCGCTCGCCGTTGCTAAAACTCCGGCAGTTCGAGTTTGGGTCTTGTCGAAGAAATTGCGGTCGCAATCCTGCCGTGTTCATGTGGCCCCCGAATACGTTCGGGGGCAACGGGGTCACCAGTTTAGCGGTTGCCGAACAAGATAAGAAGAGGCCATTTCGTTGGGTACAAGAGGTAGTTTATTGTACAGAAATCTCCAGCAACTGCTAGCGAACGGAAGTCGTAACGGCTTATATAAAACAAGCACCCTCTTCGGAGGGCGTGGCTCCAACAGCCGCGCGTGCGTCACGACGACACAACCAAACGCCCGTGTGCGTGGGTTATACCAAACCCATCGTAATGGTAACCGTCACATGCGGATAAGTGAATAAGGTAACCGCGACATGTGCATAAGGTAACCACTACACACGCACATCTATCTATAATTCCAGTAATCTCTGTGTGTATGTTTGTATGTTTGTATGTTTGTATGTTTGTATGTTTGTATGTTTGTATGTTTGTCTGTGACCGCTGTTTCTCGACAACCACGGGTCCGATATACTTTAAACTTGCCAGGTATATTGCTGGGGACCCGAGGATGTGCCTTTTCAAGGTTTCATATTAATCGGAGAAGTAGTTACCGAGCTATGTCCAAAAAACGATTCAACCAATCAGAGAGCAGCGAGCTATCACGTGTGCCGAACGTGGCGAACAGACTCTGCCTCGGACGGCACATTTGAGAGCGTATTCATTTATTTCCCGTCGGCAAACTATGTTGGCGCTATGTTGGCGTTAAACTATGTTTTAAAACTAATTAAAACTAATTTGCGATTCTTTCGCTTTGCGATGCGATTTGCGATTGCGTTAAACTCGCTCGGGCGTTAAACTATGTTTTAAAACTAATTAAAACTAATTTGCGATTCATTCGCTTTCCTGCGCATTTGTGCACCTGATGGCGATTTCTTTACCAAACTCCGCAAGCCGTTAGCTTTGGACCAAACCATTTCATGTAAATAGAGGGGGGGGATTGTCACCGTACTCGCAAGCCGTTCGCTTTGGACCAAACCATTTCATGTAAATAGAGGGGGGGGATTGTCACCGTACTCGCAAGCCGTTCGCTTTGGACCAAACCATTTCATGTAAATAGAGGGGGGGGATTGTCACCGTACTCGCAAGCCGTTCGCTTTGGACCAAACCATTGCATGTAAATAGAGGGGGGGGATATACTTTTAGATATATATATAGTACGGGCATGCCCTAGTATATAATAATAATAATAATAATAATAATAATAATAATAATAATAATAATAATAAAGGAGTCTTATATAGCCCCATCAAGCAGAGTAAACGACCCTCATGGCGCTTTACATTATCATGCGAACGCACACACACCGCACACACACACACAAACACACACACAGACACACCTTCACTCTTGCCCTATTCCTCTCCCTCCCCATTCAAATCCCACAGATGTGTACTCCCCCTCCTCCTCCCCTCCCTCCCCCGCACATGTACACAGACATACTCTCGATCTCTGTCCCACCTCAAACCAAAGGGAAAACAGGACTTAGACTTTGAAAGACTTGTGAAACAGATAGGTTTTGAGGGAGGTTTTAAAGGCAGGAAGAGAGTCAACATGTCGAAAGGAGGAAGGCAAGTCATTCCAGAGCAGAGGTGCAGCAAAGGAAAAGGATTTCTCGCCAAACGACTTGGTGCTGGTGCGCGGCGGCTCTAAGGTCATAGAGTCGTCGCTTGAACGAAGCCGTCGCCGAGGTACATAGAGAATGAGCAAATCGGAGAGATAGTGAGGTCCCGTTCCACACTGATTTATAACATAGTGTGCAAATTTTGTATTGCACACGAGCAGAGACAGGCAGCCAGTGTACACACCCATGTACACACATATGTACACCCACACACACATATACACATATACACATGCACCCACACACACACACACACACATCTCATTTTTTCATTTCTGTT